>NW_006408530.1:18431024-18444297 GCF_000296735.1 Chrysochloris asiatica
TTCCTTATTCACTGTCCAGCTTTTGCATGCATATGAGGTTATTGAAAATACCATGGCTTGGGTCAGGCGAACCTTAGTCCTCAAGCTGACATCTTGCTCTTCAATACTTTTAAAAGTTCTTGTGCAGCAGATTTGCCTAATGCAGTACATCGTTTGATTTCTTGACTGCAGCTTCCATGAGTGTTGATAGTTGATCCAAGAAGAATGAAGTCCTTGACAACTTCAATAGTTTCTCTGTTGATAAGAATGTTGTTTATTGGTCCAGGGGTGCCGGTTTTTGTTTTCTTTACATTGATATGTAATCCATATCGAAGACTGTGCTCTTTGGTCTTCATCAGTAAATGTTTTAAGTTCTCTTCACTTTCAGCAAGCAAGGTTGTATCATCTGCATATCGCAGGTTGTTATTGATTCTTCCTCCAATCCTGATGCCATGTTTTTCTTCATATATCCTAGCTTCTCTTGATTATTTGTAGCTCACCAGCTCCTCCTTGGAAACCCTATACAGGGTCGCTATGGGTTGGAACCGACTCGACGGCCTGTCACAACAACAACAGTAGATGTGAAATGGTATCTCATTGTGGTTTTGATTTGCATTTCTGTAATGGTCCGTGATGCTAAGCCTCTTTCTGTGTTTGCTGGCCATTTAAATGCCATCTTTGGTGCAATGTGTATTGAAGTTCTTTGCCCATTTCATGATTGAGTTATTTATCTTGGCTATTAAGTTGTCAACGTTTTATCTGATTTATGGTTTCTGAAGATGCTCTCCCAGTTTGTAGCTTGTGTTTCAATTTTTTGGTAAAGTCTTTTGATGAACAAAAGTTTTAAATTTTTATGAGCTCCAATGTATTTATCTTTTGTTGTTTATACTTTTATTAGATAATCCATTGTTGAAAGCTAGATGTGACAGCATTGTCTCTATGTTCTAGGAATTGTATAGTTTTAGTTTGCATCGTTAGATTTCTAATTAATTTTGAATTTTGTGTATGGGATACTGTCTAATTTTTCTTCATGTGGAAATCCAATGTCCCCAGCACCATGTATTAAAGCGACTCTTCTTTTTTTATTGAATGGATTTAGCACCCTTGTCAAACATCAGTTGACCGCTGATGTGTGAGTTTATTTCTGAACTCTCAATTCTGTTCACTTGACCTTTGTATCTGTTGTTCTACCATACCGGGATTGTTTGGATTACTGCTGCTCTTTGTTGTTGTTAAGACCATTGAGTCAGTTCCCTCTCAAAGAAACTCTACTTAGGGTTTTTGAGGAACAGCTGGTACATTAGAACCGCTGACCTTGTGAGTCCAGTGTTTATCTTATAGTGCCATACCAGGACTATATGTAGTGTGTTGTAAAATCAGGAAGAGCCCTCCAATTGTTAATCTCTGTCAACATGGTTTAACTTTATGGGGCCTCTTGCCATTTTATATTAAAGTTTAGGATTGATAATTCTTTTCCGATGAAGAAGGTTGGTATAATTTTATTTGGATTATATTTAATCTGTTGATCGCTTTGGATAGTATTGTTGATGTCATAACAAATTTAAGTATTTCAGTCCAAGAATATTGAACTTCTTTCATATTTGAGTCTTTTAAATCCCTTTTTGACAGTGTTTTATAGTTTTCATTGTATAAGTTCTTCAGGTCCTTGGTTAGATTTATTCATAGATATTTTATTCTTTTAGATGTTGTTGTAAGTAGAATTACTTCCTTAGTTTACCATTTAGATTTCTCAGTGTTGGCATATGAAAACACAACTGATTTTTGTTTGTTGTCTTTGTACCTTACAACTTTCTGTATTAACCCTAGAAGCATTCTTGTGGGAATTTTCTATACATAGGATCACATCGTTCATGATCAGAAATAATTTTACTAATTCGTGTCCACTTTGGGTATATTTGCTTTCCTTTTTTTTTTTTTTTAAAGTATAATATTGCCTTTTGGCATTTCATATATAGCCTCAGTAATTAGTGAGGAATTTCCCTTCTATCCCAATCTGCTTTAGGGTTTCCATCAAGAAAAGATGTTGGGTTTCATCACATGCTTTTTCTGAATTCATAGAATTCTTTTGCTTTGTTCTATAGATGGTATATATTGCTTTGATTGATTTTCTAAAGTTGAGCCATCCTTGCATTCATGTAATAAATCCATGTAGGTCATGGTATATGACTCTTAATATGCTGTTGGATTCTGTCTCCTAATATTTTGCTGAGGACTGTTACATCTGTATTCATAAAATGTAATGAATGGCTTGCAGTTTTATTTTCTTGCGTTATTTTCTCTGGTTTGGGGATCAGGGTTTTGTTTACTTTATAGAATGTATGTCTTCTGTATCTTTTGGAAGAGTTTAATTCTTTTCTAGGTGTTTGGTAGAATTCCCATTGAAGCTATCTGGTGTAGGGCTCTCCCTACCCGCATACTTTTTATTGCGATTTGGGTAAAAGTTTGCAGAGCAGATTGATTTTCCATTTAACAATTCATGCACATTTTTTCCTATGACATTGATTGCAACCCTCACAATGTAACAGCAATCTTCCCCACTTCCTGCCTGTGTGTGTTACTGTTTCCTTTTGCCTTTCTTTCCGATCTTTTCCTGCTTTCTGAGGCTTTCTGTGGCCAAATGGTGCCATTTTGATCTTATATGGTTGATAGTTCTAAGGCGTGCATACCTTCCTGGTGTTACTGTTCACCTGAAAGTATTGTCTTTTGTTTAGCTGAAAGTTGGAACCATTGATATGAACATTTCCAGACTTGAAAGTTGTTTAAGGGAGGACTTTTTTGGTGGGATGTTTTTGGTCACTGATTCAATCTCTTCACTTGTTATGGCTCTGTTGTGACTTTCTATTTCCTCTTGAGTCACTTTGGGTAAATTGTGTGCTTATAAGAATTTATCCATTTCATCTAGGTTATCCAGTTGAATTGTTCAGAATATTTTGTCATAATTATTTGTATTTCTATCATGTCAGTTGTAGTTTTTTTTCCTCTCTCGCTCTCTCATTTTTTTGGTTATTTGCATCTATTCTTTATTAGCTAAAGATATGTCAGTTTTACTGATCTTCTTAAATAACCAATCTCTGGTATTATTGATTCTATTTTTCTGCTTTTGATTTTATTTATTTTTGCTCTAATTGTTATTTTATTTCTTCTAGTAGGCTTATTAATTTGAGATCATTTAAAAACTTTAATGTCGGTATTTATTTCTGTCAGCTTCCCTCTATGTACTTGCCTTTGCTGCATCCCATAAATTTTGGTATGTTGTGCTTTCATTTTTATTTGAGACTAAAGAAATTTTGTGATTTTTCTTTTGATTTCTTTCTTGACCTATTAGTAGTTAAATAGTATTTTGTTTAACTTCCATGTTTGTATATTTTCCAAGTTTTTTTTTTTTTTTTTTCCTTGCTACTTATTTCTAGGCTCACTGCATTGTGGTCGGAGAAAACACTTTGTAAAATTTTAGGTTTTAAAATTTAATCAAGATTTGTGACCTAAAATGTGATCTATACTAGAGATTGATCCATGTTCATTATAGTGCAGTGTATTTTATGCTGCTTTGGAATGGAATATATCTGTTGTCTATATCTGTTAAGTCTAGTTGGTGTATTGTGCCATTCAGGCCTTCTTTTTTTTATGTTCATCTAAGTGTTCTGTCCAATATTGAAAACTGCTTATTGATGTCTCCAATTATTATGTAGTACTATCCATATCTCCCTTCAGTTCTATCAGTGTTTGTTTTACTTGTATATGTAGAGTCCTGGTGTTGCACTGTGGCTTGATGTGCTGAACTGTAAAGTCAGTTTGAAATGCAAAGTCAAGCTCACCAGCAACTCCGTGGAAACCCTATATAGCACCGCTATGGATTGGAACCAACTCAACGGTACTTAACAACATCTATATTTCCCTTCAATTCTATCAGTGTTTGGTTTACTCATATGTTTAGATGCCTTGATGTTGTTGTTGGTGTTATGTGCTGTGGAGTTGGTTCCGACTCATAGCGACCCTGAACAGGGTTTCCGAGGCTGTAAATCTTTACAGGAGCAGAAACGCCTCATCTTTCTCCCACGGAACAGCTGGTAGTTTTGAACTGCTGACCTTGCGGTTCACAGCCCGATTCGTAACCACTACGCTACCAGAGCTCCTATATTTTTGATTGTTAAATCTTCTCAATTAATTGACCCTTTTATGTCTATATAATGTCTATCTTTATTTTTTCTGACAAATTTTGTCTTGAAGTGTCCTTTATCTGATAGAAAGTTTGTTACCCCACCTCTCTTTTGATTATTTGCATAGAATATTTTTTTCATCCTTTCACTATTTTTATCCTTGGGTTTAAGGTTTGTCTCTTATAAGCAGCATACAATTGGATCATTTAAAAATATCCTTTCTACCACTCTTTGGCTTTTGATTGTAATTACTGATGAAAAGTGATTTCTGCCATGTTGTTATTTGTGCTTTGTTTGCTTTAAGTCTTCTTTGTCCCTGCCTTTCATTACAATTTGCTTTTGTGTATTGATGAGTTATTGTAGTGAGACTCTTTGTTTCCCTTCTCCTTTCCTTTTGTGCATTTTAAAAAATATATTTTCTTTGTATTTATCATGAAAATTACAATTAAGAATTTGTACATATAACATTTTAGGGTAAGTTGGTGCCAAATTAACTTAAGTAACATAAAGACACTCTACATGTATACCATTCTTTTTCCCTGCCCCATTTATTATTTTTATCACTTATTGTATTTCTATATATTATGTGCCCTGTAACATAATATTATCCTTGACTTTTCTTTGCTTGTTCTTAAAAAACTTGAAGAATAAAACATTTTGAATTATCAAGCATGAATCCTTTATTAATACCCTTATACTTGTCCATTAATTTTTCTTTATTAGGGATCTCTCTTTTTATGTGTTATCTTTGTAGAAATGTTGTTTATGTAGTGACTGAAATCTAGCAAATAGTTCTATGATAGATCTATATTTATTTAAAAATCTTAATGAGTTAAGGAATATCTAGTTGCTAGGTAGATGTATAACTACTGACTTAGTTTGTTGTACAGAATTAAATTTTTAAATTTCATTTTATAGGTAGCATGTGTTTTGATTAGAATTTTAACATGGCTAAGGAGCTCTGGTAACGTAGTGGTTACAAGTTGGGCTGCTGATCTCAAGGTCAGCAGTTCGAAACTACCAGCCGTTGTGTAGGAGAAAAATGAGACCTTCTACTCCCATAAAGATTTACAGCTCCAGAAGCCCTATGCAGGGTCAATATGAGCCAGAACCAACTTCACAGTACACAGCCACCACCACCATTCTTCATTTTATGCATGGCTTTTCATTAAATGTACATATATAATTTGTGTTTGAAATATATGAGTAATATACTAATCTACTAATGTAAACACTGTGGGTTAATGCACTGGACTGCAAATTTGGTTTGAACTGCAAAGTCGGAGAAAAGCTCACCAGCGGCGCCTCTCTATACAGGGTCTCTATGGATCTGGACCGACTTAACAGCACTCAATAATAGCAACAACTAATAATATAAAACTGATAAAATCTGATGACACGTTTCCCTTTTTTACCTCTTCCTTGCTTTGTTTACACAATTACTCCCTCTGCCTTTTAAAAATAAATCTACTTCACATTGGGTTTCTTGAAAATGAGGGACTCCTTATAATAGATAAGCTGTAATTGAAATGTAGATAAATTGTACTTTCAGTAACAGAATGATGACAGAATTAGTTGGTTTCAGCCTTTCAGCTAAAGCTCCAAAACTGAAAACAAAAAACATAACCCTGAGTCTGAAAGAGGGGTGCTAGCCATCACATGGGTCTTAGTAAAAAATAATAGATCTGGCTTACTTATGATAATCACTTCCCATTTATATCTGAGAAATTAGAAAAGGTATTATTAAAATAGTTATTTGAAGAAAGAGTTGTTAATCTTGTAGGAAATTAGTTCTGTGCAGGACTTCAAAACTGGTTCATAGCCAATATAACAAAATAGGAACAGACCTGAAAAGTTGAAATTTGGGTGAAGCCAAATAGTAATCAGATTGGGAAGAATTACGGGTTGAAGCCTAGGAGTGAGAGACTCTGTAAAGGCGTATTGAACTCTTTCAGGAGTCTGGCTGGAGTCCTGTGAGGACTGTGAAGAGTGACACACATACAAAGTGAGACAATTGGCTGCCATCTTGAAGCAGGGGGCACAACTGCTACTGATTCTGTCAGTCAAGAGATTTGGTTGCTATGTAGTATGCATTCTGCCCTTGTTTTCTAAGAGGAGAATTTAGTTTCTAGCAGGGCGTTAACCCATAATTTTTCCCAATCTGGTATCCATTCCATTATATGCATAGTTCATAAATCTGCATCTGTACCAGTTTTGTTTTGTAGGCCAGGATTGAACTGGGATGAACCGGTTTAAAGTCCTGTCCTTTGACATTTCCTTTTCCTGTGCCTTCCTGAAAGAGCCTTTTCTTAGGCAGACCAGGATTTGGGTGTCTACTGGAAGTGTAGATTGGTACTGTGTTTAACTTGCTTAGCTGTTTAATGAGCTACAGAATTTTGTTTCCTGGTGCTGGAGTGTTCTTGAGACTTTCAGAGTGTTCTTGAGACTTTCCTAGAATCTGGTATGTACCTGATCTCAGACCTGTTTCTGGAGAAGAGGGGAGTGGCTGAAGCCAACTGAAATGGCAAGCAGAGCAAACTGGGATTTCACTGGTATGGCAAGAGATAGGTTTTTCATGGACCCGATGGACACCAGGCAAGGTAACCAGGCTTGAGTTATCTTAATTGGCCTTGTCAAGGAGAGCTGCCTTCCATAAAATGACACTTGAGAGGTTAGTAAGAAGCCAGTGTGATAATCCATCCTTTACACCAGGCGACTTTAGAAAGGTGGTTAGCCTCTTTGCAGCTGTAACATTGGCACCCTGCTTTGAAGAGTGTATTCAAACTGAGTTCCTTTGAAAGTGAAAAAAGGTGATGTTAAAAATTATATATGGACACCAGATCATCATATATCATAGTCATCCAGTTAACCCCTTATGTCACTGGGAACATAGGATATTTGTCTTTTTCCCTCTGCCTATCCTGTCTTGAAAAGTGGAGAAAAGTAAAAGAGAGCTGAGGAATATTAAACAAACAAACAAACATTACATTATGCTTAGCAGGCTTGGGATTGGGGTATGAGATTTGGATACTGTTTGAATAGGCTATAAACCTGAGTTTAAGTTGGATTAGACTCGATTTTTATAATAACTTGCAAGTGACTGAAAAGCAATGACATTTATCCGGTATGTTATTAAGGGACTGGGAAGTGAGATCTGAATGTGTATATGTGAAGAAGTGATAGATAAAAAAAAACAAAAAAAAAAACAATCCCATTAAAGTCAGCCCTTTACTCAGTTTCCAAGTTAGTGCAATTGAATAAACCTTTAGTGAGTACCTGAGTTCTGGTATGGTGCTGTAGGATAAACTCTGGACCACAGGGTTGATTTGAACCACAAGGTTGGTGGTTCAAACACACCAGCCACTCCTCGGAAACCCTGTACAGGCTTGCCATGAGTCAGAACAACAACAGCGACACAATAGGCTAGGTACGGTGGTATGCTGGGCATTTCAGAGAAGACAGATGACGTCTAAGACATCTTTGTTTTGTGCCTTACCTAAACCTTATGCAACATAGAACTGATGTGACAATGGTGCTATAGAAACGTAAGTGGCAGTGCTGTGCGTAGGTAGAAAGAGCAGTGAATACCTCAGGAGTTCAGAGCAGAGGCCCACAAAGTTCCGGCTGGACCTTGAAGGAAGAGGATGTCAGATGGGAAGAAAGACATAATAGAATGAAGGAATAATCAAAGGCCTGCTATTAGGAATAGGCACAGAGCTGGAGAGACGTAATGCTCCTTTGCTCTGAACAGGTGGAAATTTTACTAAAAACCAAAACAAGGGCTGGTTTCAAATACCAGTTAATCATGCTTACCCATGTTATAATTTGAGTTGAAGTTTGCTGTTTTTGTTGGTGATTTGTGGCTTTCTTTTGTGATAAACAAAGTGCCTTAACTTTATGAGATGGTGTGTGTATTATCACGTTGAAAACATTATTCACTTTAGAACCTGGATGATTATAAGCAGTAAAACCAAACATCTTAGCCTAATCACCTACTGTATTATTTTCCTTGAGTTTAAAACAGTAAAATGTAGAGAAGAGGATGATTTTTGCATGATCCTCACAAGCATTTGGTAGTGCAATTAGTTTCATAACTAGTGATTATTTTGTAAAGCCATCTCAGAATAAGAATGAGTATCTTGATGCTAGTGTCACTTTTAAATAGCTGTAGCTCCAGGAATGTGTCTGTTCACATTATTATCTTAAATACACACCTTATCTGTCCATATTGCTGCACTTCAGATGTGAAAGTAAAAATAAAGGTGTGAAGTGCTTAGCAGACTTGTATGAATTTATGTAAATCAGAAAACATACAAGCAATCCATTAGTCTCAATACTGAGGCACTAATGTGTAAATTGACATACGGATTAATTCCTAAAAGTTTTACTTATGTACACATACACAGTCAATATACCTAGCGATTTACTTTGGAAAGGGAAAATAGAAAACTTTGTAATAGGTCATTTGAATTATCTGTGGCATGTCTAAAGGTATTTAAATCTTAAAATGTTAAAAACTCATATCCAAATTCACTTCATTTGCAGTCTTCTCCATCTAAGTTAATGGTAATTTCATTCTTAATTGTTATTGTTTGTTGTTGTTAAGTACCATTGAGTCAATTCTGACTTGTGGTGGTGGTGGTGTGCTGGGGAGTCGGTTCTGACTCATAGTGACCCTGTATAGGGTTTTTGAGGCTGTAAATCATTAGGAGAGCAGAAAACCTCATTATTCTTCCATGGAACTGCCAGTAGTTTTGAACTACTGACCATGAGATTAACTGCTAACCTGGTGGTGGTGGTTCAAACCGACCTTGTGGTCTAGTGCATTATCCAGCAACGCCACACAAGGACTCCTTGTTATTGGTATGTGTCATCACATTGGTTCCAACAATTAATGGCCTTACATTAATATGGAATGCTGCTCAGTCCTCTTCCATCATCACAAGTTAGTTTGAGACTGTTGTTGCAGCCACTGTGTCATCCTATCTTATTGACAGTTTCCTTCAATGACTATATATCTTCCAAGACAGATTTGTTCTTATTGAGACCAGAACCTTGAGGCCACGCCTGACATTTTTTTTTTTTTTTTTCACATCCACAACAGTAGTTCTTTTTGACTGTATCATCAAAATACATCTGCCTGGCCTCCGTTATCTTCATTATTACCTGTTCCAAACCACTGTCATCCCTTACTTGGATTATTGTAATAGCTGACTGACTGCCTACCTTTCTGAAATCGTTAACATATATAATCCAGAATTTAAGTCTATTACCAGTGCAGCAAAGGAGCTCTGGTAGCGTAGTGGTTACGAATCGGGCTGCGAACCTTAAGGTTAGCGGTTCGAAACTACCAGCTGCACCGCGGGAGAAAGATGAGGCTTTCTATTCCCATAAAGATTTACACCCTCGGAAACCCTATACAGGGTCGCTATGGGTCGGAACCGACTCGATGGCACATAACAACAACAACAACCAGTGCAGCAGACAATCATGTTAATGTAAGTCAAATTTCTGTCGTTTTTCAATTTAAAACTTCTATTATTTCCCATCTCAGTCACTTTAAAAGCTAAAGTCTTTGTAGTACTCTATATGATATTGCCCCCTTTACCACTTCATCTTTCAAGACGAGTATCTGGAACATGGTTGAACTCAGCCGGTGTCTTTATTGCTGGAACATGGTTGAACTCAGCCGGTGTCTTTATTGCTGCATTTTCCCCACTTTCACCCACAAGTAGACCAAGCATTCACTGGTGAGTTTACAAGTCTGCTCCTGTGTTCCCTTTGAGTTTCAGTCTTGGAAGGGGGTTAACCCTGATGGAGTGACTTTTCTTACCATTATGGCTTGCTTGTTCTTGTTACAGCCAAACAGTCTGCTCCACCCTTCCCCCCACCCCCTTGCTGTTTCTTTCAAGAAATATTGTTCATACCTCTAGCTGCTCTGGTTTGTTGTGCATGTCCTTTCAAGTGGGAATGTCAGACCTCATAAGGTTCTGGTTGGGGCTCAGGATTCCACTTAAGGCTCCATACTCTAGAAAGGCTTAACAAGCAAATTCTAGTATCCTTTTTAGCTAATCCAGTCAGTTATAGGCTGAAGACGGGCTTACAAGCTTTTTGTAATCATATTTCCCAATATGAAAGATCAGGTGATCTACTTCTGAAAATTCCGTTTCTGAAAACTCTCTGGAGCACAGTTCTACTGTGACACACATGGGGCTGCCATGAGTCAGAGTTGACTTGATGGCAACCCGTATATGGAGTTGTACAGGTTGTTGGTGATTCATCGGTAGGATTCATCATCCAGCAGGAGAACTGGGTTTGAATCCTGTCTAATGCACCTTCTGCACAGTCACCATCCTTTGGTATGGTTTCATCCCTAGTTGATAATTTGGGGGTGGTGTGGGACTGGGCATTGTTTTGCATTGGGTAGTCCTGAGTTGGGGTCAACTCAGTGGTAGCTAACAACAACAAAAACATGGGTAACTATGGAAATGGGTGCTGAGGTAGTACAGAGGAGTAACAGAATGGATGTTTTGGTGCCTTTTTAGACTCTCAAAGGATATATCTAGGTATATAAATAAGGGAGGGCCAAATGTGATTTGATTAGCACAACTTTAACTGACGAAGCAGTCTATTTTCAGATGGTCTTTCAGATAGTGAAAGTCGTCATTGTTTAATTTTACACTCTTCCACTTATTTATACCTAGTTGCTTAGGTCATCCCTTCAAAAATTATTTCTTAATAGGTCTCATGATGTGCTGGCACGAAAAAGACGAAAAAGACATGCCTCCTGGTGGAGTAGTAATGGCCTCAGAAGTCTTGATTAGTGATTTGAGGTCACATTTTAAGGAACCTGGCTTTTTATGTACCTAGGTTTGCTTCCAAGAAGCATGTGGGACTTGTACAGTAGGTGTAGTCTTTAAAACAGCCTCCATGGCCTTCCTTTTGTGTCTTATCCTGTGGCCCAATTGCTTGGATAGCTTCAGGTTGTGATATTTACATCTTTGGAAAGAAGTAACTTTTTCAGAATCAAAGGGTAAGGTACAATGGTCTTCAGAAGGGTTAATTCAGCATACAGAGATATTTAGCTTGGTGATCATTTGTAAATCTAGTGTGTTAGAAGTTTTTTTTAACCCTGACTTACTTGAACAAATGAGGGTAAGTAAAAAAATAATGCTACAAAATTCTAGAACACTTTATTAAGCAAAAATGTTGAAATGTGAAGCTGTTGTTATTTATCAGCCTATCCTCCATCTAGAGCTATTCGTATCTGTAGGTGGTGTTTCCATCTCTAACCTTTCTATACGATTCTGTACTCTTTGATTTCCGCCCCATCAAATGGTAATTTCAGCACCCTTGAGGACTCAAATAATATTTCTTTGAAATGTTCTGCGTCTGAGTTTTGCATATCCAAAGAAGTCTGATGAGGCACGATCTGGGCTGTAGGGTTGATGGGGTATAGTTTCCTTGTTGAGTTCTTCAAAGACAGCCCTGGCTACCCTAGATGAATGAGCAGGTTCACTGTCTGCATAGAAAACAGTTCCTCAGCTTAATTTTCCTGTCATTTTCCCAATACCTATGCAATTTTCAATCTTCTTAAAACATATTTTTAATAAGTGACAGTTATTTTATAAAGATTAAAATATTGGCATTACAAATTACTTAAAAAAGCAATTTTCTATTTTACCCCCAATGTGCTAACCTTTAGAAAACAGGTTATTAGGTTAAATGCTATAGAAATGAAAGAGTGAAAATTCACAAATATTTGGGAAAGGAAATGTAGTGGCTAAAAATGTCTTTGGTCCATTGGTTCAGAGTGGTGGGTTTCTTTTTATTTGACTAATGGAACACTATTAACAGTGGTCTGAGTAATATTCTTTTCTGGATAAAATGATTACTTTTTAAAATTCCAGTACTCTGGGTTTTTATCTTCACCCCTACCTCCCCTTGTAGGTCTCACCTTCTGTGTTTGTTATACTCTTGGATTGCTGTTGTTTAGTGCTGCTGAGTCAGATTTGATTCATAGCAACCCTATATAGGGTTTCCGAGGAATGACTGGTAGGCTTGACCCACCAACCTTGTGGCTTATCCTACATGAGGATATTGCCTTGGATTGGTATATATCAGTGAAAAACACAGTATTTTTGTATATTTTCTGTATTTTTAATTCAAATCTCCAGCAATTTATTTTTTACTTTCACCTAACACTGTTTTTAGATTAGCCAGGTTGTAGTATATGCTATCACTATTTATTTATTTCTAACCCTAATTTGTTCACATTTAAGTTATCCGGTTAAGTTTTTCACCTGGCTTGCCTTTAGTACCACTCATATAAATGCTGTGATAGACATCTTCTGATAGACATATGTATTTAACATGGCTTTTATGAAATAAGTCCTTTGGGGATATATATACAGGAATGAGATTGCTAGGTGTTCTTTATAAAGAATTCACAGTATTTCTCCCTACTCATTCCTTTCTATCATTTGGTATGCTTTTTACATCATTTAACCATCTAGTTAATTATATGCAATTTTAAAGAGAGCGGTATATTGTAATAACCATAATGGCTGACATTGAGCGTTTACTGTGTGCTCAGGCACTGTTATTTATGTTTTGCGTATATAGAAACATTTATTCATCAGATTAAGTTTTTAGGATATATACAGAACCTGCACTATTTAAAAAGTTCCTAGAATGAATGATAAACTGGAATTTTCACTTGAGGCACCAATATTCAATCTATGAGTCTGTGCCCAAAGGAAGTGCTATGCTGTATACAGAATTGTGGATTTCTGGGCATAGAAAAATGGAGAAAGGAAGATTTCATCAGGTAAACATTTCTGGATGTAATGGGAAAGCTGTTTTATCCCTGCCTCCCACAAGTCAAGGTGAGCGAATCTTTGATAAAGCCTAGCGAGAAGGTGTTTCAATTAGACTATTCCTAATACCTCTCTCATGCTGGCGAAAGTAACCTGTTTGTGTCAGCAGAGCTGTGTTTGCAAAGTGATTACGCTCTTCTTTGACAACAGGTCAAAGGTGTATGTATCAAACTAATGTTATTGCAGAAATTAGATCCAAGCCAGGAAAGTTTTCCTGCCAGGGTAACAGAATCCCAG
>NW_006408530.1:18453527-18457862 GCF_000296735.1 Chrysochloris asiatica
CTTTTGGTTTTCTAACTCTAAATCTTTGCATATTTTATTATAGTATTTGGCTTTATCTTCTCGAGCTGATCTTTGAAATTTTCTGTTCAGCTCTTGCACCTCTTGAATCTTAAATCTTAGCCATCCTAAAGCCCCCAAACCAAACCCATTGCCATGGAGTCAGTTTTGCTTTGGTAGCAACCCCTGTATACAGTTTCCAAGGCTGTATATCTTGACTAGAACAGAAAGCCTTATCTTTTTCCCGTTCAGCAGCTGGTGGGTTTAACCGCTAACTTTGTGGTTGACAGTCCGGTGGTTATCCTCTAGTGCCACCAGGGTTCATTTTAGCCATCCTGGTGGTGGTGTTGCTGCTGCATGCTGTCAAGTCAGTCCAAATCATAGCATCCCTTTACAGGGGTTCCAAGGCTGTGAATCTTTACGGGAGCAGATAGCCTCATCTTTCTCCCACACAGCCTCTGGTGGGTTAGAACTTTAGACCTTACAGTTAGCAGCTCAATGTGATTAGTAACCCAATGCATAACCCAGGGCTTCTTTAGCTATCCTTGTTGTTAGGTGTGCCATTGAGTTGGTACTGACTCATAGCGACCCTATGCACAGCAGAATGAAACACTGTCCAATCCTGGGCCAACCTCACTACTGTTGCCACGCTTGAGTCCGTTGATTCTACCACTTGGCCAAACCATCTTGTTGGGCGTCTTCCTCTTTTCCTCTGACCTCCACCTTACCAAACATGATATCCTTCTCTAGCAACTGGTCCCTCCTGACAATACGTCCGAAGTATGAGAAACGAAGTTTGGCCATCTTGGCCTCCAAGGAGCACTCTGCTGTACTTCTTACAAAATGGATCTGTTGGTTCTTTTGGCAGCCCATGGCACTTTCAATATTCTCTTCGAACACCGTAACTCTAAAGCATCAATTATTCTATGGTCTTCCTTATTCACTGTCCAGCTTTTGCATGCATATGAGGTTATTGAAAATACCATGGCTTGGGTCAGGCGAACCTTAGTCCTCAAGCTGACATCTTGCTCTTCAATACTTTTAAAAGTTCTTGTGCAGCAGATTTGCCTAATGCAGTACATCGTTTGATTTCTTGACTGCAGCTTCCATGAGTGTTGATAGTTGATCCAAGAAGAATGAAGTCCTTGACAACTTCAATAGTTTCTCTGTTGATAAGAATGTTGTTTATTGGTCCAGGGGTGCCGGTTTTTGTTTTCTTTACATTGATATGTAATCCATATCGAAGACTGTGCTCTTTGGTCTTCATCAGTAAATGTTTTAAGTTCTCTTCACTTTCAGCAAGCAAGGTTGTATCATCTGCATATCGCAGGTTGTTATTGATTCTTCCTCCAATCCTGATGCCATGTTTTTCTTCATATATCCTAGCTTCTCTTGATTATTTGTAGCTCACCAGCTCCTCCTTGGAAACCCTATACAGGGTCGCTATGGGTTGGAACCGACTCGACGGCCTGTCACAACAACAACAGTAGATGTGAAATGGTATCTCATTGTGGTTTTGATTTGCATTTCTGTAATGGTCCGTGATGCTAAGCCTCTTTCTGTGTTTGCTGGCCATTTAAATGCCATCTTTGGTGCAATGTGTATTGAAGTTCTTTGCCCATTTCATGATTGAGTTATTTATCTTGGCTATTAAGTTGTCAACGTTTTATCTGATTTATGGTTTCTGAAGATGCTCTCCCAGTTTGTAGCTTGTGTTTCAATTTTTTGGTAAAGTCTTTTGATGAACAAAAGTTTTAAATTTTTATGAGCTCCAATGTATTTATCTTTTGTTGTTTATACTTTTATTAGATAATCCATTGTTGAAAGCTAGATGTGACAGCATTGTCTCTATGTTCTAGGAATTGTATAGTTTTAGTTTGCATCGTTAGATTTCTAATTAATTTTGAATTTTGTGTATGGGATACTGTCTAATTTTTCTTCATGTGGAAATCCAATGTCCCCAGCACCATGTATTAAAGCGACTCTTCTTTTTTTATTGAATGGATTTAGCACCCTTGTCAAACATCAGTTGACCGCTGATGTGTGAGTTTATTTCTGAACTCTCAATTCTGTTCACTTGACCTTTGTATCTGTTGTTCTACCATACCGGGATTGTTTGGATTACTGCTGCTCTTTGTTGTTGTTAAGACCATTGAGTCAGTTCCCTCTCAAAGAAACTCTACTTAGGGTTTTTGAGGAACAGCTGGTACATTAGAACCGCTGACCTTGTGAGTCCAGTGTTTATCTTATAGTGCCATACCAGGACTATATGTAGTGTGTTGTAAAATCAGGAAGAGCCCTCCAATTGTTAATCTCTGTCAACATGGTTTAACTTTATGGGGCCTCTTGCCATTTTATATTAAAGTTTAGGATTGATAATTCTTTTCCGATGAAGAAGGTTGGTATAATTTTATTTGGATTATATTTAATCTGTTGATCGCTTTGGATAGTATTGTTGATGTCATAACAAATTTAAGTATTTCAGTCCAAGAATATTGAACTTCTTTCATATTTGAGTCTTTTAAATCCCTTTTTGACAGTGTTTTATAGTTTTCATTGTATAAGTTCTTCAGGTCCTTGGTTAGATTTATTCATAGATATTTTATTCTTTTAGATGTTGTTGTAAGTAGAATTACTTCCTTAGTTTACCATTTAGATTTCTCAGTGTTGGCATATGAAAACACAACTGATTTTTGTTTGTTGTCTTTGTACCTTACAACTTTCTGTATTAACCCTAGAAGCATTCTTGTGGGAATTTTCTATACATAGGATCACATCGTTCATGATCAGAAATAATTTTACTAATTCGTGTCCACTTTGGGTATATTTGCTTTCCTTTTTTTTTTTTTTTAAAGTATAATATTGCCTTTTGGCATTTCATATATAGCCTCAGTAATTAGTGAGGAATTTCCCTTCTATCCCAATCTGCTTTAGGGTTTCCATCAAGAAAAGATGTTGGGTTTCATCACATGCTTTTTCTGAATTCATAGAATTCTTTTGCTTTGTTCTATAGATGGTATATATTGCTTTGATTGATTTTCTAAAGTTGAGCCATCCTTGCATTCATGTAATAAATCCATGTAGGTCATGGTATATGACTCTTAATATGCTGTTGGATTCTGTCTCCTAATATTTTGCTGAGGACTGTTACATCTGTATTCATAAAATGTAATGAATGGCTTGCAGTTTTATTTTCTTGCGTTATTTTCTCTGGTTTGGGGATCAGGGTTTTGTTTACTTTATAGAATGTATGTCTTCTGTATCTTTTGGAAGAGTTTAATTCTTTTCTAGGTGTTTGGTAGAATTCCCATTGAAGCTATCTGGTGTAGGGCTCTCCCTACCCGCATACTTTTTATTGCGATTTGGGTAAAAGTTTGCAGAGCAGATTGATTTTCCATTTAACAATTCATGCACATTTTTTCCTATGACATTGATTGCAACCCTCACAATGTAACAGCAATCTTCCCCACTTCCTGCCTGTGTGTGTTACTGTTTCCTTTTGCCTTTCTTTCCGATCTTTTCCTGCTTTCTGAGGCTTTCTGTGGCCAAATGGTGCCATTTTGATCTTATATGGTTGATAGTTCTAAGGCGTGCATACCTTCCTGGTGTTACTGTTCACCTGAAAGTATTGTCTTTTGTTTAGCTGAAAGTTGGAACCATTGATATGAACATTTCCAGACTTGAAAGTTGTTTAAGGGAGGACTTTTTTGGTGGGATGTTTTTGGTCACTGATTCAATCTCTTCACTTGTTATGGCTCTGTTGTGACTTTCTATTTCCTCTTGAGTCACTTTGGGTAAATTGTGTGCTTATAAGAATTTATCCATTTCATCTAGGTTATCCAGTTGAATTGTTCAGAATATTTTGTCATAATTATTTGTATTTCTATCATGTCAGTTGTAGTTTTTTTTCCTCTCTCGCTCTCTCATTTTTTTGGTTATTTGCATCTATTCTTTATTAGCTAAAGATATGTCAGTTTTACTGATCTTCTTAAATAACCAATCTCTGGTATTATTGATTCTATTTTTCTGCTTTTGATTTTATTTATTTTTGCTCTAATTGTTATTTTATTTCTTCTAGTAGGCTTATTAATTTGAGATCATTTAAAAACTTTAATGTCGGTATTTATTTCTGTCAGCTTCCCTCTATGTACTTGCCTTTGCTGCATCCCATAAATTTTGGTATGTTGTGCTTTCATTTTTATTTGAGACTAAAGAAATTTTGTGATTTTTCTTTTGATTTCTTTCTTGACCTATTAGTAGTTAAATAGTATTTTGTTTAACTTCCATGTTTGTATATTTTCCAGGTTTTTTTTTTTTTTTTTTTTTTCCTTGCTACTT
>NW_006408530.1:18458322-18459006 GCF_000296735.1 Chrysochloris asiatica
GGGGGGGAGCGTTGCCAGGGGTAGAAGCTGAAGAAAGTGTTGGGAGGGAGCTATTAGATGAGGGAGAAGCACTACTTCTGGCAGGAGATTTGCAACGGGAAGATCATAGTTTGGGAAAAATGCCTAAAAGCTGCACAAGAAGAATCTACATAGTCCTAGGCTATTTTGCTATACCAGCAGTCAAATAAGAACTGACCTATACTCTTGACTTTCTTCCTTTTCTCTGACATAGTAGGCTCAGACAACTCAGGAAAATGACCAAAGAGAAACTCTTCATAGTGAGAAGAGGAACATCTTGCCCCAACTTACTGACAGAGGCCACCTCAGAACACGCCACAGCCGAGTGGAGGAGATTTAATGTTAAATGTACTTTGACGTTTTGATTACTATTTAGCTCAAATCTTTTAATGTTGAAAAGTTTTGGCCTGTAGGAATGTTGAAACACACTGTTCTTTTTACCAGGTACTCACATTTCACCACAAATTGTATATTGTGTATATTTTGGGGGGGAGGGCATGGGTTGGTGTTTAACTTTGAAAATGATAATTTACTCCTAAATAAATCCGTCTGTATATCTTAAGAATTCTCCTACATAAACATAATACTCTTATCACACCCCGTACTTTACCATTGATGCAATAGGGTTATATGATGTATAGTTCATATTTACCATTGATGCAATAG
>NW_006408530.1:18459106-18462974 GCF_000296735.1 Chrysochloris asiatica
ATAGTTCATATTTACCATTGATGCAATAGGGTTATATGATGTATAGTCATATTCAAGTTTCACTAGTTGTCTCTCTGGGACCAGAGAAATCATGAGGATGACTTGGGTTTTCACTATGGGGTTGTTGTACCACTGAGAAGGTTTAATTTCAAACTTGAACTGCTGCTCTTCGGAAACCCTATGCAGGGTTGCTATGGGTCAGGATCGACTGGACGGCACTTAACAACAAGAAGAGATGATAAGAACCCATGATTTCTGTATAGTCAACATGTTTCTGTACACCTAAAGTAATAATTGTTAAAGCTGGGTGTTGGTGATTCTTAGAACTCTTCTCTCTACTATTTGTTTTTGAAAATTTTCTAATTAAAAAGTTTAACTTGCAGATTTCTTAGTATTGTATTTTCTAGTTTGCAGACTTGAAAATGTTAGTAAATCACTCAATACAATCTGAGTACTAATATAAGAGGAAATGGTTTATGAAGCACAGTAGTAATAAAAGTTTCAGTTTTTGTGTATTTAAATTTATTCCAGGTATGAGGCTAAGTCTTAGTTATATTAAAACCTTTCCAAAGTAAGTTCTCTTTGTTTCATTAAGGGAAAAAAAAAAAAAAAGTCATTCCTTTAGAGTTCATTACTCATTCTAAGACTTTCCTTCACCTTTTCCTTAGTTTGACATTTGTCTCTGCAGTAGAGGAGGGATTGACAGAGTCAGGCTTGGCAATGATAATGGTAAGGGAATCTGGGGTGAAAGGTGTAGGTCTGGGTGAAAGTTTGTGTTGGGTCCTAAATTAAAGCTAAAGGTTATAAGAATCAGGGTTGAGACTAAGGGAGTTCCTACCTGGTGTAATACTGCAGTTGTGGTTCCAATTCCAAATTACTATATAATACAGAAGTGTATAAGCTAGGAATGGGTAATTTTTTAAAAAATTAACATGAAATAGTCCTTAAACATAGTGTTGTTTAGCTTTGCTAGAATTAATTTATTTGGACATTGAAATGTTTTATGTACTAGCCATAGTGATAATTTTGGTTTGGTTACAGTAATGTTTGTTTAAAAAATTAAAAGTTTTACATTTTTAAGAGTTTAATAGAAATCTTTTCTTGTTCAAAATGTTATTGTTAAAGATATAAGATCTTGTAACATTGCCAAAAAAAAAACAACAAAAACAAAAAAACCCACACTCAAAACACCTTTTGGTGGATGTCAGTCAAAAACCACCTCTAAATATCCCTGTGTTGTTATTAAGTGCTGTAGAGTTTGTTCCAGTACATACTGACACCATATAGGGTCTCCAATGACTTGCTGGTCACTTTGAACCACTGACTTTGTGGTTAGCAGCCCAGTGCTTATCCTACAGCATCACACCACATGTTAGTTATTTCTGAGGTTACTCTTCATATTTTCTCTTCCTCTTTGTTTAGTATAATGTATAAAGGTTCTACAAAGTAATAATCATTCAAAGGAATTGCAGTGATAAATGACATGATTTTGGTTGGCCTTTGTAAGAAAGACAGTTTACTCATCTGTCCTCAGTGTCTCTTAGCAACACAGAGTATTCTTATCCTGGGTATTTTCATCTCTTTCTTCATACACACATTTGGAAATATTTTATTTGACCTAAATGGTTGTCCATCTGTCCTGAAGCTCTCACTACTTCTTCATTACCTAAACGTCCTCATTAAACTTCACGTTCATAACATATATTCTTGCAGCTTAATAACCCACAGTGTGACTTGAGGATCATTTGGCTTGTCAGAATCTTAAAAGTGTTCTGGGAAATAAATTTCTTTTGTGTATTGTGAATCTAAAAGTTATTGAAAATGTGTTATATTTTCATAATAAAAGAAGTATAAAAATATTGCCTTGGGAGCTAGCTAAATATTTTCTTATTGTCCTTAGTCTCAAGGGAGATAGTTTAATCACTTGTGACAAAGAAATAGCTTTGCTGTATTTTGGCAAGTTCACTTTTATTCAGTTTAGATCATAATTTATGAAAAATGCTAGGTTGATAGGGGATGTTGTGTTCATTTATCCACTCAACAAGTATTTATTGAGCACGTACAACATGTCAGACTCTCTGACAGCCACCGGCGATATAAGCAAACTGTGGTGTCTCTGAAGTCCTGGTGTGGCACAGTAGTGTGGCACAAGGTAGGTTAGAACTGCAGGGTTAGTGCTTTGAACCCACCAGCTAGCTGCTTCTCGGAAACTACCCTATCTATCTATACAGGATTGCTGTAAGTTGGAACCAACTCAGCACCACTTAGCAATAGCAATGGTGTCTGTGGGAAGGAACCCTAGTGGCGCAGTGGTTAAATGCTAGACTGCTAACCAAAAGACTGGAGATTCGAACCCGCCAGGTGCTTTGCTGGAGAAAGATGTAGCATTCTGCTTTAAAGATTTCTAGCCTTGGAAACCATGTGGGGCAGTTTTACATTCTGTCCTGCAGGGTCACTAAGGATTGGAATCAGCTCAATGGCAGTGGGCTGCTCTCAAGAAAAGGAATTGGTTTGTTTGAAAGCATGAAACAAGATAACCTGATCTAGTCAGGTAGATAACATTCCCCAGAAAAAAATGTGCTGTAGCTGCAAAGCCATTGTAGCAAAGGCCACGTGGCAGGAGAGAGCAGGATCTATTGAAGAGCTGCAAACAGCCCAGGGAGACTGGAGTACAGTAGGAATTCCTACAAGATGAGGCTTGGAAGGAAATTGGTTTTGAGTAAAAACTTGTTTGACGATGCTTTATAAAGAATATTACATCAGTCATCACTATATTGACTTAATATGACAAACAGAGAGTTCATTGTTTTCCATTTGGAGCTTTGATCACCTAAAGTAATCTACTCTGATTGTCCAGCTCCAACTTGAATATCACCTGCTCAGGAACCAGCTTCATTTCCAGTCTTTCTTATGTGAAGTCCAATTTTTTATTTCTACTTTTGATCTTAGTTTAGTTCTCTGAGGTAAAGCTGAGCAAGTCCAATTCTTTTTAGTTTTTTTAAGGTTACTGACCTATGGCCACAAGTCTGTGTTTCCCAGAAAGAGCTGTTCCCCTAGTATTTCAAAACCAACAAAGAAGACAGGCTAGTAGACTGAAGCAAACGTCTTTCCTCCTTTGCCATCATGTATCTACTGCTCAGATTTTTTCTTTGCACTAGATGCTGCATTAGTTAGTTGCTAGAGCTATAGACCGGGGCCTACCAGTTTCTGGCCTAAAGGCAGCTACATTCCTTTTGGGAATACAATAATAAAGTCAATTAAAATATACCATATGATGCTTACAGTTGTTTCATTTGTAAAAGAGTTCTGGGATTATGAAGTGAAAATACAAGGAAGAACATTTTACCCTGCTGATAAATAGTAGGACTTGGGGGTGGGGATTAATATAAAACCTTAGGATCTGGAAACACTACCAGGGAGTCTGAGAAAAAGAGCAAACTAAGCCACAGTTCATCAGACATTAGGGAAACCTAAAGCAAAACTCATCCTATGGTAAGTAAGATCATCATTGTTGGGTGCCATCGAGTCGGTACTGACTCATAGCAACCTTATGCACAACAGAACAAACGAAACATTGCCTGGTCCTGGGCCAGCCTTACAATTGTTGCCACTCTCGAGCCACTTGGCTAATCCATCTCACGGGGGGTCTTCCTCTTTTTCTCTGACCTTATATCAAACATGATATCCTTCTCCAGCAACTGGTCTCTCCTGACAATATGTCCAAAGTATGAGAGACGAAGTTTGGCCATCCTGGCCTCCAAGGAGCACTCTGGCTTCACTTCGTCCAACACAGATCTGTTGGTTCTATGGGCACCTTCAATATTCTCCCAACACCATAACTCAAAGCATCAATTCTTCTACGGTCTTC
>NW_006408530.1:18463812-18484017 GCF_000296735.1 Chrysochloris asiatica
TTGCAGCTGTTTCTGTTACCTTTAATAAAACTTTACTTGCATGATATATCAACGATATTGATCATATCTTTACATAAAAGTAGGTGTGTCTGTAGAGATGACCCTTAGCTTTCCTCAGAACCACAAAGATATGCATGATACAAAGTAGGGCCATGGTGGTGGTGGTGGGCTGGTGGTTGTGGTGTGCCATGGAGTTGGTTCCAACTCATAGTGACCCTGTACAGGGTTTCCGAGGCTGTAATTCTTTACGGGAGCAGAAAGCCTCATCTTTCTCCCACAGAACTGCTGGTTCTTTCAAAATTTCTGATCTTGAGGGTAGCAGCCCAACTCGTAATCACCATGCTACCGGAACTCATTACGGCCATAGTATAGTCTAATAAAAGATGAAGCCATGGATGGTGGACTTGATCTAGTTAAGTATTTCTTTATGGCCAGCTGAAACTTTCTCGAGGGTTAAAAAGCCAAAACAGAATGAGAGACTTAACTAACTTTATGCAAGTAATTTTATTATTGCATCTAGATAAAAAGTAAATATTTGTGCTTTACTTAAATAATTGGTTTAATTATCATACTAAGAGGTTAAGGTTTTAATGCTTACATGATATCCTACCCAGAATAAAACACTCCCTAAGTTCAGTATAAAATGTATGCTGTGTGAACACAGTGAAGACTGTTACGTGTTGAGGGCTCTGTTCCAATCTTTCCTTACTTTAGACTCTTACCAAAGATGTGTCATTAATAGGCTCTTGTCACTTCTTGAGATTGGTCCTGCTTGAGTTTTGAGACCCATGTAATGGCATTTAGTACAATTACATAGGAGCATAAGCATATTCGTGCACATGCACTAATGAAGTAGTTGTCAGAGCACACACAATTTCCTTGTAGTCAAAGCTTTTCCAACTAAGGAGACAGGTATTATTTACAGTATATACACTAGACAAATTGGAAGCAGGTGTTTCCCACTGTAATCTTTGCAGCTGTTCTTTCACTTTGTAGTTGCTTACATCTCTATATTGCATGATTCTCTATGGTTTTCCCCCTTTCTTATGTTTTGGAATAGATGTTTGTCAAAAAAAGCTGTAATGTAGTCTTTTTTAAATTCATTCAGAACATCACTTTGTGTTTGAAGACTGTAGTAGGCTATTTGATCACTTTTTTTTTTGTAGATGATTTGCTTGTTTATTTCTTCTATTTACTGTTATTACATATATACTGTCGTCTGGCTAAAATGATCAACTGTTTTTGTAAAATAACTTGGAGGTTTTGTTGGCATATAGATATGTTCTGTATTTTGATCACATATATGATCATTTTTTATCTTTGAGTGTATTTGAAATGGAATTATTAAAAAATTTGTACAGAAATCTCTTTAAAATGAAATAAAATGATAAAATGCTTTTTTTGGGCTAGGATATAACTGTTGTTAAAACTCTGCTGCTCCCATTTGTTGTTAAGTGCTGCTGAGTAGGTTCCCATTCATAGCGACCCCGTATAGGGTTTCCAAGGAGCATCTGGTGGGTTTGAACGGCTGACCTTGTGGATCCCAGTTCAGCGCTTATCCAAGGATAAGTGCCACACCAGGAGTCCATGCTGCTGCTCCCATAAGGCTGACTAATTTTGTGGTTGTTCATGTAGTTGAGCTCCGACTCATAACAACCGTATGCAGGACAGAATGAAACACTACTTGGTCCTCCATCATCCTCAGAATTGTTGCTATGTTTGCTGCTTTTGAAACTTTTTATTGTGAATTGAGTAAAGGTTTACAGACAAGTTCATCAACACTTACAGTCAACAAATCATACACTTTGTTTCATCTCAATGATTACAATCCCCTAGATGTAACAGCAGTTTCCCTTCTATTGTGGTTCTTACTTGTATTCCACCCACCTTCCCACTGCTTCTCAACTTTGTCCTTAGGGAAATGTTGCTCTTTTGCTTTTGAATGATTGACAATTCCTTGGTGAGTATACCTTACTAGTGTTGTCCCCTTCATAACCCTATCTATTGCTTAGCTGAAAATTGGGCTACCAGGGTAAGTTACTTTCCAGACCTGCAGGGTGGTTGAGTGCCATAGTTTCAGCTTCCTCCAGTTTCTTTCTGATCAGTAAATCCAGTCTTTTTTTTTTTTTTTTCAATTATTAAATAATTTTGAGTTTTGTTCACATTTTCTACCATTCTATCCAGTACCCTCTAATGTGATCCCTTTCAGAGCAGTTGTAAGTGGTAGCTGGGCACTGTCTAGTCTTTCTTGTTTCGGAGTTGTGGAAACTGATGTTCACATGTTCCATTTGTCCATTGGACTAATTGATTCTAAGCTCCTTTAATTCTTATCACTCTTTTTTCTTCTGCACATGGAGAGACCAATAGCTGCATCTTAGATGTCTGCTCATGAGCTTTCAAGATCCCAGATGCTACTTACCCAAGTAGGATGTAGAACATTGTCTTTATACCAGTTGATCAGGTGCCCCCTGAGACTATGTCCCTGAGCCCTCAGGCCTAGAATTGTTGCTATATCTGTATCAGAACATCTTGTTAAGAGTCTTCCTCTTTTGTTGACTTTTACCAATGATGTTGTCCTTTTCCAGGGACCAGTCCCTCCTGATAGCATGCCCAAAGTACATGAGGTGATGTCTCGTCATCCTCACTTCCAAGGAGCCTTCTGCCTATACTTCTTCCAAGACAGATTTGTTCATTTTTCTGGCACTTCTTGGTACTTTCAATTATCTTCGCAAACACTGTAATTAAGATGTATCAATTTGTCTCTTTTCTCCTTTATTCAGTGTCTAGCTTTCACAGGTATAAGAGGCAGTTGAAAATATGGCCTGGGTCAGGGGTACCCTAGTCCTCCAAGTAACATCTTTGCTTTCTAACACTTTAAAGGGGGTTTTTTGCAGCAGATTTGCTCAAATGCAATGCATTGTTTGATTTCTTGACTACTGCTTTCATGAGCAATGATTGTGGATTGAAGTAAAATGAAATCCTTGACAACTTCCATCTTTCTTTATTTTGTTGTTTATTTTCTGTTTTTAGCCAAGATCTGTCAGATGTCAGCAGTATCTCATGTTCCACATCCTCTTCTAAAGCTGACTTGAATTTCTGGTATACCCTGTCTTTGTATTGCTGCAACCATTTTTGAATTATTTTCAGCAAAATATTACTTGTGTGTGATATTTAATTATATGGTAATATTCACATTCTGTAGCATAATCTAACTTTGGAATGAGCACAAGTATGGATCTCTTCCAGTTGTTTGGCCAGTTGATTTCTTCCATAATGCTTGGCATAGACTTGTGGGTGCGTCCATTGATGCATCAGTTTGTTGAAACATTTCTCTTGGTATCCAGTCAATTCCTGGAGCCTTGTATTTTGCTAATGCATTCAGTGCAGCTTGGAATTCTTTCTTCAATACCATAGGGTTTTTAATTTATTTTTTATTTTTAAGGTTTTTATTGTAGATTGAGTAAAAATTTACAGGACAGACCATCAGTTTTACAGTCAACAAATCATACATCTTGTTTCATTACAATGATTATAATCCTCTTCATGTACAATCAGTTAACAGTATTTCTCTCCATTCACTTTAGCTTTTTTTGAAAACAAAACAAAAAAACCCACTCAAGCATATATAATAATTTACACCTCCAAAGGGCACATTCTGCAAATCAGTCTCCTGGCCACTGGTCCTTAGTCCCTCTCTTCCCATGAATCTGGAGTCCTTAGCCACACTCCCTCTCTCCATGTCCCCATTTCTGTCTCCGTCTCTGGTGTCGCTGCTTCTCTGGATGAGGTCCCGCATTCTGTTTGTGCTCTTCTCCTTTGATGGTCCTAGGGTCCTCAGTTTCTGGGTTGTAAGATTAACCACTCCCCTGTCTTTGTTACAAAACTTCTACCTTTACAATTGTGACAGTCACAATTAGTCATGATACCAATTATTCACTATTGAATCAAAAAAATCTTATCCCCATCTCTTTTCACCAGACCCATATAGATAAGATTAAAACTATTCAGTGGGCACTCTTTCTCCTCCCTCCCCCGCTTAAACTAAACTCCCTCTTGAAACTTTGTAAGCCATTCACTTCATGCCTTTATCACCCCATCATTTTAGATAGCTAATGTCTAAATTGCCCATCCTTATCTACCCTGTGTACAGAGGAGATAGCATTGATACTTGATGTGAAGATTTCTTCCCTCTCTGTTGGTATTTATAGAGTTACTACCTCCATGAGTATAGGCCAGGCTCATCAAATTGTAGCAATTTACCCTTGTTTCCTTTAACAAAAAATTTATTTAAATTTTTTATTTCTTAATCTTCCTATAGTCGAGTCTGATTATCAAGCCATCAATGGTACTATCTGCAAGTTTGGGTGTTCTTGTGCCTCTCCCCTCACTTCATATCAGCTGGATGCTTCACTCTCAGCTCTAGCCCTCAGTGGCTTGTCCTTGTCCATGGGCTAAGGAGTCCCCAGGTCTCATCACACTTTGGACCAACCAGCCCTTCCTCCTCTCTCTCGAATCTCCAGGTCAATGGGGGTCAATGGACTGTGGTTGAACTCAGCCCATTTCTTCATTGCTGCCTTTTCCCTTCTTCCAATCACCAGTAGACCAATGTGTTCGCCAGCAAGCGTACATGCCCATGTTCATGTGTTCCCTTCGAGTTTCAGTCTTAGTGGAGAGTTTGTCCTGAAGGCTTCCCAGGGAACAACTTGCTAATTCTGTTAGGTGCCAGTCATGCTGACATTTTTGTTTTGGGTTTTTCCTGATGATCTTTCTTTGAAGATGTATCTTCTGTCACTCTTGTCTTTTCTAGTGGAAATGTCCCACCTCAGAAGGTTCTGGATGGGACTCAGGATTCCACCTAAGGTCCTATACTCTGCAAAGACTCCATAAGAGGCCTATTTCCCTGGGCAAGTTCTAAAACACCTTTTAGGTATTTCAATCAGTTATAGGCTCAAGATGGGCTCACAAGTTTTCTGTAATCATGTTTCTCAACATTCCTTTCTATCCCATTCAAGTGCCTATTTTACAATAGTAGGCAAGGGAAACCAATATTCATAAGACAGTCAAGCATTTTTGTATTATTTCTCCTCTTCAAACTATGCCTAGATCCCTGTATTATAGAGCCCTGTTGTTCCAAGTTTGAACATGCATCACTATTTACCTCTGTCCCATTTAGCCCATGCAAACCTGTCTCAGTGTTACCCTATCTATCTTGTTCTTCCAACTCCTCCCTCTTCTTGTACTGCCCTCCTCAACACTCAAACTAACCCCCCACCCCAACCCCACTGTTGTGGTTACCTTATATTCCATTAATTCTTCCCTCCATTTAAAACAGTATGTTTTATCCTGTAATCTACCTCACCTTCTCACCACCTAGATCTCTGTTCCTCTGTGTTTACCTTTTTTCGCCTTGTAATTGTTTTGATCATAGACTGAACTCCCAGATCCTCTGCTCTTATAATTTTATTCTGTTCTTCACTCTTTGATTGTCGATTGAGTTCAGGGTGATGCTGCCATGCATGTCATTTTCTGAGTGTTGTCTCTTCTTGTTGGTTCTCAGTCCACAGAACTCTGTTTAGGATGTCTTGCAGCGCAGGGTTGACTTTGGCAAAATCCCTTAGCTTCTGTTTATCCTGGAATGTTTTGATTACACTGTCATATTTGATTGTCAACGTTGTTGGGTAGAGGATTCTTGGTCAGAAGTCTTTTTCTTTCAGGGTTTTATATGTGTCTCCCCATTGCCTTCTTGCCTGCATGGTTTCTGTTGAGAAATCTGAGCTTAACCTAATTTACTTGATTTGTATGTTACACTTCTGTTTTCCCTAGCTGCTTTCAGGATTCTATCCTTAGCTTTGATTTTTGAGAGCTTGATTATTATATGTCTTGGTGATTTTTTTGTTTTTTTAGGGCCTATGCTTTCTGGGGGTTCGTTGAGTGTCTTGTATGCTTCTCTTTTCTCTTCAGGATGTTAGGAAAATTTTCTTCCTGTATCTCTTCAGCTATCTTCTCTGTGGACTTGTGTGATTCTTCCTGTTCCGGAATGCCGATAATTCTTAAATTATTCCTCTTCATGTTGTCCAACTTGCATTTTAGGCCTTCTTCAGATTTTTTTACCCTTTTTTGGGTTTGCTCTTCTATCTTAGTAGTGTTGAGAGATTTATCTTCTAGCTCAATAGTTCTGGCTTTTATCTCTTCAGTTCTCCTCCTTTGCCCTTTCAGTGAATTGTCCATTTCTGATGTTCTATTATTAATCGTTTGGACCTCTTTCTGTAGGTTTTGAATTGTTTCCAATGCTCCATCTAACTTATTGATTGTTCCTGTAGCATTTTCCTGACTTCTTTCTTATTTTTCTCAACTCCATTGTATAGTGTTTTGATACATTTTATAATCATTTTTCTGAATTTCTTTTCAGGCATTTCCAAAGCCTGCCCATCTTCCAGTATGGAGTGCAGGTCTACTTCCTGCTCATTTGCCTCAGTCATTTTATCTCGTTTCTGGACATGTGCTGATATAGTCATCTGTTTCTGTTTTTTGGGCATATTCAGGAGTTATCTGTGGTCTTAATACTTATATGGGTGTGTATTTTGGTATTTTTTAATGCTCTTTGATTGCCTCCAGGTAGATGTTATCAGGAGATGGGCTTCCCTTTTCACTCTTCTTCCTGAGAAATTTCAAGATGCCACTGTTGGTTGTTGTGACATAACTCAGGAATTAATTTTTGGCCTATTTCCTTTTTAGTCTCTGTCCCGCTCCACAATCCCCGTTCAGGCCTTTTTCCCAGCGATAAATAGTTCAGGGCTGGCTGTGGCCGTTTTGTGCTGTTGTTTGGTTTTAAGTGGAAATTGTCAATTCCAATTTTGAGGAGATCTGTTTGCACGCATAGTAGAACCCTCCAGGGGTGGGGGTAGGGTTTCCACTTGCTCAGGCACCCCCTCTAGTCACCTGAATGGAGGTGCGTAGCCAGTGAGAGACCAATAAACAGATACCAAAAAGTATCCAGACCTTTATCTCTATGGTTCTGTTAGGCGCCCATGGCTGCTCTGATTCTGCCCCCGCTTGGTCTTGCCCAAGATGGCATCTCCAGGAGCAGTTGAGCATCTTGGATTAGAAAGCAATGGATTTCTTGCTTATGCTACTCAATTCCCATAGCTGTAAGCCTTCCAACCTTATAAATATTCCTTTATATGTGGTTTAGAGTTCTGGCACCAACCCTTGAGCCTGCTTGGTATGGTAATTCTGTGTTGTTGCTGACGGAGCTCCTTACTACGTATCTATCTGATCAGCCATGTTGTTTGTTCTCAATACCATAGGTTTTTGATCATGTCACCTCTTGAAATGGTTGAATATCAACTAAAGCACTTTTAGAAAAGCGTTATTTCTCTTTTGCCAATGTTTGAATGACATAAGTAAGCCAAACCTTCCCTTGGACATGTCCCAATTTATTGAATATTTTTGTTTTCCATTGTGGTGATACAGATCTGACAGGTAGTTATATAAATTGAGATTATTATTATTGCAGTTAGGTACCATCAAGTTGCTTTTGATTCATAGCCACCTTTGTACAATAGAATGAAACACTACCTGGTCTTGTTATATGTTCACAATCATTGCTATGTTTGACTGTGTTTTACATCATTGTGTCAATTAACAGTGAATATTATTACAAATAATATTATAAACAATATTCAAAAACAATGCCAAAATTCTCAGTTACTATTTTTTTTTCTAACAAATTTTGTAATAACATTGTTTGCAGTACAGGGTACTAAGCAGGTGTAGATAAAACACATAGTGTTGGCCCTCAAAGAGTTATATTCTAACAAGGAAGAAAGATTAGTATATGAATAAGTTGAATGGAATAGATGTAATAAAGGAGGTATAGGTAATAAAAAAGTTGATCTCATACTGGTGGTGGTTATGTGCTGTGGAGTTTGTTCCAATTCATAATGACCCTATATAGGACTTTTGATCGATGTTGGCTGGTGGATTTGAATTGCCAACCTTGCGGTTAACAACAGTCCAGTACTTATCCTATAGTACCATACCAGGGCTCTATTATACATTTCATATAAAATGTGAAATTAATTTTTTTTTTTCAGTAAAGTTGCTTATAAACTTAGTGTTCCATGTTTAATGGTTAAAGTATTCTTGAGTTTTGATAAACAATTTTTCATTTTTTGCATCCCTTGTTCTCAGTTTCCCCTCAGTCTCCTACTAGAAAGATCTAGAAAAATCATGACAGAATAAAATTAATTATTTCTTGATTTTCATTAGAGTTATACACTAGCATTTCATATCTAGCTTACTTTATTCATAATAATTAAAAGACAAGTACAAGAAACAAGTAGCTTTTGTCAATTAAATACATAGCTTCTTCATTTTATTATACCACCCTACTTTTAAAATTTTATCTAAATAACAACTTTATTAATTTAATCAAACCTTTTAAAATGTGGTTTTTTAAAAGGTAGACCAAATGAATAAGGTAGACCAAAGAGGAATTTAAGGAGCTCTGGTAGCATAGTGGTTATGAATCGCGCTGCGAACCTCAAGGTCAGCAGTTCGAAACTACCAGCTGTTCCGTGAGAGAAAGATGAGGCTTTCTGCTCCCGTAAAGATTTACAGCCTCGGAAACCCTGTACAGGGTCGCTATGAGTCGGAACCAACTCCACGGCACATAACAACAATAACAAAGAGGAATTGATGCTTTTGAATTAGAATGTTGGTAAAGAATATTAAACCTATCATGGAATTCTAGAGGAATGAACAAATCTCTGTTGTGAAGAAGTTTAGCCAAAATGCTCTTTGGAAGCAAGGATGGAGAGACTTAATTTCATGTACTTGAACATGTTATCAGGAGGGACCAGTCCCTGGAAAAGGACATCGTGCTTGCAAAAGTAGGGGCTTAGCAAAAAAAGGGGAAATGCCTCAATGAGATGGAATGACACAGTGACTACAGTACAGGACTTGAATAGGAACAGTTGTGAGATGATGCAGGACTGGGCAGTGCTTTCTTCTGCTGTATATAGGGTCACTATGATTCTGAATCAACTCGATGGCCCCTAACAGCAACAAAAAGTTTTCTGACAATGATGACTATAACCTTTAGTATCCTGTATAACCCTTGTTTGTTGTGTGTTGTTGAGTTGATTCTGACACATAGTGACCCCATGTCACAAAGTAGAGCTGCCCTATAGGGTTTCTTAGACTGCAGTCTGTATGGGAGTTTATTTCCAAATCTTTTCTCCTGCAGAACTGCTGGTGGGTTCAAATTGCTGACCTGTGGGTTAGCAGTCAAGCACTAGCCATTGCACAACTAGGGTTCCTTAATAGGACTTTGCTGTTGTTGTTTTTAAGTACTGTAGAGTCGGTTCCTACCCATAGCGATCCTGTATAGGGTTTCCAAAGAGCAGCTGGTGAGCTTGAACCACCAACCTTGCAGTTCAAATGGCTTTTCAGTCTGGCGCCTTAACCCACAGTGTCACAGCAGGACTAAGATGTGATAGATTTAGAATTAGTAGGAACAAAAGATTTGACCTTTATTATGCTATCAAAAAGATCATTTGTTAATGAAAACTATCTTAAAAACAATAACATTTTTTCTGCTTATCTTTGTGGAATTTGTATTGGATTATCAGCCTGAGTTATTTTACCATCAAAGAACATGTGTATGATTTTATCATCTGATCATGAGGGGTTGATTCCCTTGTAATGCACCTAACTGCTCTCTTGAAATGTTTTTAAAGTGTTTAAACTGATTTTAGGTTCTCTGTTCTCTAGCTTAGTTCATGCAAAACCTATTACTAAAGTGTTTTCTAGGTGGGACAATTATGTTATATTTACACAGAAATAGAGAATTTGTCACCCTTTTCAGCTCAGTTGATTAGAAATTGCATACAATATGAAGTTATAGAAAAAAAAAAAGCAACGTCACAATTGTCAATAAGAAGTAGACTGGTCTAAACCGTAGACTAAGCCTGCAGAGAACAGGATGTTTGTAGGAGTGCAGCGTGATCTCATTCTTTCTCTCTCTATGCAAATCTGTGGTTTTTCTCACGATTTTACTCTGTGTTCTGTATCCATTAAAATATTTTGTGGAAATGCTGAACTCTGGGGGAATTGGTAATTGACGATGACTTCTACAAATATCTTTTGTGGTGTAAGCCAGAACATGGCTGCCATGACATCATGTCTTCTGAAGAGGAATTTCTTGGCATCCTTGCTAAGGACTTCCCCCTAAAGAGATGTAACACAAACCTTTAAGTTGAAACTTCATTTCAACAAGGTATATGTAATTTGGCTCTAAGAGGAGATTCCAGCTGCCTTGAAGCTTGGCTTCTCAGGAGACCAACCTGAAGTTATAGAAGCTGTAGGCTGTGGTTCAGCTAATTCAGAAAGGAGAGTTGTAGAAATCTGTCCATCAGTTACATGGACTAATCAATCACTAAACTCTTTAAATTTCTGTGAAGATAGCCTAAGATTCTCAATTTGATTATCTATTGCTGCTTTACCAACCACTTCAAAATTTGATGGCTTAAAACAATGGTTGTATGCACTTAACTCAAGAGTGAGCAATTTGGGAGAGTTCATTAGTCATAGTTTGTCTTTACTATAATTTGTGTCAACTTTGGTGGTTCAAAGGTGGGGACTGGAATTATTTGAAGACTTACTTATTTGCGTCTTGTGGTTGATACTAGCTGTTAACAGATAGCTAGAGGTCTTAGGCAGACTGTTATGTGGTCTTTCCATGTATATTGAAATTTCTTACTCTAGGGTTGCTGGGTTCTGTGGGGCAAGGGGGAGGGGTGAAAGTAGAACAAAATGGGGGAAGGCAGGAAGGTAGGGAAAAAAGGAAAAAGGGAGGGAGAAAAAAGTCAGGAAGAAGGGAGGGAATGGGGAAGGTTAGAGCAAGGAAGAGCACAAACTCTGTTGCTGACTTTTGGAAATCTCACATTATCACTTCCAAGGCGTTTTGCTCCTGAGTCAATTGCAAAGGCTTGCCTAACTTAACCCAAAGGGAAAATCATTTCTGCCTTATGTTGGGGGATTGTCAAACTCTTGTGATGGCATTTGAGTCTGAAAATACTGCTGTTGCCAGCTTTGAAAACATAATCTATTATAATGCTACCTGGAAGGGTGCAGTGAAGTATTTACTTAGGCTTAACTCCCATCAAATGACTTTTTCCTGATGGGTCTGATTAGAGAAGGTTAGGCATGATGCTGATAAGATTAGATGATTCAGTTTTGAATGATTTTTTTTTTTTTTTTTTTTAAACAGAGCTAATTCTGATTATAAAAACTGGGAACTCTAATATGGGGATTAATCAGTTTTGCTATACTGATGGTTATAAAATGAGTCATCTCAGCAGCAGAGGAGAGGATCTCACCACCATCAAAGAAGAAGAGTCAGGAATGGAGTGTCCTTTGGACCCTGTGATTTCGATGCATTGACCCTCCTTGAACCAGAAGCCAAAATCTGTGGCACCAGATATGCTGCCAAGGATTGGCAGAGGAACCTCAGCAACAGTGCCAAGAGCCAGATCACTAGACAGAGTGGTGGACTTCCTGGCCCATGGAGCAAGTATTACTGAGTGCTTTTGGGCTGGGACCTTGCTTGTGGAGTAGGGTACCTCTAGGCACTTAATTGGGGGAACTAGGATGGCTGACCCATGGATCTAGAGCTGAGCATCTTCAGGATGAGGCTTATAGCAGAGTGAAGTGCACTTTAGGTATTTACCACCAGTGTTAAAAGAGCTTTGTAACATTGCTTGAGTAGGACAGAAACCAAGGAATCTTAGCTGAGAGGTCAAGGACCAAAGAGAGGCAAGGCTGAAAAAGGGCTGTCCTGACCAAAGAACTGTATGCTGAACATTTCTAATCCTGAATTGTAACCTCTTAACTCTGGTAGCATAGTGGTTACAAATCGGGCTGCGAACCTTAAGGCCAGCAGTTCGAAACTACCGGTCGCTCCACGGGAGAAAGATGAGGCGTTCTGCTCCCGTAAAGATTTACAGCCTTGGAAACCCTGTACAGGGTCGCTATGGGTCAGAACCGACTCGACGGCACTTAACAACAACAACAACAACTCCCTTATAGTCATGAATATAGTCTAAGTACTATGTGGCCTTTACAATGAATTAGCTAACCCAGCACAGAAGTAGGCAGTGCTGTGGGAGGAGGGATGACTGGTTGGCTTGGGCTGAAGCTGAGTTTTATTCTCCAGTCCCCTTATGAAGTCAGAGGAGGCCAGACTGTCTCTGTACCATTTTTTCTTTTTTTTTTGTACCTGGTTACCTGTTTTCTCTTAACTGTGAACTCAGCCTAATTTATTCAGATTATGAGGTTGAAGTGTTCAATAGTTAATTGTAGAGAGTAAATAAAACTACAGTTTGAAATACTTTTCAGTGATGAATAGACTGTTCTTTCTTTGTGATTGTATCTGCCTCTCCTCCCCTTCAAATTCTGTCCTTGGTTGCCCTTAGTGGGCAGCGTTCTGTTTAGGTTAAAATGGTAAAAACTACTATTCTGTGTTATTATGTAGGCTGTTAAAAGGTGATGTGATGTTCCGCAGTTGAATGGACCAGGATTCAAAAGCGATAGTTTTGCAACTCTAGTATTGTGACATTGGTACTTAACCAGCTAGAGCTACACTCATCGATAAGTCAAAGTGATAATACCTTTCTTGTAGAGTGGGTCGATATTGAAATATTGCAGGTAAAGTGAAGATGCAAGGGATTGGGAAGTCGTAGGTCTCAGTTATTGGGCAGGTTGATGAGCATGTGTGATTCATAAGTCATATTTATTATGATTCTGAAAAACAGATTAAGCAATTGCTGTAGATACTTTGAAGCTAGGAAAAATATAGCTGCCCATGACTAGCAAGAATCATAATGAAGGGGAAAACATAAAGAATACTGGAAAATTATGTCTCCATTTTGGAAAGTACAACATTCCTTCCTGGTTACCAATTAAATTTTTATTGCAACAAAAGTTCCTAAGAGTTATTAAAAGAATCATTAAGATAATTAACACTTATTATAAGGCATTTTTATATAAGGTCCTTGTAATTCAGTTTAATGGAAAGTGCTATTTTCCTATTCCTGTTTTTTCTCTGATTCAATTATAAAAAGAACACATGCATGTTATAGAAAAGCATTCCAGGAGGAAAAATGTCAGCCATGATCTCATTAACAAGAAGCCAATTGTTACTATTTTGGCGTGTTTGTTTTTAATTTTATATTTTTTTCACATTGAAGATTACAGTATCTATGACATTTTCTTTCCCTGTTCACTTGCTACAATCATAATGGTGATTGATTTAATTGTGTATAATTAGTTTTATGCAGTAGTGTGCTGTTGACTCAGTTCTGACCCATAGCTACCTTATGTAGAGTTTCTGAGAGCAACTGGTGGATTTGAACTGCCAACCTTACAGTTAGCAGTCCAATGCTTATCCTATAGTGCCATACCAGGGCTTGTAGTGTTCTCATTAATATATTTGTGCACAAATTATTATTTTTGTTATTTTGGTTATTTTTGTGGTATATATTCCTATAGAGTAAGTTACTGGATCAAAGGGTGTGAAGATTTTAAACTCTGCTAAGTTAATGGGTCAAGTTGTTTTCCAGAAAATTTTGACATTTTTTTGTACCTTTGAAAGTGTGAACGGAAACACTGATCTTTCATTATTTTTTTAAAAAGGCTAGCTTTATAGGTAAGATCGGTATCATTTATATATACTTGTACTTATTCTAAGGAACCCTGGTAGCGGTGGTTAAAAATGCTTAGCAAATAATCTAAAGGCTCGAATCTACCAGCCACTCCATGGGAGAAAAATGTGGCAGTTTGTGTCTGTAAAGATTGTATCTTTGGAAACCCTCTGGGCATTTCTACCTTGTTGTATGAGTTGCTATGAGTTAGAATTGACTTCACAGCAGTGGAGTTTGCATTTCATCATTTGAGTTTTGGAGTTTGGTGTAAGTTTTGGAGGCTGTAAGTCATTATGGGAGCTGGGGAGGCTTCATCTTTCTCCATTTGAGCTACTGGTGGGTTTGAACCGCTTACTTTTCAGATTTGTATGGTTCTTGGTTGGCAATTTTTTCCTTTCAGAGTTTTGTATATATCATTCCATTGCCTTCTTACTTGCATGGTTTCTGATGAGAAATCAGAGCTTAGTCTTATTGGTTCTCCTTTGTAGGTAACTTTTTGTTTTTTTCATCAGGATTTTCATTGTTTTTTGGTTTGGCAGTTTATTATGCTCTGTCTTGGTGATTTATTTTGGGATCTGTCGTATTTGGGGTTCATTCAGCTTCTCGTATGCTTATTTTCTCGTCTTTCATGATGTTAGGGAAGTTTCCTTCCTACAACTCTTCAATAAGTTTCTCTATGCTTTTCTCAGTGTCTCTTCCAGTTCAGGAATTCTGATCACCCATAAGTTGTTCCACTTCATGGTGTTCCACATAACTGTTAGACTTTGGATTTTTTCAATCTTTTTTTCTAGTTGTTCTTCTAGCATACTAGCATTAAGTAGTTCAAGCTCAGTAATTTGGACTCCATTTTGTCAAATGTACTCCTTTGCTCTTTTATTGTTCATTTCTGAAATCTTAGTGTTAGTCTTCTGGATTTCTAATTGCAGGTTTTGTATTGTTTCAAAATTTGCTTTTGTTTTGTCTGTTTGTTCTTCTAGTGTGTTCCTGAATTCTTCTAAAGGCTTTTTTCTTTTATTTTTTCTGTGTTTTTCTTACTTTCTTTGATCGTTCTGTCAGTCCTTTAAGGTGCCTAAGTATCATTTTTTAAAAATTCTTTTTCAGATAGTTGCACCACCTTTTTTTCCTCAGAAACATTTTCTGGCTCTGCATCTTCATTATTTGTTTGAGCCATTCTTTCTTGTTTCTTCCAGTGAACTAAAATTGTGTTGTCTCTGGGGCATTGTGGAGTCCTTGTTGTTGTTGTTGTTAAGTGCTGTCGAGTCGGTTCCGACCCATAGCGACCCTGTACAGGGTTTCTGAGGGTGTAAATCCTTACGGGAGTAGAAAGCCTCATTTTTCTCCCACAGAGCGGCTGGTAGTTTTGAACCGCTGACCTTAGGGTTCGCAGCCCGATTCGTAACCACTACGCTACCAGAGTACTATTAGTATTTAATTGATGATTGTGTTTTGAGGTGCTCTTCGCTCTCACCAACAGTTTCCTGTGGTTGTGGTTAGAGAATGGAAACATTTATATAACATTCTTGTTTGCTGTTTGTGCACCTCAATTTTGGGTGGGTGTGACTGATATTGACTGTTGTCTATTATTGATCACATGATATAGGAGCTGGTGTTAGCTGTTGACCAGTGGGTGGAGCTGCATAGGATATAGTTGTGGCTGGGCTGTATGGGCCTGATTGCTTTTTCCTGTAAGAGAAGACCCCCCCAAACACATACAAAAGAAAACAAAACAATAAACAAACAAGGAACCAACAATGAAAAGATAAACTAATAAAGAAAAACGAAATAAAAACTGGCAGCAACTAGGAAAAAGAGTGTAATAACTATAAAGACAAAAAAAAAAAAAAAAAAAAAGACAGGGCAATAGAGCTATAGAAGGGAAAAATAAGAGAGGAAATAAAAGAAAGAAAAATTAGAAGAACCAGGGAAAGGAAAGATGAAAAGAGAGAGTAGAGAGTAGTAAAGAAAGATAAAAAAGTAGGGAGGGGATAAGAGGGGAAATGAGAAACAGAAGAAAAGGAAGATAAAAGCAGCGATTTAATATGAGGGATAAAATTCAAGGTAATGGATAGAGTAGTGGCTACGAATCGGGCTGCTAATCTCATGTTCAGCAGTTCAAAACTACCAGCTGTTCCGTGGGAGAAAGCTGAGGCTTTCTGCTCCCGTAAAGATTTACAGCCTCGGAAACCCTGTACAGGGTTGCTGTGAGTCAGAACTGACTCCACAGCCCAAAACCACTACCACCAAAACCCAAAAGGTAAACAACAAAACAAAACAAAACAAAAAACCAAACAGTGTAGTTTTTTGGACTTGGAGAGGAGAAAACTCTGGGGACTCCTAAAAACTCTGGGGACTCCTTAGTTCATGAGGTGAATGTGGGAGGGTTGTGACTGTAGTGCTCTTGGCTCTAGTTGGAATTCTTGATGGCCTTGGTATTATCTATGTTCAGGACACTCACTCTGGAAGTAGTTTTTGGAGGTCCTTGATGGAGCTGATGACTATGTCTGTTAGGACCACAGTGCAGCTGTGGGCAAGGTGACTGATTAAATGTTGGTCTGGTTGTTCTGCTGGTTCTGTAGGTCTAGAGCTGATCCTGCTTGAATTCAGACACCGAACCAGTGCAACGGGCCCTTCCCTCACACTAGCATTGCTCCCAACTATGTGCCTCCATACTCCTATACAGCAAGGTTGAAATTGGGGATGGATGAGGGTGGTAGCTGGTCACAGGGGAACCTGGGGAAAAAAACAAAACAACACACTGCATCTCTCCCACGCCTGTGGGAATCTGCTCTGAGAGGCCTCCTTCTGTTGCCAGAGATGCTCACAAGATGGCCATGCTGCATCTGGCTAGCTGTTCACCAATCTAGTTTCCGTCTCTTGCTGTCCCTGCTCAACCTCTCCTAGAAAGCACTCAATCCACTTCTATAACCTGTCCTCTGAAATTCCAGGTTCCCAACTTTTCATCAGTGTCTGTTTCATTTGGTCTCTCTTATCTTTGTTATATAGGGTCGCTGTAGTGTGTCTGCCTAGCCTGCCATCTTGCTGAAAATCTCCTGTCTTTTTAATGATATTTTCTTTTCTTTACGTATGTTGCTCTTGATGTCATCCACAACTCCTCTGTTATCACAGCTTTCTGTCCCTGGGTCAAGGAGGATCAAAGTACGGGGATCTCAGGACCCAAAGGACACACTCCACTGATGGTACTAAAAGCCCTCTTCCTGCTTCTTAGAGGGGTCATTTTATACTCATCCTAGCGTTTCAAGTTTTTAACAATTACAATTAACATCCACAGCTGAATCATGTCATCCTATCAATATCTTCTTCCACCTTCTCTTAGCCAGGCTCAGCAAGACAAAAACATTTGGTGGGAGTTATAGACTATGGCTTGAAAAGACCTTATATCTAATTCTCTATATCACACTGTCTCGGGCTCACCACAGATATACTTAAGAGAAATTCTGGGATTGAGGTCCAGTAATCTGTGTTTTAACAGACGTCATGTGATTCTAATGAACGTTTGAGACTTCTGCTGTTAAGAACTGTGGTTATTCAGTTGTACCTCTAGTTTTCTTTTACTTTTTTTTTTTTTTTTACTATAATAAACAACACTGCTATGAATAGTTTTGTATATGTATTTTGGACATCTTGTGTCTGAAAATATATAATGAGAATTATTAGCCTTTAGGGAATGGAATCTCCAGCTTTGTAGTTATTGCTAGGTTGTTTTTAAAAAAGTGCTTGTACCAATTTATTCTTCCACTGGACACTTATGAGAATTCTCATTTCATTTTCTTCCAGGCAACACTGATTTTGTTAGACTTGTTAAAACAATTAACAAGAAAGCCAAAACACAACAGAGTTGTTTTGCTTGTGTTTTTAGCTCGATACTGAAGTTGAACATCTTTTTAGGTGTGTATTGGCTATTTATATTATTATCCTCTGTGAATGCTTTTTTGCCTATTTTTCTTTTGGTTTGTTTGCCGTTTTCGTACTCATTTGTAAATTTTTCTTTTCTTTTTAAAAAATATTTTCTGGTATTACTTCACTATTGGTTCTGTGTGAGAGAAATACCTCTTTCTAGATATACTATAATCAGAATGTTTACTCATTTTGTTTATGAGGATCCGTTTTGAGTATAAAGTTAATATTTATTGTTGAATTTTTAAGTTTTCTTCCTTTATGTCTCTTCTGCACCCCTCCCCCCACCAGCTGTTTCTGTTTATTTTTTAATTTGGTGTCTGGGTGGCCCTTAAAAACCCTGATATCACTTAAATGAAAACATACAAAAATCAGCATTATGTACTATTTCTTATTTTATGTAAGGTAATTTTCTGTAAACTGCTACCCTTGCTAGTTTGTATTTTAAATGGTGGTGTTTCTGCTTTATAAGATTTGATTTCCTATTTAGTCCAGTGTTGAAGTTGGTTGTGTGACATCAAGTTGGTTCTGACTCATAGCGACTCTGTATAGGGTTTCCGAGGCTGTAAGTCTTTATAGGGGCAGAACTGGTGGATTCGAACTGCTGACCTTGTAGTTAGTAGCCCAACACATAACCCATTATGCTACAAGGGGTCCTAGAATAGGTTATTTTGAATCTTATTTTGAGTTAACTCCATAAACTGCTGTTTCCATATATAAGTGAATATGTCACAATGATACTATATAATAGGTTTCTTTTTCTGTTAGCAAATAAAATAGAATAATGACTCCATCATTATGGATGTGCTGTCTTGGGCTTTCATGACCTTTGCAGCTCATTAATATACTTAATTCCCCTTACTGCTAACTTTTTACGCTGCTAAGAGTAGTTATGTTTACTTGGAAAATATTTGTTATGTGTCTTTTTTTTTTTTGCCGGAAGGTAAGATTTTATTTTTAACCCTAGTTAGTGCAACATTTCTTTTTGACACATGTTGATTATATAAATTAATATATTTTCCCCTTCAGATCTTAATCCTCCCCATTGTCCAACAATATCTAGCTTCTGTTTCTTATACTTTTTGTGGATAATCTGAAAGGCTTACTTGATTCTTTGAAGACCAGTTAATTATCTGGAGCAGTCTCTTCCTGGCCCCCATTTTGCCACTTCTTTGCCATTTTCTGAAATGTCTGTCACTAATGGCTATCTGGTGTCTGATCAAAGTGGACAGAAAAATTCTGCATTAATAATAACTGAGAATAGAACACCCCGGTATTACTATAATTTGGCAGTTTATGAAATTTGCAGATTCTCAGTCCACACCAGGCCTTCATGTGATCTAATACAGGTTTGTGGAGTGGTGTTTGGAGGTATGTGCAGTATGGCATTTTCTTGCTTTTGAACAGTTCTCCGAGGATGGCGTGGTATATGTCACTTCTAGCAATGTCTGTGGTGCGGCTTCTTTGCTTTGTGGTGGGGTTTAGGTGGGGTGGGGTGGGCTAGGTTAGAATAGTATTAGGAAATTGTGGATTGAATCCTTTTTACCACTCCTTGCAAACATATACTGACCTTTAGAGTTGGACTGTTTATTATAATTTTCCTTCCATTTTTTTTTTTTTTTCAATCTGTATCAGCAATGGTTAGACTTTTAATTTGTATAGTTTTGTACTGTGACTATGGGCCCCTTATTTCAAAATAAAATAAGTGATTTATTAATTGTAGAGGTAAAGGGAAAAGGACAATATAAGGTGTGGTCCCCACTCACTTGCTTTGAGACCTGGATTCAAATTCTTGGCTTTTGATGTAATCTTTGGCAGAGTTTTTAATCACTCTGCATCTCATTTTCATCTGTTGTAAATTAGGGCAATACCTCCTGTGCATTTCTTACTGAGATGTTCAGAGGATTAAATGAAGTAACATATATGAAGCACTTTAAACATAATAGGCACTCAGTAAATGGTAGTTGGATGCTATTATCATTATAATCATCATCATCTAGTTATTTCTGTATTTGAACATCACACTTGAATCTACAGGGCATACTATATTAATGGTCTAGGTGGCACTTCTCAGGAATTGCTTCCCTGGCTCTGTGATGATCCCATCACGGAGGATAATTGAATTAGCCCTTGCCTGCTGAGCACTATGACTGTGACATTCATAAGAGAAATGTGATATAGGAAGAGCCAAGACTTTAGAGTCAGACAGATCTTGATCTGTCATTGCTCCACTTGTCACCAGCAGTGCACCTTGGGAAGACTGCTTATGTTTTCCTTCTATTTTCTTATCACTTCAGAAAAAAAAAGGAAAGTAACATTACCTAGAAGTATTGTTGTGGAGATTAAATGAGGTTATATGACCCACAGTACACATATAGTAAAATTTGAGGGCTTCCTGCATTTGATGGTTAAAGTGATCCTATGTCTCCGTCAACCCTTGAATAAGAGCCATGCATACCCATGATCAAGGAGCTCTGGTAGCATAGTGGTTACGAATCGGGCTGCGAACCTTAGGGTCAGCAGTTCGAAACTACCAGCTGCTCCGCGGGAGAAAGATGAGGCTTTCTACTCCCGTAAAGATTTA
>NW_006408530.1:18484626-18508458 GCF_000296735.1 Chrysochloris asiatica
AAACACCTTATAACATGGGTGAACCTGGAGGCTATTATGTTGAGTGAAATACTCAAAAATGATAAAAGTTAAAAGTCAAAAGCATAAGTAAAAAGTCAAGTACAGATTTTCACAACAATCACTGATGGTTATCTAGAGTGGAAGGAAAGGCAGTATGTAAGGGGAAGGTCAGCAAAACATGATCAAGGCAAAGAAGACACTGGGAGGAGTCCAAGAGTTAAAGGCAGCAGACATCAATACTATGATATACACAGTCTTGCAATAATGGTCTTAAAGGTACTCTGTGAGTAGATACACAGATAGACACACAAGCTGAACACTTGTAGAAAGAATAGGACTGTATCCACGAATATATGTCTATATAGGTTTGCAGAGGATATGGCTATATATCTATCAACATATGCTGGGAATATATCCACAAATATGGTAGATCATATGGGTGGGTTCTCTTTTTGCCCCTTTGTTAAAAAGTGTTTTGACATACATAGCTACCTAATTTTTAATAGTATATTTTCTGCTATTTGTACTTTTTTGGTTATGTTGAATAGTGTATTAATGCCACGTATTAGGGTCCCTAAACTTTTCTCCATTTTTTTCCTGTGATGATCTTTGTTGATTGTCTAAAGAAGTTCCATTAGTATTTGTACGTTTGTTCTGGCTTTCATAGATATTTTAACTTTCTGTTTAACTGAAGATGCATTAATTTAACCATTATATTTGAGGGACAGTTTTGCTGGGTATATAAGCCTTAGTAAGCATTCTTTTTCTTTCATAGTTTTATATATGTTATCCATTGCCTTCTTGCTTGTATGTTTTGTTCCTAGAAATCAGACCTTATTCTTACTGATTCTTCTCTGTAGGTAACTTTGTTTTTCAACTGTGGTGCTTTCAAGATTCTTACTTTGTCTTTGCTCTAGGAACGTTTGATTATGATATGTCGTGGTGATTTTATTTGGGGGGTAGCCCTATTTTGGGGTTCATTGAGCTTTATTGTATATCTTCTTGTCTATCATGATATTAGGGAAGTTTCCTTTCAACAAATACTGGATAATTTGTTCTTTGCCTTTTTTTGTTGTTGTTCTAGAATTTTGATAGTATATAAATTATTTATCTTGATGTTGTCTCTCATAATTCTTAGACTTTCTTCACCTTTTGTGTGTTGTTCTTTTTTTCTGGTTATTCAATTAGCAGATTACAATTGAGAGAGTTGTCTTCATTCTCACTCATTCTATCTTTGATGGATTCAGTTCTACTCCTTTGCCTTTTCAATGCTTTGTCTGTTTCTGAAATCCCAATATTAATCTGAATTTCTGTTTGCTGATTTTGTACAGTTACTAATTTTCATTGATTCTGTTAGTTTGTTCCTGTAATGTTTTCCTGAGTTCTTCTAGAGTTTTGACTGTATTTTCCATGATCTTTCTTTCAATTGTTTGGTAGTACTTAGAGATCATTCTTTTGATTTCCTTATCAGGTAGTTCCTTAGAAAGGTATTATGGTTGTGTATTTTGGTCACTTGTTTGAGCTAGTCAGTCTTGTTTGTTCATGTGAACTGAGATTATCTGTTGTCTCTGTGACATTGTGGTGGTTGTGTTTTTATATTAAATTGGATATTTTTAATGGTGTATGTTTCTGGGTTTTTTCCCCTTTATTTAATTTTTTTGATGTATCTGCAAGAACTGTGTATGTGTGTTACTTTGCTTACTATGTTAGCAGAACTTAAGTGCACATTGCCTGTCTCTTGGTGCATATTTTAGAGGATGGGAGTGTGTGCACAGTTCTCTGTTCACTGTTTGTGTACAGCAGGTGGTGTAGGAGTATGCCCAGTGAGTGTGCCTACAAGAGGTGTGAGGGTGGCCAGGCAAACAATAATAACAACAAACAACCCCTCCCAAAATAAGGAAAATAATAACATAAAAGCAAAAGCAAAAAAAATCCATTAAATGAAAAACTCAACAACAAGAAAAGAGAAAATAATAAAGGCGAAGGAGAGAACAAAAAAAAGAGAAGGAAAAAAGAATAATAAAGAAAAACCCTAAAAGTGTATGGAAGGGGGAATAAAAAGAAGGGAAAGGAAAAAAGAAGTAAATAAGAAAAGAAAAACAAATAAAAATAAAATACAAGAGAAGGGAGAGAAGAATAAAAACCCTAAAAAACTATAGGTGGGACAGGATCCCGGGACAGGCAATGCTCTGGATGTCTGAGGATGCAGTGGGGAGCAGGGCACATGGTCTGGGTCAGTGTTGTCTGTTGGTGGAGAAGGCCAAGGGGGAAGGGTACCTGGTTTCAGAAGGAATTGCGGCCAGCCCAGAGGGCAGTTGAGTGTTTTGCCACCTGATCTCATAAGTATTCCTGCTGGCCCAGATGATGGCTGGAACAGGGTGCCTCATCCTGGAAGTAGTTCTTGGTGGCCCATAGGACAGCTGGAGGCAGGGTGCCTGGTCCTAGAAGGAGTTCTTGCTAGCTCTGAGGCTGGTGGGGGCAAGCCACTCGGTCTGGCATTGCACCTTCTGCTGGAAAGAGATGGTGGAGAAGACCTGCTTCACAACGAGGGTGTGGTGTGGACCTGGTGCCCGATCCATGATGGTGTGCTTCCATCCTCAGACACAGAAGGGGTTGTATGAGGGCAGGTGTCATTAATCAGGCAGGTGCGGGTGGGGTTGATCATTGTTGTTTTTGTTATGTGCTGTCTAGTCGATTTTGACTCAGAATGACCCTGTATAGGGTTTCCTTAGAGCGACTGGTGAGTTTGAACTGCCAACCTTGCAGTTCAAACTGACCTGTGGTCCAGTGCTTATCCTGCAATGGCATACCAAGGCAGCTTGCAGCCCTTATAGGAATGCTGCTTGCAAAGATTGCAAAAATTCAAAATGACCGCACTGTGTTAGGCCAGTTGACAATTAATTCACTGTCCTGTTTGTCTCCTCATTCACTGTTTTCACTCATTGTTATTCAGTCCACTCCTTTACGCATACCTTTGAAGCTCAGGGTTCCAGAGTAATCATCAGTATCAATTTCATTTGTTTTCTCATGTCTCAGTTGTAGAGGGTTTCGGGAACTTGTCTGACTAGTCTGCCATTCTTGTTAGCAAATATTTTCTTTTTAGTATTTTGGTAATGATTTAATTTTAGTTTTTATGTTTCATATGAAAAATATTACATATGGGTATTTTGACTACATTTATGATGAAAATGAGTTTCCTGAAGTAGAAAGCCTGGTACATAAATCTGGGAATATTTATAAATTTGATGAGTTTGCTGTTTTTGATGCACTTTTCCATTGCATTCATTTTCTTTTTCTGTTTTTTCCTTAATATACTAAAAATTCTGTCTATCATCCAGATCTTTGAATTACGCCATCCAGATCTTTGAATTCACTGACTAACACTATGGAAGGATAATGTTTGACTTTTTTCTTTCTTTTTAAAAAAATTTATACTATTGTAAGACTTTAGAACATTCACTGGATCTAGATTGCTAGTACATTAGCATTTTAGAGTTTTAAGAATCAAATTGTGAATTTAATATAGGTTTCATATTATACACACACACGAGGGGGTTTCAGAAACTTTGTGGAAAAATTCTATTATCTCTTAATTCAATTTTTCTATGAACTTTTTGAACCCTGCATGTGTATGTGCACATAGACACTCACATACACACATAGCTACATGCATGCTTATATGTAATATAGTTTTCCATTTGCTTCTGACTTAAATTTTACATTTTAACAGTTACATGGTTTGTCTTGGAAGAATCAAAAGGCCTGTTAGTATGTCAGTAAAACTGTCTCATGTAGGTATGATTCAAACAGTTTTATTGGCAACATATGGGGTATGAAGGAGCCACAGAGGGGAGTTTGGAGTGTGAGGGTGCTGGTCTGTCTATTTTGGCATGTAATTATAACAGTCCTCATGCATGATGTTATTTGTTGCTGCCTAGGGAATATAGAAAAAATAGCATAATGTGGTGAAACAAAAAAAAAAATCAGAATAAATTAGAGTTATTGCATTCATAGGAAATTATTTGAATTAAAGAGGTATTCTTTCAAACTAAAATGTTTATTGGTATTTTAAATTTTATTCAGTCTTTTAAATTAAAACCCAAGTTTTCAAAACTGTGTATTTTTAGGTAAACTTTATATAATAGATAGAGTTGTTTTATAAATGAAAGAAATTTGTTTCTTTTTCTCCTATTGTGACATTGTGTGGTTCTTTTTAATTAGTTTTACTAAATATATGTTAATTTTTCTTTAGCGTTATTTGTGTCATCTAAGTGATTACCATATGCTGATGACTAGATGTGACACAGAGGATACTATCAGACACAACTTGTGGGCTGAGAAAGTTTAATTCCATGAAAGCAATCACATGTAGATGGTGTTCAGTCAATGATAGGAATGATAGACACATGTCCGCAAAATGATTACCTCTGGGGAAGAGGTTGGGAACTAGAATCAGGGAGGGATTTACAGGAGTTTCAGTTATAAGTTTTATTTTAAACCTTTGTTTTACAAAGATTTACTGATGGTCAGAGATTTATAAACCAGAGATTCAAGTAGAAACAGATAGTAGATTATTGTATTTCATTTTCCTTTCATGCAACTATTACCTGGGAATCCTGGTGTGATGCTGTAGTATAAGCACTGGACCGCTAACCACAAGGTTGGCGATTCAAACTCACCAGCTGCTCCTTGGACACCCTATATCGCTATGGATTGCTACGGATCAAAGCTGACTTGACGACAACAGCAACATTATCAATTTTCTCAATACAGATTCTCAAAGGAAGGATTGTGAAAACTGACAGAGATTGAGGGAAAGCCATAGGGGAACTTTGTGTAAATCAGATTCATGCAGCCTATTATATTCATTTCACCACTTGTCTGTCAGTTTGTCATACTGTGGTAGCTTGTGTATAGCTGTGATGCTGGAAGCAGTGCCACTGGGATTTCAAAAACAAACATGGTCACCCATGGTGGACAGGTTTCAGAGGAGTTCCAGATTAAGACAGAGTAAAAAGATCAACTTCTTAAAAAACTGGCCAGTAAAAACCTTCTGAATAGCAAGCAGTTGAACATTGTCTGATATAGTGGCAGACCGTTGGCATCTCAGGTTGGAAGGCAAACAGAATCTGTGGGAAAGAGCAGCCTTTTCAAAGTAGAATTGGCCTTAATGATTTAGATGTAGTTAAGCTTTTGACACTTTTATTTGCTGATATGGCATGATTTAAAATGAGAAGAAACAGATGCTAACATCCATTAATTATTGGAACATGGACTGCATGGAAGTATGAATCTAGGAAAATTTGGAAGTTGTCAAAAATGAAATGGAGCACTTCCCCGGCAAGATAGTGGGATAGGCAGATGCACTAGGCAGACACTTGGCAACAATGACATGTGAGATAAACTGAAGCAGATCTAGATAGTGACCCTAGAACCTTGAGCTTCATAGGATAGGACAGAGAGGTGGATTGAGTGCCTGCTGGAAGAAGAAGCTGAACAGAAGCAGCAAGAGAGAAGAAAAGCAGGCAGCTTGTCAGCTGGTGTGAAGCAGCATGACCATCTTGAACTTTTGCAAGCAACTGTTTGATACAGTAACCTTTGGGCAGAGGATGTGGCTGGAGGTTGGCAGCAAAGAGAGTGCAGTTCTCCCTTGTTTCATGCCCACTTGGTAGCCAGAAGTTCCACTCCTGCTTCTGGAGGTGAATGAACCCTCCATGAACTGTGCTACACAAACAGTGAACAGAGAACTGAGTTCACACTTCTAGTCTGCCATATCCATCAGAAGACAGGCAGCGAGTGTCTGAGAACATAACATATAATCATCAATTAAATATAAATACAACACTACAATGTCTTGTAGAAAAGAGACAATTGCAGCATATACAAAGAAGTAAGACAGAGTGCCTCAAACAAGTGACCAGAATACAGCGCCAGAAAATATAATACCTGAAATGGTATCAGAAATATTTGATAAGGAATTTAAAGTAATGATATTAAGACACCTTCCACAGATTGAGAGAAAGATCACTGAAAGCAAGGAGGACACAGAAAAAACTTTAGAAGAATTTGTACAAACACTACAAGAACAAACTGACTAAAGAAAGGAAAAAATGTGAAATCATTGAAAAACAGCAATTAGAAAGCCAGAAGAACAATACTAAGAATTAAGAAATAGATAGTACATTGAAAGGTCAAAGAGGTTGACTTGAATTAAGGGAAGGCCGAATTACTGAGCTTGAAGACAAAGCTCTCAATATTGCTCTGCTAGAGGAATGCTCAGAAAAAAGAATTGAAAAAATCAGAAGAAAGCCCAAGATTTATGTGAGACATTATCAAGAGAAATAACTTGCATGTGATTGGAATTCCAGAACAGGAGGAGACAAATAATACCATAGAGAAAATTGCCCAAGAATTTTTGGAAGAAAACTTCCCTACCATCAAGAAAGATGAGAAGCTAGCCTTTCAATTTGAAGTTAAAGGAACTCCAAATAGGATAGGCCCGATTTCAGGTGATTGCATATGATCAAGAACTGGTATAATTGAAGGAAGAGGTGTATGCTGATGAAGTGTAAGTCCACGGAAGACATCGAGAAAAACAAGACATCAGTGATCGAAAGAACACCAGTTGAGATGTTTCAACAAACGAATGTAACACTGAAAGCATTCACTCGTCTATGCTAACATATTTGGAAGACAATCACCTGGCCAAAGGACTAGAACAGATTCATATTTATACCCATTCCAAAGAAAGGTGACCAACAGAGTGCAAAAGTTGTTTAACAATATAATTAATATAACACAAAAGTAAAGTTTTGCTGAAGATAATTCAAAAAAGGTTGCAACAGTACATAGACATGGAATTGAGAGAAATCAAGCCAGATTGAGAAGAGACTGTAAAACAAGACATGTCATTGCTGATGTTAGATGGATTTTTACTGAGGACAGAAAATACCAGAAAGATGCTTATCTGTGCTTTATGCAAAGGCATTGCAAAGGCATTGAAGTGTGTGGATCTAACAAATTATGGATTGCATTACCAAGAATGGGGATTTCAGAACACTTACTTATGCTCATGTGGAACCTGTAGAGAGATTAAGAGGTAGTTGTTTGATAAGAACAAGGAGATTCTGTGTGGTTTAATGTTAGGAAAGGGGCAGCAGGGTTGTATCCTTTCATGATTGTGATTCAATTTGTAGGACGAGCAAATAATACGAAAGCTCTAATACATGAAGAATTTTTGGCATCAGGAGTGGTGGAATGCTCATTAACAACCTGCAATATGCAGATAACACAACCTTGATTGCTAAAAGTGTAGAGACTTGAAGCACTTACTGATGAAGATCAAAGACTTAATTAAGTCTTTGATTAATTAATTCTTTGATAAATAAAGAAAGCAAGTATTTTGAAGTTGTGAAAGATTTCATTTTATATGGCTCCATTACCAATGTCCATGGAAATAGCAATAAAAAAAAAATCAAACAATGTATTGCATTAGGCAAATCTACTGCAAAAGGTCTCTTTAAAGTGTTTTATCCCACAGGTCCACACCGAGAAGGGCATAATACTTGGTAAAGTAAAGGGTCAGCAAAAAAAAAAAAAAAAGAGGAAGAGGATTCAATTGTAATATTGATTGACACAGTGGTTGCCACAATAGATTCAAACATGGCAATGATTGTGAAGAGAGTGTTGAACCAACAGTGTTGTGTATGTTGTATGATGTTATATATAGGGTTGCTGTGAATTGAATGCCGTCTGAAAACATTATAGCAACCTACTTTCTTCTGTTTACATTGTACTTCTCCCTTTAGTCCTGGCCACTAGAACTAGGTCTGATCCTAAATGAAAAGACATAACTCTAGATGGCCAAATCAGTCTAAGATTTTGGATGCCAGCTTGGGGATTTCTTAGATAGCTTCTCCTTTGACTTACTGGATACAAATTCATACAGTTTCCAACAATATGCTCAGGATGCCAGGGGTTAGCTTGGAGTCTTGAGGACCTCCTAACTTCTGACCTGCTAGGTACAAAGTTGAGGGTTCCCAGTTTCCCTTTACTTTTGACCTGTTGTCTCCTACTACTCTTTTCAGGTTTGAGAATTTGCTTTAAAGACCCACAACTCATGAAAAGAAAGTGCTTTTACAACTGATTACAGTCTTTTTTAGCAATACAAATGAAGGATAGAAATGAAGAGATATATAGGGCTAGGTCTGTGAAGGTTCCCAACATGTAATTTCATGTCTCAAAAGATGTGCTACCATCAATGTCTAGTACCAACCTGGAAGCTCATGTAACTTACCTGTCCAGAACATTTATTGGTACCTCATTATATAGGCATGATTGACTGTATTATACAGCCCATTTCCCCTGAGGTTGGGCTGGCCTTAACAGCCTCCATCAAAGAAATACCTCTTTACCATAAACCCTCATGTGTTGTCTGGAGACCTCAAATACACTTCAGTCACTGGGGAAATTTCAAGTTTTAGAGATTGTTTCTTAGGCATCAAGAGAAAAGACCAAATTAGTTGTGTAAAGTTAACAGTAAGCCTTAGCAGGGCTATTCTGACAAACTTTAATTGGACAAAATTAGTGTGTTATTACAAAACTTTGGAAAAGTGCTGAAATGTTTTTCAAACTTTATCCCAATCCAACTCACCACTTTGAGCTCTAGGGTAAATGTAAGCATTTATTTTATTGTCTTCCCTGAAATACTTTACTAAGTAGTGATTTCTCAGTCTTTCGGTAAAAAGTTAAGAGATAAAATTGCTTTACTCCAGATTTTCATTTGGCCTTCACATTTGTGTCAGTGGTACTCGGCCTCTAAAATGGATAATTCTAAAACTGATCAGTCTCAAAATGGCTAGACTGGATTCTCAGAATGCTATAATATTGGACGCTAAGCTGTTCAGTATTTCCATTGTGGTGATTAACAAAGCAGCCTGGATTATATGTTTATGTCTAGAGAGTGAGCAAATAGGGTGACACTTTAAGTGCTTTTTCAAATGTTTGTGCCTAGCGTCATATTTTATGACATGATGATTTTATTTATTTTCACAGAGTTACTATTACTGGGGAGAGACCAAACTTTTATTTTAAAAATGTCAAGAAAATTCTTTATTCTCACCCTCCTTGTGAAAATCAGGTTGAAAGATTAGACTATTCTATGGAAGTAAAAAGTTTTGTTTTATCTGAAAACAAAAATTTCAAGAAGAAATAGGCTTATGTGAAAAAAGAATATATTAGATACTCTCCATGTTCACCTAATAACAATTCTAATAATGAAATATAAATAGTGATCATTTTAAACTTATCATTTCTTCAAACCTCTCTCTTCTATCAGATCTTTACAAAAACAGCTCAAATATGTCTTATCTGATTTGAATTTAACTGCTATTATCTTTTCATGGGTTGACTACCTAATGATCGAGGTAGAAGACCTAACTGACTGGCTAATCAAGGTTTAACTGCTCTGACATTTACAACTAAGTATGTACATTGAAGTTCAGGGACTAATTGAAAAAATGAAGTGGTATTATACTATTGAAAAATTTGTATGGATTAATTAGACAAATCCATCTGTACTATAAATTAATGATTAATGGGCTGCTGCCTTATATTTGTGAATCTGTAATGTATGTGTATAGTTATAATGCTTCACAAATGTAATTATTTATAATTCTTGCATATGCTGTCTCATTTTGTCATCACAACAGTTTTGGATGTAAATGGGGTAGGTGAGAGTCTCTTTACTAAACGAGGAAACTGCGTAGCACAGTAATGAAATGTTTTTTCCGTAGGTTTGACTAGCTTGAAACTAGGGCTGCCGACTTTGGGATTGGTGCTCCTTCCCACTGGGCCTTAGTCAGAATCAGGGAAATAGTGGATTTTTCTGACCCACTGTATCTTTTCTTTGGTCACTTTATCTTGATGTGTTTCTTTATGATCTCTTCCGTTGCTTGGAAACCAACAAAATAGTCCATTCTATAAAATTAGTTTGTTGTAATTAGTATTTTGACTATAGATTTGATGATGTATGGATAAAACTGTTGACCTAACTGACATTTTTGCGTTATGTGTCAATTTATATGTTTATTAAAAGTGAATATACTTGGTTGGTAGCTGAAGGTTGATGATTAGAGTCCACCCAGAGGCATTTTGGAAGAAATGTTTGTTAGTCTACTTATGAAAAATCAGCCATTGCACAGCTCTACTCAGACACACATGGAGTAGCCCTGAGTTGGAATTGACATGACATCAGCTGTTTTTAAATGTGGCACATTAATAATATATAGAAAAAAAGAGTCAAGAATTCACTTGGTATCATCTATACTTATAAAATTAGGGCAAAAATTCTGGTGATTTAGGTGTAAGCAGGCCCTGTTTTTTCCCTTTCTTTTGAAATCCTGTCTCAAGATTCCTTAGTGAGTTCTACTTAGCTTTTCCCATTAACACTTTTAGAATTATTATTATTTTTATATACTCTTTTGGGAATGTATTATATTGTTGTTGTTGTTGTTTTTAAGTACCATGGAGTCGGCTCTGACTCATAGTGACCCTGCACAGGGTTTCCGAGGCTGTAAATCTTTATGGGAGCAGAAAGCCTCAGCTTTCTCCCGCAGAACAGCTGGTAGTTTCAAACTGCCGACCTTGAGGTTAGCAGCCTGACTCGTAGCCACTTTAGATGGAATTAAATACAGCTCTTTGAGTACTTAACCTCAAGTATCAGTTAGCACATAATAGTCATGGGTAACATCAGTGATATGTTCTCTGCAAATAGGATTTTATATAATTTGGAGATGTGTGAATGCCGTATCTTTAAAAATCTTGAACAAATTTTCTATGTTACCAGTGGTCATCAACATGCTAAGAGGGATTTGCTTTTATGTTTAGCCCTTAATCAATGCCTTTAGCAACTTTCCAGTATCTGATATTGGTCCTTCTTGCATTTTTGTTAGCTTGTGGTATTCAGTTGAGTTGATCAGTTAATAGCTTGGAGAATTTTTCCTTATTCTTGAGGATCATCGTGATTGTTGAGTGAGATACTAACAGTATCATTCACTGATTTTTCCTCTTTTGTTTTATTTCATCATCTTTTATTTAAATTTCAAATTGATACTTCTCCTTTACCCCCAGCTACTGCTATCACTAGCACTGGTTTTGCTGCATTTGTGAGTCCTGATGTACTGTTCAGTAGTATTTTGAAAGGAAATTAAACAGATAATGCTTAAACAGTCCTGAGACATGTGATACATGAGATTGGAGGTGCTGCCTACGAGTATAAACTGTTACTATGGTAAAGTTCACATTAAAAGAATGCTAGAAAGTATAGCACACAACATATATAAGCCAGTAACATAGGAGTTTATTATGATTTTCAAGACATACTGTACCATTACATGCTTGACAGTGCAGTCATTTTGTTTATAAGAGACATAAGCTATACGTGTTGTCTGTAAGAAACTATTACGTTCTGTATTTCCATTTGCTTTTTACTATGTCCTGTTTTCAAGCTGGGGTTTCCTGGACTCTAATATAACTTTATAAGGAACTCTGGTAGCATAGTGGTTATGGATTGGGCTGCTAACCTCAAGGTCAGCAGTTCGAAATTACCAGCTGTTCTGCAGAAGAAAGATGAGGGTTTCCGCTTCCGTAAAGATTTATATAGCCTCGGAAATACTGTACAGGGTCTCTATGAGTCAGAACTGACTTCATGGCACAAAACCAACCAAGCAACCACGCAACCAACCAACCAGTATAACTTTATAGGACAATGGATGTTGTTGTTGTTGTTGTTGTTGTTAAGTACCGTGGATTCAGTTCTGACTCATAGTGACTCTGCACAGGGTTTCCGAGGCTCTGTAAATCTTTATGGAAGCAGAAAGCCTCATCTTTTTCCCCGCAGAACAGCTGGTAGTTTCAAACTGCCGACCTTGAGGTTAGCAGCCTGATTTGTAAACATTATGCTACCAGAGCTCCTGGTTGTTGTTAAGTGTAATCAATTCAGGAACTCTATTCGTTCCTCTATAGGGTTTCCCAGGAGCGGCTGATGGGTTTGAACTGCTGACCTTGTGGTCCAGTGCTTATCCTACAGCATCACACCAGGGCTCCATAGATACTGTGGTGGTGATGGTGGTTATATGCCATGGAGTCGGTTCCGACTCATAGCAACCCTACATAGGGTTTCTGAGGCTATACATTTTTACAGGAGCAGAAAGCCTCATCTTTCTCCCGCAGAATGGCTTGTAGTTTACAATTGCTAACCTTGAGGTTAGCAGCCCGACTAGTAACCACTACACTAACAAAGCTCCTTATAGATGGTGTAGGGCAGCTAATTATTTATCATGGCCCTTTTACCCATATTGATTCATTCTGTGATACATTGTAAATCCCGTCCAATATATAGGGTTGCTTTGACAAAGTTCACTCTCTTGCTGTGTGTCTAGCATCTGGCTCATCACATCTGACTTCCAGTTTGCAGAAGTACCTGGATAAGGAAGGCGGTGTTTAAAATAGTTTCATAATAAAATGGAAATGGTTCATACAGGAAGAATCTCTGGGGACATTGCAGCTAGGCACCCACCATATCCCTCTGCAGTTAGCATCTTTTTGCATATGTTCTTTCCTGGAACCACCTGAGAAGCTGCTGGAGCCCATTGCCACATGGACAATATCCTAAGAAGACATTTCTGCTGCCCAGCAGAAGGCTGCTTGGTTCAACGATGGCATTTCCAGGTTACTTAGACAACACTAGATGGGAACAGCTGCTTCAGCAAGACAGGCCGATGGAAAGACCCTGATTACACTGCATGTTTTCTTCCTAGCTGTGATGGAACATTTGTGTTGGATTTTTATAGATTCATGGGCAGAAACCAAGTGGTCTGGCTATATGATTAGGTAAATGGACAGTGGAAAACTAGACTATTAAACAGACTGTGATTGAAAAGGACCTGGGGAAAGCACTGTGGGAATTTAAAGGGTGCATCAGAATAGAACTTGTTGATGCCCATCAGAAGAACCCACTTCCTGGACCAGAAGGTGATTGGAATCAGCAAGTGGATATGTTGCTATGCTTCCTTGAGGTGGTCAATTGCATCCATGAAATGAATGAATATGGGAGTGCTGCAGTAATGCAGAGATGGACTGAATCCAGACACATCCCTCTTATACCCTCTGGTACAAAATGGCAATAAGGACTACTTTATCTGCCAGCAAGAGAGACAGAGGTTACAGATAACTGTGGGACAGAGTCCTGGATGGAATGGCCCAGCACACAGCTCCAAGTACATTTTTACAAGCAATGACACCAGTGATACTAGGTGGTTAAAAATGGGTCCTCACCAGCCTGATTTTTGCATATTCTGTAACAGTTGCAGGTGCCAAACATCATTAAATGATTAGAACAACTGTACCAGTTTGGGCCAATAATTGTATTTCCTCAGTCCAAGGAACACTTTTTACAGTCCACAGGGTGTAACAGTGGACCAAGAAACATCATATTAAATGGACAATACCATGTTGCATACCACCCTGGTGTCCTGCTGTGGCACTGTAGGATAAGGTTGATCACAAGGTTGGTTTGAACCCCAAGGTCGGTGGTTCAAACTCACCAGCTGATCCTTGGAAGCCATGTACAGGATCACTATGCATTGGAAACAACTCTATGGTAGTTAACAACAAGGTATAGTTCCTATACTTTCATGAGTGTGTTCACACTCAACATGAGGGGGGCAAAGGGAGGATCAGAACTGGATAGATTCCTACGCTTCTTGGAGGGAAACTGAGGAAGAGGGGGTAGGGAAGAATGCTGATGCTACTGTCCAGTTCTTCCCCACATGACCTGAAATGTCTGTGTTCCTGCTGGATACTGTAGTGCCAGTGCAGCTGCAAGTATCAGAAGCAGGGATGATCCCTTAGCAAGAGACTGTAACCACTGAACCATAAGTATTCCAGATTTCCCAAAGTCTGATGGGATGGGTTTCCCCCATCTAACAAAATTGTGTTTGACAGTGAAGAGTACTGTATTGTCTAATGGTTATGCAACCCTACCCAACATGAATGGGACTGGCCTCAGAGGAAAACACTTTCTAGACTGGTCTTGCTACCAGAAAATTGGACTGGCACAGCAGCTGAACCTAATGTGTCTTCTCAAGGTGAAAAGTTTGGTTAAAAATAAATAACAAATAGAAAGAAGGAGAAATAATAGCTGAATGTAAAGGAATGAAAGAATGTTTTATGCAGCTGGGTAAATCTAATACTATGCTGCTAACTCAAGAGCATCGCAGAGCCATGGAATAATCTTCTCTCAGTTAGATTTAATCCAGGCCAAGAAGGGTGAACACAAGACAAACTTTTGGAGAACCTGACCAGTTCAGATGGACACTAACAGCAAACCTAAATGACTAGTACCTGAATATCTCACCCTTAGACTAAATGTTTCTGTTTGGTTTGGACTGGTAAAATGATTGGAAGGGGGAAGTTAATCCTTTAAGTATCAAATGGCCAATGGCTAGAAGATCTGGGGTGTGGCCTCTAGGATAGTGAATTATTTATTATTGCCTTTCCAGCCAAATTTCTCCATTCTGTAATATGTTGTAAATGTTAGCCTCTATGCCTGTGATTATGGATCCATTTTGACATGAGTTGTTGATGAGGCAAGATTAATAGGGGACTGTTGTTAAGTGCCGACTCGATGACACTTAACGACAACAACAAAGGAGTAAGGATGCCCCATTTTATTAGAGGATGTGACTCAAGTCACCATCCTTAGTTTTCCTTGCGGGCATGGTCTGAGTATAATATGTAGGACTGGTTTGGTAAAGTTCACTCTCTTGCTCTGGATCTCACATCTGGCTCTAGGTTGTGGAACGTTCGTCTCATCACCTGACCTTATTCACCACCTCCATTAGCCTTGTACATCAACCTGGCATCTGACCTGATGATTTGGGTTCCTCTGCGCCTAAGACTATGTGGGGTGAGGAGAATCCTCTAGACTGACCCCTGACCTGGCCAGGCTCCACAATTGTGTGAGCCATTTCCTTTGACAGTTGCGAGTTCTGTAAGGCATTGCAACACAGTGGGATGTGCGAGAAGGGAGGAGTGGAAGTGATATCAAGGATTATGGAGTGGTATAACATGTTGGGACAGTCAGATGTTTGGTATATATTTAACTCCCACTTCATAAGCACCAGCCTCACATTGATCTTTCTACGAGCAATTATCCATGCAGATGTATTTGTGGCTGAATGCAATACATGATTATTATGAACTGTACCACAAAAAGACATTTGTTGGTCTTAGACATACATATTGTTATGAAGTGCTGTCCACTTGGTTTTGACTCATAGTGACCTTGTGTAGGATTTTTGAGGTACACCTGGTGAATTTGAACTGCCAACCTTGCTGTTCAAACTGACCTTGTGGTCCCGTGCCATACATAGAAATTAAGAAATGGAAATTTGAGCTATTAGGACGAACTGTTTATTTATTAAATAGAAGAGTAACATTAATTACTGTTTAAAGTAGTATACAGTTCATTCTGTCACAAAGGTACTATGCTTTTTACCTGTAGTACTTAGTAAATATGTCTTGTTCAAATGTCCCATTTAGGCATGTGAATTAATTGTAATAAAAATTTAAAGCACTATTGAGGCTAACTCATTTGTCATCTACTTCTCTTTTGTAGTTGCAACAAAAATTTAATATCCATGTGTTTTACTACTTATATATGTTTTTTGGGAGATTTTGAAAAATGAAAGCCTTGTTTGTCCTGTGAAAGTGTCAAAAATCCTAAGAAGCTTTCTTGAGATAAAGTTTGTCCCCTTTCAGTTATTTTATGTGCTTTTCTCTTATCTTTGAATTTCACCTTCATTTTATTGGCAGCTACTTTTTTGTGTTAGTATCATAGAATTATGATTAACTTGCAGTCTGGCTGCAGTCCCACCCCTGTACTGAAGCTGTACTCCGAAGGTCACTGGTGACCATATTCTAGCCAAATATAGTGGTTTTTCCTCAGTTCTCATCCTTTCTCTGTATTAATGCCACACAACCTTAACTGGTCAACTGTGTGAACACTGTCTCATAGATTTTTTCTTTAAACTCTCTGTTGCCCACTTTCTGTAATACTCATTACTTCTCTGGGGAGTTGGTTTTGCCCTTGCACTTTGCTGGTTATTTACTTATTGTATTTGGATCTTATGACGTCAATTCTTTCTGTTTTGGTTTGTTTGTTTGTTTTTTACTTAGATAAATAATAATTTCTTATGGCTCTCACTTTGTTGGATATTGCTGGTGATTTTTGGAATCCCATGTGAAATCATTGATATTCCTCAAACTCTAGTCCTTCATGTTCACCTGCTTTTGTAGTTGTCTTTTCACCTCAGAATACACCCTTCAAAAATCATGTCCTTCAGACTTTTCTCCTGAGTCTCCTTTAAAGAAACATTTTCTTAATACCTTGACACTTTTATTTATTGTCCCTTACACTATAGGGTCACTGAGTTGGAATTCAAGTGGATGGCAGTAGACATGCTGCTTCCTGCCAATGTTTTTATTGTCCTTGATTTCTTTTTTAAAAATATTTGGTGAACTTTTCCTCCACTTTATTCCATTTTTTCCCCCCTAATTATAGTTTGTGAAACACTTCTATATCTTTGTCTCTGTCCTCACAGTTTTCAGGTCAGGAAACATGTACTAAGAAGTTATGTGCCTGATCCATCATCACTAGCTAAGGAAAGAACCATTACTAAAGCCAAGGTGATGTGATTTTAAGAATTGTTGCTGTTAGGTACTGTTGAGCTGGTTCATAGTAACCCTGTGTACAATAGAACAAAACACTGATCTATCCTATTGGTTGTTATTGTTAAGTGCCATTGAGTCAGTTCCGACCCATAGTGACCCTGTATGGGGTTTCTGAGGAGCAGCTGGTGAGGTTGAACTGCCGACCTTGACCTATCCTCTGCCTTCCTCGTAACCATTACTTTGCTTGAGTCTACTGTTGTAGCCACTGTGTCAGTGTGTCTTACTGATAATCTTCCTCTTTTTCACAGATCTCCACATCTCCAGGAATTGGCCCTTCCTGAGGACATGTCCAAAGTATCTAAGATGATGTTTAGCCATCTTCATGCCTATAGAGCATGCTAACTGTACTTCTTCTAGCACAGTTTTATTCATCCTCTTGGAATTTCATAAGGAATCTTAGTGACTCTGTGTGACAAACTTTGGGCTGCTAGTTGCACGATCTTTGGTTCAAACCCACCAGCTGCTCTGAGGGAGAAAGATGAGGCAGTCTGATGTCGTAAAGACATTCTTAGAAACCCTATACAGGGTCACTGGATGGTAGTAGGTTTATTACAGCTTCTTTTGCATGCATATGATATGACTGAAAACACTGGTTTAGGTCCGAATCATCTTAGTCTTCAAAGTGACATCTCTGCTTTTGAATACTATTAAGAACTCTTTTGCAACAGGTTTGCTCAGTGCAAATCTTATTTGATTTAGTGACTGCTATTTCTATGGATGTTGATTCTGGATCAGAGTAAAATGGAATCCTTGACAGCTTTATTATTTTCTCTGTTTATCATGATGTTGCTTATTGGGCCAGCTAGTCAATCTCTGACATCGTTTTACTTCAGGATAGGTCTTGAAATGTTCTTTTTGATGATGAATGTGACACCATTCCAAGCACAGGATACTATTCCTGTCTGATTTTCCATATGATTGTACCCAAATGAAATGACTATTGTAATTTTCCATTAAGTGATCTTTCAGATTCCAGTCCTTCTGTCTTTCCATTCACTTTACTTACAGTACTAGGTTGATGATAATCACAAAACCAACCACAGTAGTAACTATCATAAATTGGTACAATGTGTCATTGTGCTAGATAATGTAATCAGAACTATTGTGCAAGGTAGGTATTGTTATCCCAACTCATTTTATAGATAAGGAAATTGAGGCTTAACAGAAGTTAAATAACATTGTTAGTTATTATGTATCATGGGGAGGGAAGATTCATACATGGCTCTTTATATAAACACATTGTACTATTTAGCAGAATCTTGATGTTACTTCTTTTTCTAAGAACTTAACTATGGTTCCCTTTTGCCAACTCAATTCCACTTACACACTGTTATCAGTATTTCAAGACCTTTGTTCATAAGCTTCTTTTCCATGATTTCCCCACAACGGCCCTCCACAGCGAACTCTCTGCTCTTGACCTTGTTCTCCTCTTACACAGATCTTATCTCGTCCTAATTTCTGGCCTTCTTACTTAAAACTCATGCATTTTTTTCTTATATAGAATTGCTTCACCACATTTCAACCTTTTTACCTATTCACACTCAACTCTTTACATTCTCTTTATGCTAACATTTAATGAACATATAATATATCATAATTGTTATTGTTAAGTGTCTTCTAGTCGGGTCCGATTCATAAGGTTTTCAAACAGTGGCTGGTGGGTTTGAACCGCTAACCTTGCAGTTATCAGTCCAGTGCTTATTCTGCAGTACCATTCCAGGATGCCATAATACAACATAACAGAAACTATTAATATGTAGGTGAATGCATCATTTTTGTTGAGGATGTGAACAGTTAGTAGAGGAACCAGGCTGGATTTACCTGTCTGATTTGGGAATGCTAGTAGAGAGAGGAATACACAATTGCTATGGCAGCTCCTAGGATGTAATTAATTTTACCTAAGTGGTTGGGTAAGATGTGACATAAGAACTGACATTTGAACTACCCTTAAAGCAAGAATAGCCCAGGTGAAGAAGGGGAGGGAGGAGTCGCCATGGCTGGATGGATTATCACATGAATGTTGTTGCTGTTAAGTTCCACCAAGTCGCTTCCAAACCATAGAGACCCAAGGAGTGGCTGGTAAGTTTGAACTACTTACCTTGTGGTCGAGTGCTTATCCTATAGTGCCACACCAGGACTCCAAACATGAGTAGAGGAATCAAATGACAAATATGTATGCCAGATGTGTAGTGTATCTTAAAGGCATATGCAGGACTGTGTAAAATGGTGTTTTGGTGCCAACAGGTCTTTCAGTGGTAGAATCATCCCAGTCTGGGGTCTGGTATTTGACCTTATACTTTCAGGCACTTGATTTGCTGGACTCATTCATTGTGGGTCTCAGGAGCTCTGGTAGCGTAGTGGTTATGAATCCGGCTGCAAACCGCAAGGTCAGCAGTTCTAAACTACCAGCTGTTCCACGGGAGAAAGAGGAGGCTGTCTGCTCCCGTAAAGATTTACAGCCTTGGAAACTCTGTACGGGATCGCTATGAGTCGGAACTGACTCCACGGCACATAACAACAACAGCAACAACACATTAACTATGCTCTTAGAAATGGATCTAATGGTATCTTTATATCTATGTATTTTGCCAATTTATCAGTTTCCAGTGAGAAATACAACTGTTAAGCAGATTGGATTGCTTGATTTGGCAGATAGTACGATAGAACATGTTCTCCTTGTAGGAAGACTTCTTGGGAAGTCAAGTTGCCACTATGGAGGTCATTTGATGACTGAGAATAAAGCTGTTAAGTTAACCCAGCATTTCTGACCAGTGTGCTCTGTCTCTTCTGGCAAGATACATGGGAAGCTGTGCTGTCAGGAGACCACCTGTTGAGCATGAGTAGAACCAGGAGGGTTATTTGTTTGAAGGAGTATCTCTTAGTTGTATTGGCTTGAGGCCTTCTTATAGGAATAACTTTGGCAAGGAAACTATATCGTTCAAGTCAATTCAGTCTCTCCTGGCTTAATTTGATCATGTCAGCATTTGCTTAGGGGGCTTCTCTGATGCATTTGCTTACCAAATCCACCCCCAACCCTACTCTCCGTTTCCTCCACCTTCGGATTGATACATCTCTCTTTGTATTTGTTGAGATACACTGTCAAGTAGGTGAGAAGTATAAAACTAAGGAGGCAAAGGAATATGTCTATTTTGTTCCATCTAGTTTTTATTTAAAAATTTAACGCAAGAGACATCTTATTACATTTATTTTTAGTTCCATGGGACCAAAATTGGGGAATGATGACGAGCATGAAGCCAAAATTATTCACTTTCATTGGTGATGTGATGTGGGAGATAAGTCTAGAAAGGAAAGTGTGGTTCAGTTTGTGAAGAGTCTTCAATGCCATACTAAAGAATTTGCATTTCAGAGTTCTTCCAGTTCAGGTCTCTTGTCTATAAATTCTTTTTGCATCCAGTCATGTCTTCTTTTCAACTTTAAAAAATTGGCATTACCTCTATTGAACTGTTAATATCTTACTGTTGTTAAGTGTAGTTGAGTCAGTTCTGACTCATAGAAACACTGTGTAAGGTTTCCGAGGAGCAGCTGGTGAGTTCGAACCACCAGCCTTGTGGTTCAAATCGACCTTCAGTCTAGTGCTTAACACATAGGTTATAGGCTTTTTAGTTCAGGCTATTTACACAGTTCCCTTGCTTATCCTCTAGTTTTTTTAAGGTAAGAGAGTGCTTTTTATATTATTGTATTAGGTTTCTATCACAGTGCTTATGATGTACAAATGAATACCTCTGGTATTGTAATGTATATGTTGCCTTATTCTTTTTCTAGCCAGCTTGCTGGTTTCTTATACGTATTGTTGTTGTTGTTAGGTGTTGTCCAGTTGGTTCTGACCCATAGCGACCCTGCATAGGGTTTCAGAGGAGCAGCTGGTGAGCTTGAGCCACCAACCTTGCAGCTCAGATGGCTTTGCAGTCTGATGCATTAACTCATGCTTTTTTTGTATCAAATGTAATATCTGGTAGTTATGTGCCGTGGAGTCGGTTCTGACTCATAGTGACTCTGTATAGGGTTTCTGAGGTTGTAAAGCTTTACAAGAGTAGAAAGCCTCATCTTTCTCCTGCGAACGGCTGGTAGTTTCGAACTACTGACCTAGAGGTTATCAGCCCGACTTGTAACCACTGAACTACCAGAGCTCCTTAGCACAGTTAAATTTCAGGCAATACTCAGACAATATCATACTGTTTTGGAGTTGGAAGGTGTCTTTTCTAGACCCTTCCCTAGGCTGTCAAGTTGATTCCAACTCATCGGGATCCTATAGGACAGAGTAGAACTGCTCCCTAGGGTTTCTGAGACTGTCAATCTTTGTTTGCAGAATTAGACTGTTTTATTTTTCTCCCACTCAGTAGCTGTTGGGTGCCAATGGCAGACCTTTTGGTTAGCAGAGCCCAGTGCTTACCCCTGTGTACCACCAGAGCTCCTTTTTCAATTTAGTTCATCTCATTCAAGAAACAGATCCAGGAAAGCTATAACTTGCCAAGGAACACTGAAGTGATAAAACTCTGACTAGAACCCAGACATACTGAGACGAGCTCCATCTACTTTGTATTGTATGATACTTGTTCCTTATTTGGTTGAGGAATATATTTTCTATAGAGACCTTCAAGGGTTATCTATATCACTGTATGGTATCCAGAATGCTGTTGTTGTTAAAGTGTTGTTGAATCGGTTCTAACTTATAGCGACCCTGTGTTGGGTTTCCAAGTGGTGGTGGTGGCTGTGTGCTGTGGAGTCGGTTCCGACTCATAGCGACCCTATACAGAATTTATGAGGCTGTAAATCTTTATGGGAGCAGAACGCCTCATCTTTCTCCCACAGAACAGCTGGTAGTTTCGAACTGCTGACCTTAAGGTTTGCAGCCTGATTCGTAACCCCTATGCTCCCAGAGCTCTTAGCTACTATATTGCAACAGCATTTCTGTCAGGGCCAGAAAGATAATGGCTTTGAATATGTTAGTGCTTATTGTATTAGATTTAAAAAACTAAAAACAAAAAATAAGTGAAAAAGGGACAAAGGGAAAGGCGTTCACATACTGGACACTTTTTGTCTTCTTGCCAATCAGTGTACAGGTACTCTAAGTGCTCATTTCAATGATGTCTTCCAGCACTTCTGTGAGGTGGTTAAAAATATACACAGAGTGCTGATGAGGAAACTGAAACTTTCAGTGATGACTCAGTCTTGTCACTAGAAGCTCTGGGCTGTGAGTCCAGACCCACATGACTACAAAGACCATGCTCCGTCAATTTAACTTCACTGTTCATCCTTTGCCAGAGTCCTTAAAAAACGTCAGCAGCAGGGACTATGTCCAACTTAACCATCTTATGATAGAAGTCCAGCTGCCATGCCCCACCCATTGTCTGTGGTGGTGGTGGTAAGTGTTGGTGCCCGAGCTGGGTAGTACTGACTCACCAAGTAGTCTCACATTTTCTCACCATGGTTTATGGCTCATATTTGTGACCTTTTATATATGTATCTTGTGTCATTGTTCCCATTTCCAGTCTGTGCTGTAAGCCCACGTCTCATTCTTGTTTCTACTTACAACCCCACTTTCCATTTTGCTAACGCTGCCTCTTTCTTCTCTTTCCCTCTGCATACTTTACTTTTGGTGCGGAGAGAAATTTGGATGTCATTGTATCAGAGGTGCTTGAATGGGTCAGCTTTAATTCCTCCTCCCTGCCCCCCACTTCATCTATATTGCTGTGAAAAACATGGGGCAAAAGAGAAAAATAAAAAGAAAGTAATGCAAAATCATATTATTTTTCTTCCAGCAAAATACTATTATGGCAATAAATATATAAGGCATAACTTAGCTAAGTTTCATTCATATTTATAAAAGTATGTGTTTTGGTGATAAATGTACTTACCTCAGGTTTCGAAGAATGATTTTAAAGTACTTTAGTATCATCTCCTTAACGGCTTTCAACACTGTATAAATAGAACATGGGTTAGCATTTCCTTCTGCATACCTGCAGTTCGCATCATCTCTGAGAATGTTTACCACTAGTTTGCAAGGCATATGTGGAGACTCCGCCAACAAATGTCATGATATAGGCGAGTTTCAGAAAGCAACCAAGGGAAATTATGTTTAACCTTTCCAGAGAGTTGTTATCTGGGCTTTCCCCATTTCAGAAAAAAAAAAAAAAACAGATGTAAATCAAGGATGTGTATCAATGTACATGTTTTCAAATACATATCTCCTTTTAGGTTTTGACAATGGCCGTTTTTGTTTAAATATCATGCTTTTTCTCCTTGAAATTTAAAATGTTTCTGGTAAATAGTTTACTGTAATCAGATGATTTGCATCGCTTTCCTCATTCAATTAAATTCTTATGGATTGTTTCTTAAAAAGAGCAATACAATTGTGAGATGAATTAGAGCTGTGGCACTTGATTAAATGTGTTCATAGGGGAAAATATGCTAAGAAGGCATTAGAATTTCCCCTTTCTGCCAGAAAGTCCATTAAGCTGGTAGGCTGTACAGAGGGAGGTAACTCAGGGGAATAACCTGAGGTGGGAGGTATTGGATAACAAGAAAACAAAGTGAAGGATGGTTTCTCCTAGCATTGGGAAGTATAGTCCATTTTCTAAGTAGAAGAGCTCAAACCCCATACCACTACACTGAGATATTATTTTTATTTACGTTTTGCTCTCTGCTTAACTGATGGTTCAAACAAGGTAACCTGTTTTGTTTTTTTTTAAATCCATCTATATACTACACTGCAAAAGAGAGTATCTCCTAAGTATTAATTTAAATGCTAAAATTTTGTTGGTGCTATTTGTGTTTACTCTTTATGGTTTTAAATTTCATATGGCCAATGCTTTTTATTAGAACATTGCATTTTTTACATATGCTTTCAAAGTATCTAGTACAGCTTTTCTCTTATTAGGTATAGCATTTAAGATGTTCAAGACAGCTTAATATCTATTTTATTTCTATATAGATGGCACTAGATAGTTACTTGTTGAATAAATTAGTGTTTGGCTGATTAAAGAAATATAGAAACTTCTGAGGGCATACATATATATA
>NW_006408530.1:18508894-18510151 GCF_000296735.1 Chrysochloris asiatica
AGATAATAGAAAAATTGTAAGGACAGGATTATCCTACATACTGTGTTTTTGTTGTTGTTGTTGAAGCACACGAATTTTACCAGATTTTGAAAAGTATAAAATAACTAAAAATTAATAGCAAAAATTATAGTAATTAACTCTTCCCTTATTATAAGTTACTAAGTGCTTACACTAAAGTTCAAAGAAATATGAACTATATTAAGAAGTCAGAATTATATTGTATGGTTAAAATTATGTATGTGTATACTAGACAATATCAATTTATTTTCTAGCACATTATCTTATTTCCTGTGAAAATAAGAATTTAGGATATTTCCTTTTTCCTATGACTTAATTTTTAGAAGTTGTATTAATTATACTATAATTTGTATCCTGCCAAGTTTTGTCAAAATGCCATCCTATTTTGTAGAAGTTTTTAGTTATTTCATCTTAAGTTTTGTATTTGAAAGCAGTGTTATCTACCTTTTTTTTTTTTCAATGGCAAATTATCTTGGGAAGAAGTTCTTATTAAAATTCAATTTCAGGGGACTTGTGATCTTACAGTATAATGGGTTAAGCTTTGAGCTATTAACTGAAAGATTGATTGCTCAAAACCGCCAGCTGCTCTGTAGAAGAGAGCTTTGCTCCCGTAAAGGATTGTTGTTGTTACGTGCCATCAAGTCAGTACAGACTCATTGCGACCCTATGCACACCAGAACGAAACACTGCCCGGTCCTGGTCCAACCTCACAATTGTTGCCATGCTTGAGCCCATTAATGCTGCCACTTTGCCAGTCCATTTCGCTGGTGGTCTTCCTCTTTTTTCTGACCTTCCACCTCACCAAACCTGATATCCTTTTCCAGGATGGTTCCTCCTCACAATATGTCCCAAGTATGAGAGATGACGTTTGGCCATCCTGGCCTCCAAGGAGCACTCTGGCTGCACTTCTCCCAACACAGATCTATTGGTTCTTTTGGAAGCCCATAGCACTTTCAATATTCAGATTTGTCCGGTGATTTCCACATTCCATTGGGTCACCTCTTTTTGGAATGGGCACAAATATGGATCTCTTCCAATCAGTTGATCAGATAGTCATCTTCTAAATTTCTTGGCCAAGATTAGTTAGTGCCTACAGTGCCGCCTCACTTTCTTGAAAGATTTCAATTTTTATTCCATCATTTCTTGGTGCCTTGTTCTTTGCCTATTCCTTCAATGCACCTTGGACTTCTTCCTTCAGTATCATTGGCTCTTGATCATCTGCTACCTCAAGAAAAGGTT
>NW_006408530.1:18514686-18517641 GCF_000296735.1 Chrysochloris asiatica
GAAACTACCAGCTCTTTGTAGTCCTGTTAAGATTATTGTGATCTTGAAGCCCTATGAGTCATAGGAGCATGGAGTATGTGGGCTAGTGATTGTTACGCTCCCTGTCTTTCATCCACCTGCCAGTCTTCCTGTGCTAGAAAGCTAGCTCATTGACAATAAAAATGTTGTGATGGCTTTTCCTATGTCCTTCTTGTGTGTAAACATGATTTTCTAGAAAAATATTTCTTAGTATTTCCTAGGTAGATGACTGAATATCATTTATCAGTTTTCTTGAATGGGCAATAGTACTGTTCCAATTTTAGGAAAATCTTATTACTGAAATCTGAGAGGTGGTGTTGGCTCTCATCATTTCTCTTCATTTTGATTCCTGATATCACATAATTTTGCAGTTTAGAAGAATTTTTTTTTTAATAGTTCGTGGTTTGTGCTTGTGGCTGTTTTTTGTTTGTTTGTTTGTTTCATTGACGATGGTGTATTCATTCATTCATTTGTAAAAAACCTGTTATTGTGAATTAAGTGAAGGTTTGCTGATCAGATCATCAGTTTTACATTCAACAAATCATACATTTTATTTCATCTCAATAATTGCAATCCCTTCCATGAAACAAGAGTTGTCCCATTTCCCCTCTGTGGTTCCTATTTGCAAACCATTCACTTTCCCATCCCTTTTCAACTTTGTCCTTGGTAAACATTGCCCTAGGTAAATGTTGTCCTAGGTAAACGTTGCCCTTTTGATTTTGAATGATTGACCATTACATGGTGAACATACCATACTAGTGTTTTTTCTCCCCCTATATATCTATCTGGACTCCTGGTGTGGTGCTGTGGGTTAATGTACCAGACTGCAAAGCCGTTTGAACTGCAACGGTGGCAGTTCAAGCTTACCAGCTGCTGCTCCTTGAAAACCCTATACAGCTATGGGTCGGAACTGACTCGACGGCACTTAACAATAACATATACCTATCTAAGGAGCTCTGGTAGCATAATGGTTATGAATTGGGCTGTGAACCTTAAGGTCATCAGTTCAAGAAACTACCAGCTGTTTCATGGGAGAAAGATGAGTCTTTCTGCTCCCATGAAGATTTACAGCTTTGGAAACCCTGTACAGGATTTCTATGGGTTGTCATCAAGTTGATGGCACTTAACAACAACAACAAGAATAACTCGCACTGTCTCATTTCATTTTAGCCTATGTATCTGTACGTGTATCTACTTGCAGAGCACTGATTTTCCAAGTTTGTGTATATATCACTACCTGTATATCTTTAGTCCTTTCATACCTCAATATATCTATATCTGTCTTCATCATTCTTCTGTCAACCTCCCTCTTCTTGTTTATTGCCTCCCCTTGACCCAAGTTAACATGTGTCTACCCTCTAGCCAGTGAATTACTCTCTCTTCTCTCCCACCTTTGGTTACCATCAAAGAATGTTTCTTTTAGCATGAAAATCTTTTCGTGAGTTTTTCCACTAGTGATCTCATACAATACTGTCCTTTTGTGACTGACTAGTGTCACTTAGCATAATGCCTTACAGGCTCATCTATGTTATGAGGTGTTTTGCAGATTCATTGTTATTCTTTAACATTGCATAGTATTCCATTGTGTGTATGTATCAAAATTTGTTTATCCATTCTTCCATTGATGGGCATTTAGGATATCTTCATCTTTTTTGCTATTGTGAGTAGTGCTGTGATGAACATCGGGGTGCATATATCTACTTGTGTCCTGGGTTTTATTTCCTGTAGATATATACCAAATAGAGGGGTTGTTGGTTTATATGGTATTTATATTTCCAACTATCTGAGGAGGCACCATTTTCCAGAGTGGTTGAACCTCTGTACAGTCCCAACAGCAATGTAGGAGCCTCCCAATCTCTCCACACCCTTGCCAGCATTTGTTGTTTTCTGTTTCATTTTTTTAAATCTTTGCTATTAATGCTGGGGTGAGATGATATTTTACTGTTATTTTGTTTTGCAGTTTTCTAATGAGAAATGAGCTCTGTTAGCGTAGTGGTTACGAATCGGAATGCCAACCTCAAGGTCAGCAGTTCGAAACTACCAGCAGTTCCGCGGGAGAAAGATGAAACGTTCTGCTCCCTTAAAGATTTATAGCCTCAGAAACCCTGTACAGGGTCGCTATGAGTTGGAACTGAATCCATGGTACTTAACAACAACAATGAGGAATGATCATGAACATTTCTTCATATATTTGTTGACTGTCTTAATGTCTTCCTTGTTGTAGTGTCTGTTCATGTCCTTTGCCCATTTTTAAATTGTTTTTTTTTGTGTTTTTCTTATACAAGTGGTGAAGTTTTCTATAAAATTTAGAGATTAGTCCCTTGTCTGCTATGTTGTTACAAAATTTTTTCTTCACTCTGTGTGCTCCCTTCCTTCTTTTTTGGTAAAATATTTTGATGCACCTAAGTGTCTGATTTTTAGGAAGTCCCAGTCATAAATTTTTGTTTGTATGTTTTAGTAATGTTTTACAGTGTGTTCATGGCATAGATTAAATCCCCTAAGTTTGTCCTTATTTTTTCATTGATGATCTAAATTTTATATTTAGATATTCAGTCTACTTTGATTTTGTTTTTGTATATGATATTAGAAATGAGACTTGTTTTATTCTTATGCAAATGGATTTCCAGTTTTGCCAGCACCATTTGTTGAAGAGACTATCTCTTCCACATTTCATATATTTTGTCCCTGTATCAAAGATCAACTGACTCTATGTGGAAGGATGAACTTCTGGGTTTTCAATTCTATTCCATTGATCTATGTATTTTTCATTGTACCATCACCAGACTGTTTTTACCACTGTGGCTCTGTAGTAAATTTTGAGATCAGGGAGTGAGACATTTCTCTGTTTCCAACATTTTTCTGTTTCTTAAAGAATGCTTTTCCTTTAAGTTACTTTCCTTTACATAGAAAGTTAATACCCACTTTTTCTATCTATTT
>NW_006408530.1:18517741-18519849 GCF_000296735.1 Chrysochloris asiatica
GGTACTTAACAACAACAATGAGGAATGATCATGAACATTTCTTCATATATTTGTTGACTGTCTTAATGTCTTCCTTGTTGTAGTGTCTGTTCATGTCCTTTGCCCATTTTTAAATTGTTTTTTTTTGTGTTTTTCTTATACAAGTGGTGAAGTTTTCTATAAAATTTAGAGATTAGTCCCTTGTCTGCTATGTTGTTACAAAATTTTTTCTTCACTCTGTGTGCTCCCTTCCTTCTTTTTTGGTAAAATATTTTGATGCACCTAAGTGTCTGATTTTTAGGAAGTCCCAGTCATAAATTTTTGTTTGTATGTTTTAGTAATGTTTTACAGTGTGTTCATGGCATAGATTAAATCCCCTAAGTTTGTCCTTATTTTTTCATTGATGATCTAAATTTTATATTTAGATATTCAGTCTACTTTGATTTTGTTTTTGTATATGATATTAGAAATGAGACTTGTTTTATTCTTATGCAAATGGATTTCCAGTTTTGCCAGCACCATTTGTTGAAGAGACTATCTCTTCCACATTTCATATATTTTGTCCCTGTATCAAAGATCAACTGACTCTATGTGGAAGGATGAACTTCTGGGTTTTCAATTCTATTCCATTGATCTATGTATTTTTCATTGTACCATCACCAGACTGTTTTTACCACTGTGGCTCTGTAGTAAATTTTGAGATCAGGGAGTGAGACATTTCTCTGTTTCCAACATTTTTCTGTTTCTTAAAGAATGCTTTTCCTTTAAGTTACTTTCCTTTACATAGAAAGTTAATACCCACTTTTTCTATCTATTTAAAAAATGATTTTGGAATCTGGATTGCATTATATCTATAAATTATTTTGGTTAGTGTTTACAATTTCACAATGTTAAGTTTTTTATTCATTTGCATGGCATATTCTTGTATTTTTGTAAGTCTCTTTAGATTCTTGTAATAGTGAGTTTTTTGTTACCTTTTTTTTGTTGTTGTTGTTACTATGAATTGAGTAATAGTTTACATGGGAGAACATCAGTTTTACACTTATTGTTTCATTGCAATGATTATAATCCCCTCCTTGAATGATGCATCATCATTCAACAATATTTGCTTCTATTCCCTCCGTTGTTTTTTGGGGGAGAGGGGGGAGATGTACACCAAAACACTCAGGAATATATAATCATTTAAACAACCAAAGGACACATTCTACAAGCCTGCCTCCTGACTGCCAGCACAGTCTTTCTCTTTCCATGAGTCTAGAGTCCTCAGCTGCTCTATCTCTCCATGTCCTCATCTCTGCCTCCATCTCTGGTATCACTGCTTCTCTGGATAGGGTTTCATATTCTGCTCATGCTCTTCTCCCTTGATGGTCCTAGGGTCGTCTGTTCCTGGAATGTAAGATTGATTGCTCCCCCCATTATTTATTGTTGTGACAATTGCAATTAGTGATGGTAAGTTACTCACTATTGAATCATGAGAATCTTGTCCCCATCTCCTTTCACCAGACCCATCCAGGCAAGATGAAAATTATTCAGTGGGGATTCTACCTTCCCCTGCACATATCTTAAACTAAACATCCTCTTGAAAACATGTAAGTCAGTCACTTCATGCCTTTATGCCCTTCGCCCACCCCCATTTTAGGTAGCCAATGTCTAAGTTACCTGTCTCTATCACTTATCTGGGTACAGATGGGATAGGAAGAAAATGCCTTCCCTCTCAGTTGGTATTTTGAGCTACTGCATCCATAAGTATAGGTCAAGCTCATCAAATTGTAGCAATTTACACTTGTTTCCTTTATTACATTTTTTCCATCTTCTTTTAGTCAAGTTGTGATTTTTCAAGCCATCAAAGCTTGGTCAAATGGATACTCTTTGCAAGTTTGGGCTTTCTTGTCCGTCTCCCATCACTTCATAACAGCTGGATGCTCCACTCTCGGCTCTAGCCCTCCATGGCTATATCTTTATCCATGGGCTCAGGAGACCCCAGGTCTCACCATACTTCGGACCAACCAGTTGTTGTTGTTGTTGTCAGGTGCCATCAAGTCGGAACCGACTCATAGCGACCCCATGCACAGCAGAACGAAACAATGTCCGATCCTGGGCCAACCTCACTACCGCTGCCACACTTGAGT
>NW_006408530.1:18520150-18554526 GCF_000296735.1 Chrysochloris asiatica
CATCCATATGAGGCTATTGAAAACACAATGGCCTGGGTCAGGCGCACCCTAGTCCTAAAGCTGACATCTCTGCTCTTCAATACTTTCAAAAGTTCCTGTGCAGCAGATTTGCCCAGTGCAATACGTCGTCTGATCTCTTGACTGCTATTTCCGCGAGTGTTGATAGTCGACCAACCATTAGACTGCAGTTATTCACAGTATTCTGTTATTATCCTTTTTATTTCCCTTTATTTCAGTTGTCACTCCACCCATATCATTACTTATGTGTGTTATTTGCATCTTCTCCTTTTCTTTTGTTAGATTGGCAATATTGTTGTTGTTGTTATGTGCCGTGGAGTCGGTTCTGACTCATAGCAATCCTGTACAGGGTTTCCAAGGCTGTAAATCTTTACGGCAGCAGAAAGCCTCATCTTTCTCCTGCGGAACAGCTGGTAGTTTCAAACTGATGATCCTGAGGTTAGCAGCCCGATTCGTAACCACTATGCTACCAGAGCTCCTTATAGTCAATTTTATTAATCCTTTCAAAGAATCAACTTCTTGTCTTGTTGATCCTTTCTATTGTTTATCTGTTTTCTATTCCATTTATTTCTGGTCTACTATGTATTATTTATTGTCTTCTGCTGTTTTGTAATTGTTGGAGATATTGCATCAATGTATTGTTGGTTCTTTCTTCTTTTTTGATTTGTGGGTTTATTGCTCTAAATTACCCTCTAAACCATGCTTTTGCTGTGTTCCAAAGGTTTTGGTATGTTGTGTTTTCATTCTCATTTGAATTAAGAAGTTTATTTGTTTTATAATCCAGTAGCTTTTAAACAGGGTGTTTTTCAGTTTCCATGTATTTGGGTTTTTTTTTTCCTGTGATTGTCCTATTGTTATTTCTAATTTTATAGCATTGTCATCTGAAAAGATGCTTTGTAATAGTTTGATATTTAAAAAATTTTTGAGGCTTGCTTTGTGGCCTTAACATATGGTCTATTCTGGAGAATGTTTGAAGTGTACTGGAAAAGAATGTGTATTGTGCTGTAGTTGGGTTGGGTGCGCTGTATAAATTTGTGAGGTCAGTTTGGTTCATTGTGTTGTTTATTTCTTCTCTATCTTTGTTGAGTCTCTTTCTAGTTGTTCTGTCCTATTATTATTGTAGACTTATCCTACTATTGTTATATAATTGTCTATTTCTTGGATTCCATTAGTGTCCACTTTATATATTTTGAGGCTCTTTGGTTAGGAGTTTTGTTGTTGCTGTTAGTGCTTTCGAGTCAGTTCCAACTCAGAGCGATTCTGTATAGGGTTTCTGAAGAACTGCTGACCATGCAGTTCAAACCAGCCTTGCAGTACTGTGCATTATACCACAACGCCACAAGAGGACTCCTATTAGGAGCATGGATGTTTATTACTTTTGTCCTCTTTTTTAATTGACCCTTTAATGATGAGGTAATATCCTGTCTATCATGCTGGTTTTTCTTTAAAGTCTGTTTTATCAGAAATTAATATTGTCTCTTCTACTTGTTTTTGATTGCCATTAGGCTAGTATGTTTTTCTATCCTTTGATTTTAAGCTATTTTTGTCTTTGAGTGTAAGGGTGTCTCCTGTAGACAGTATATTGAAGTATCCTATTTTCTTATCCATTCTTCTACCCTCTGTCTCTTGACTAGTGCATTTAATCCATCACCGTTCAGCATAATTTTTTATAAGTGTGAATTGATTGCAGCCATTTTTCTGTGTTTTGTTTTTTGTGGTGCTCCTGGAGTCTTGTTCCACATAATTTTCTGTGTTGAGTTAATTTTGCCAGTATATTTTCTTGTCAGTTTCTTCATTACTGTTGTTTTATTATTTACTACGTTTTAATGGTTTTCCTTTTTTTCATGATTTGATATAAAGGTGTATCAGTTTTTCTTTGAGGTTACCTTGTAATTAATTTCATCTCTAGTTTAAAACAGTCGAATTCATCTTGGAATTACTTGACCTCCTTTCCATTTAGAAGTTCTGTAACTACTGTTGTCTTCATTGTAAATTGATATCTCTGATTCCCTACATTCATTCTCGTTGGTTTGTTTTAGTTAGGTTAATTCTAAATTTGGATTGTATTTTAGATGGTGTTGCCATATGTGCCAGATTCAGGTTGTTTGTTCTTGGTTCAAAGAAGTCTTTTAGTATTTTTTGTAAAGTTGGCCTGATTATTAACAAATTCTTTTAATTTCTGTGTATCTGGAAATGTTCTGATTTGCTGTCATATTTGATGGCTATATGATTCTTGGTTGGCAATTTTTTTTTCTTTTAGAGTTTTCTATATGTCATCTCATTGCCTTTTTGCCTTATGGTTTCTACTAAGTAATCAGAGCTTAATCTTATTGGTTTTCTTTCATAGATTATTTTGTTTTTCTCAGGCTGCTTTCATGATTCTTTATTTGTCTTTGATTTTTGAGAGTTTGATTATGGTTTTCCTGATTTCTACTTTGTTTTCCTCCACCTTTCTTCCAATCATTTGGAGGTTCCTAAATATCATTGTCATACATTCTTTTTCAGTTAGTTCCAATACCTTTTTTTCTTAAAGATTTTTTTTTCGCTCTACTCTTGCTCACTTGTTTGAACCACTCCGTCATATTTCTACATGTGAAAACAGAAATTTTCATCTGCTTTTAAGACATCTGTTGTATTTGTATTAAATTGATGATTGTGTGCTTTTATATTCTTAGGCACTTACCCATTGCCTCCTGGTGAATGTGATTAGGGGATGGCCTTGTTCTCTTTTCATCAGTTCAGTTTAGGATGGATTTGGCTTATGTTGCTTATTGTCATTGATTCAGTGTATAGCAGTTGTTACTTCCTCTTGCCCGATTGGGTGAGGCTGGAGTGGGTATGGTTGTGTTTGGGATGTAATGATCTGGATGTTGTGTCCTTTCAGCTGAGGCAAGAAGAGAACACACACACAGGAGAGAAGGAAGAGAAACACACAAGCAAACAACAGTGAAAAAAGAAAGTAGTGGAGAAAAGAAAAAGAATATGAGCAGGCAAAAACTTTATTAACTCTGCAAATCACTGCTCATAAAAACTTAAAATGGACATGCTGAGTCTGGTCAGACGGCACAAGTCATCAGTCGGTCTCCTTTTTTTTTTTCAGTGTCTGTTGAGCTTTCTCTCCTAGTAAGCATTCAGTCTACTTTTTTCTCACTTCATCTCAGGATTTCAGGACTATCAGCTGCATCCATTTAATTTGATTTTCTGTATTTTTCTGTAAAGGGTTCATACAGTCGTTTTGCCCAGTCTGCTGCCATGTTACCTCCTCCAATGTACTCATTATTTCTTGTTCTTTTGATTTTTTTCAGTTTGTTTGTGGAGTGGAGAATAGAGTAGCAGTATCTTCCTTCTGTTCTCTCTTTTATTTGCTTTCTCTTGTATGTCTTCTCTCACTCTCTTTTGTATATCTACATGTTCCTTAAATTAAGCTGGTTTCTAAAGCTCTGTTTTCATTCTGCTTTCTTCAGCTTTATTTTTGTTTTATGAGTATTCTTATAGAAGCCTGTGTCTTTAACTTTAGCCTTAAGTCTAATGATTTTCAGGTTAGCAGTCTGGCAGTAATGCCTCCTGAATTCTAGCTGTTTGTTCATCACCCAGGCCTTATTTGCCAGCTGCCGTTCGTTCTACTTTGTTTCCAGTTTTCACATTCCGTTCACCAGTCATTATCACTGCATCTTGACTGCATGTTTAATAAATTTCAGAGTGAAGAAGTTAATAGATTTACAAATGGTTGGTTTGTAAATCTGAATAATAGTGCTTTTAGCTGGTTAGCTGGTTTTTCTTGTAGGGGTATGGATTTCATCCTATCACAAACTGCATTGTACTTCAACATAGATCTTGAAATGTTCTTTTTGATTATTAAAGCAACTCTGTTCCACTTTAATATGTCATTCTGCGTGATGAAGAAAGGTGAAGCCACAAGGAGGTATACAAGGGCTAGAGGTAATAGTGATACATAGTATTTTATCCATAACCTTGAAACAAGTGTTCTTCCGATAGCTACATGGGCAGATACACAGGTTGCACAGATATGGGAGAAAGAGTGAGAGTATACTAAAAGATATACAAGAGTTTGAAAGAGTATATATGTACATGGGTATAAATTTGTACATATTTGTTGCAAACACAGCTATGAATGTTGTCGAGCATACGGAAGTTAAAAGTTTGAAAACATACCAAATTCTTAAGGGAATGAGTTCCTGATCCTGGGGGTTCAGGACCTTAGTCTAAATGGACACCATTGTCAATTGGTATAACATAGTCCACAAAGACAATGTTCTACATCCTACTTTGGTGAATTTTGTCTGGGATCTTAAAAGCTCGTGCGTGTCAGTCTCAGGTGCAATTAATGGTCTCTCTGTGTGTGGACGAAAAAAGAGTGATGAGAATTGAAGATGCTTGGAATCGGTTAGTCCAATGAATTAATGGAACATGTGACCATCAGTTTCCATGACTCTAAGACCAGAAGATTTAGCTGATGCCAGTACCAAATGTTCTGAAAGGGACCACATTAGAAAGTTCTGGATAGACTGGGAGAAAATAAGGAACAAAACTCTAAATTATTTATAAAAAAAAAAAAAATGACTGGATTTACTGGTCAGAGATTGGAAGAACCTGAGATTATAGCCTGTGAGCACCCTTCAGATCTAGAAAGGAATTCTCCCTTGTGACTCAATTTTCAGTCATGCAGCAGTTAGGTATATAAGGGACAGGGTTGGTTTGAACTGAAAGGCCGGTGGTTCAAGCTCGCCAGCCGGTCCTTGAAAGCCCTATACAGGGTTGGAACCGACTATGAGTTGGAACCAACTCAATGACACACAACAACCACAAAAACAACAGCAACAATAGTAGTAGTAGTACTCCTGATGTGATGATGTAGGATCAGCACTGGACTATGAACCACCAGGTCAAAGTTCAAACCCACCAGAAGCTCCTTGGAAACACTTTACAGGGTCACTATGAGTTAGAACTGACTCAACTGCACTTAACAACAGCAACACAGAGGCTCACCATGGAGTAGTCAGTCATTCAAAATCAAGAGGGCAACATCTACTTAAGGAAAAATTGAGAAAGAATGGGAAGGTAGGTGGACTAGAAATAGGAACCGCAGAGTGGAAGTGGGATAACTTGTTTTTTTCTCTATATAGGAATATTATGTTTTTGTATGGAGGGGATTGCAACCATTGACATGAAACAAAATATATAATTTGCTGAATGTAAAACTGATCTGGTCTATAAATCTTCACTCAAATTCACAATAAAATTAAGAGAGAAAAAAAGTGTCATTCCTGGCATAGTAAAACGTATATTGTGTGATTAAAAATGGGTCAAACCAGTTTATTTCAACTCATTAATGCTTAGGATACCAATCTTTACATGTTCCCTTTCATTTTTGACAACTTCCAATTTTCCTTGATTCATACTTTGTACATTTCATGCTATGATTATTTATGGATGTTTCCAGCTGTTTCTTCTTATTTTGAGTTGTACCACATCAGCAAATGAAGGTACAAAAAGCTTTGTTCCATTCCCATAATTATTTTCAACTTTGCTTTGAGGAGGAAGCTCTTCCTGTCATATTTTGAGTGCCTTCTAACCTGAGGGACTCATCTTCCAGCACTATATTGGGCCATGCTCCACTGCTATTCAGAAGCATTCTTCTCCTTATATTTAGTCTTTCTTTGTCTTGGAGATCTGCTGAGACCTTTCCACCATGGGTGACCCAGCTGGTATCTAAAATACCGGTGGCATAGCTTCCAGCATCACAGCAACCCACAAGCCACCACAGTTTGAAAAATAGACAGATGATTCATGGCCATATACCAAGTAGCACTTAAAAATTCACTCCAGAATGATTTAAAGTAAACTTTGCTCACTAAATGTTCTTCTGTTTATTTCCTCACTAATGGCCACAACATTTCCCCAAGTTGTTAAGGATAAAGATAGTCAGTTATGATTTTTTTTTTCTATGTGTCCTTTGAAGAGAAAAATCTTTATGATTTTTCTTTTGTGATACTTTATTACTATGTAACAAAGAATCAAAATATATGATACTTTGTAAGTTGTTACTTATAACAATACCTTATAATTCTGCTTCTCTCTTTGCCTCTTCTATTTATAAGGACACCATTTAGGATTAGGGCCCACCCTACTCTTTTTTTGAACTCATGTTTATTTGATGAAATCTCCAAAGATCTTATTTTCAAACACGGTCACATTGACAGATAACCTAGATTAGGACTTCAGCCTATAGTTCAATCCATAACTCTTGTATCTCCCAACCAATTATTTCTCATATGTTGTTGTTGTTGTTAAGTGTTGTCAGGTCAGTTCCAACTTACAGTGACCCAGTATAGGATTTCCAAGGAGCAGCTTGGCTTTGAACTGCTGACCTTGTGGTTCCCAGTTCAGTGCTGATCCTACAGTGCCACACCAGGAAGTCCTCATTTCTTTTAGTAACATTCATGGCTACTATGTCCTTTACATCATCTCAGTGAAATGTTAAATCCGTGGGTGTATCTATTACATACAAAACCAAAACCAAACCAAACCAGTTGCCACTGAATTGATTCTGACACACAACAACCTATATAGAATTCCCCAGGTTGTAAATCTTTATGTGAGCAGAAAGTCTCATCTTTTGCCCGTGAAGTCGCTGTTGAAGTATAACTTTGCAGTTAGTAGTAGTGGCTACGAATCAGACTGCAAAGCGCAAGGTCAGCAGTTCAAACTACCAGCTGTTCCGCGGGAGAAAGATGAGGCTTTCTGCTCCCGTAAAGATTAACAGCCTCGGAAACCCTGTACAGGGTCGCTATGGGTCGGAACCGACTCCACGGCATACAGCCAGCCAGCCAGCCAGTCCTGTGCTAATCCTACAGTGTCATCAAGGCTCCTTATTACAGTACAAAGGAGCTTTAAAAAGTTCATGGAAAATTGCCATTATTTTTTAATGCCATTTTTCCACAAATGTTTGAAGCCCCTTCACATATAGACATAACTCATTTTACTACACTTTGCTTATTTCTTTTTTAAACAAATTGAAGGTTTGTGGGCACTCTGTAATGATGAACAAGTCCATCTGTGATCAGTTCATGTCTCTGTCACATTTTGGAAATTTGCATAATATTTCAAACTTTTTCATAATACTAATGTACACACCTAATGGACAACAGTATGTTGCTGGTAGATACCATAGAGTGGGTTCAGACTCACAGTGAGAGCTGTGCACAACAAACCACTGCCCAGTCCTTCACCATCCTCATGACTACTTACTTGAGTCCACTGCTGTTGCCACTGTGCCAATTCATCATTTTGAGGGTCTTCCACTTTTTCATTGAACCTCTACTTTGCCAAGCATGATGTCCTTCTCCAGGGACTGCTCCCTCAAAAAATATTTAAAAGATGAGAGATGAAATCTCACCATCCTGGCTTATAAAGAACATTTTGGCTGTACTTCCAACACAGATTTGTTTGTTCTTCTGGCAGTACTTCCAGTATTCTCCAACACCAAAACTCAAATGCACCAATTCTTCAATGGTCTTCCTTATTCACTGTCCAACTTTTACATGTATATGAGGCTATTCAGAATACCATGCTTTGGGTCAGATGCACCTTAGTTCTCAAATTGACATCTTTGCTTTTCAACCATTCTTCCTGTAGTAATTTAATCTATTTTGCCACTAATCACCTTGTTCAGATTATCCATTGGCCATCTATTTGATTTTGATACATGGCAACCCCATGCGTGTCAGGATAGAAGTATGCCTGTAGATTTTCAGTGGTTAACAGTCTGAATTCAGATTACAAGCCATTTTTTCCTGCAGTGCCTCTGGATTTACTTGAACTTCCAGCAGGCACAGTAATTTTTAAAAAATGGCTTATTGTGAATTATGTGATCGTTTACATGGCAGAACATTAGCTTTACATTCATCCTGTCGTATATTATTTCTTTGCCATGGTTACAGTCCCCTCCATGCATCATCAACCAACCAAAAGGTATATACCCTGCAAGCGGTACCCCGGTTGTCAGCACACAGCCCCTCTCACTCTCTGGGTCTAGAGTCCCCAGCCGCGCCCTCTCTCTGTGTCATCATCTCTGCCTCTGTCTCTGGCTTCACTGTTTCACCACACTCTGCTCTTCTCCCTTGATGGTCCCAGGGACCTCTGTTCCTGGACTGCAAAGTCAATCACTCCCCTTATTTTGCTACAAACATACACCTTTGCATTTCTAAACCTCACAGTTAGTCCTGATAACAGTTATTCACTATTGTACCATATGAGACCTATCCCCATCTCCTTTCATCAGCCCCGCCCAGACAGATTGAATACTACTCAGTGGAGATTCTGCCTTCCTCTGCACCCTCTGGATCTAGGCTCTCTCTTGAAAGCTTGTAAACCAGTCACTTCTTGCCTTTGTAGTCCCCCCATTTTAGGTACCCAATGTCCAGGTTGCCCATCCCTGTCTACTCTGTGTATGGAGAGGGAAGGAATGATCCTCGCTGTAAAGATTTGTTCCCTCTTTTGAGCTACTGCATCCATAGGTGTATGACAAGTTCATCAAATTGTATCAAATTACTCTTTTTTCCCTCTTTTTTCTTCTAGTTGAGCTCTGATAATCCAGTCATTGAAGCCAGATCAAGTGGGTATTATTTGCAAGTGTGGGTGTTCTTATGCATATGCCCTCTGTTCTTAACAGCTGGACGTTTCACTCTCCACTCTAGTCTTCTGTGGCTATGTCACTGACTCTGGGCCCAATTGTCCCCAGGTCTTGCAACACTGCTGGCCAACCAGGTCTCCACCCGGGTTCACAGGAGTCTACTGAACGTTGTAGGGCTTAGCTCGCAGTGTCATTGCTGTTTTTCCCTTACTTCCCCTTATTGGTGACTAACTTGGTCACCAATCAGAGCACATGTCTGCTTGTGTATTCCTATTGAATTTTAGTGTTGGAAGGGGGTTTGCCCTGAGGGGGCCCTACCACTTGCCTTGATGTCTCCTGGGCAAGCAACTTGCTTGTTCTTGTAGTAATCAGTCAGACTGCCGTTATTGCTTTGTGTTTTTCCTGTCGGTCTTTCTTTTAAGAAGTATGTTATGGTCTTCTAGCCACTCCAGGCTGGTCTGCTTGTCATTTCAAGTGGAAATTTCCCACCTCAGAAAATTCTGGATTGGTTTCAGGATTCCCCCTATGGTCTTATGCAATGCAGAAGCTCCACAGGAAGCCTCTTTCACTGGGCACGTTGTAGCCCCATTTTAGGTATTCCAGTCAGTTATAGGCAGAAGACGGATTTACAAGCTTTCTATGGTGCTATTTCTGGCTATTCCTTTCTCTCCCCCGTAAGTGTCTATTTTATAATGATATGCCAGGGAAACCAAGATTCAAAAGACAGCTAAGCATTTTAACATTATTTCCCTCCTTTTGCCCATTCCAGCCATTTCTCAATCCCTGTATCCCAGAGCCCTGTTGTTACAAGGTTGTGCATACATCATTCTTTACTTCTGTCCCACTTAGCCCAAGCAAACCTGCTTAATAGTTTTCCCATCTGCCTTGTTCTTCCATTCCCCTCCCCCTTCTTTTGTATTAACCCCTTCATAGCACCCAGACTATCCTGTGTCTATTCCCTACCCTGTGCTCCACTTTCCCTTCCCTCCCCTCATCCCACCCCCACATCCTGATAACCAGCAAAGAATCCCCTCCCTCCTTTTGTGACGGGCTAATTTCACTCAACATAATGTCCTCAAGGTTTATCCATGTTATACGGTGGCTTGCAGCTTCCTTGTTATTCTTCAATGGTGCATAATATCCCATTGTGTGTATGTACCAGTTTGTTTATCCATTGTTCAATTGATGGGCACTTAGGCTGTCTCCATATTTTTGCTATTGTAAATTGTGCTGTTATGAACATTGTTGTACATATATCTACTTGGGTTTTGGCTTTTATTTCTTGTGGGTAAATATCAAGTAGAGGAATTTCTGGATCATATGGTATTTCTATTTCCAGCCTTCTGAGGAAGTGCCATATTGCTTTCCAGAGAGGTTGGACCATTTTGCAATCCTACCAGCAATGCTGGAGTGTCCCAGTCTCTCCATATCCTTGCCAGCATTTATTGCCCTCTAGTTTTTTGATCTTTGCTGTTATTGCTGGTGTGAGATGGTGTCTCATTGTTGTTTTGATTTACATCTCTCTAATGGCTAGTGATCAGGAACAATTCTTCATATGTTTGTTGGCTGCCTGGATCTCCTCCTTGGTGAAGTGTCTGTTCATGTCCTGTGCCCATTTTTAAATTGGGTTATTTGTCTTTTTCTTGTAGTTTCCTATATATTTTAGAAATGAGCCCCTTGTCTGATGTGTCATGGCAAAAGATTTTTTCCCATTCTTTGGGTTCCCTTTTTACTCTTCTGTTGAAGTCTTTTGATGCACATAAGGTTTTAATTTTTAGTATATCCCGCTCATCTATTTTGTCTACTTCTGTTAGTGTAGTTTTCAAAATGTTTGGTAGTCTGTGTATTCCCTGGTGCCCTCACATTCGTCCCTAGTTTTTCATTTATGGCCTTCCTAATTTTGTGATTCACATTTAGGTCTTAAATCCATGCTGAGTTGGTATAAGGCGTGAGGAGTAGTTTTTCCTATACTTAAAACTCCTGGATTCTTTTCCAGATTGCTTCAATTCTTGTATCTATGAATTGTTGTTGTTAAGTGCTGTTGAGCCGGTTCTGACTCATAGAGATCCTGTATAGGGTTTCTAAAGAGAAACTGGTGAGTTTGAACTGCAGAGCTTGTGGTTCAAACCAACCTTACAATCCAGTGCATTGCCCCACAGTGCCACACCAGGACTAGTTGTGTCATGTTTAAATTTAAATCATGTTGTTGACTTTCTTGTCTCCACCTCCTATGATAAGTTTTGATTTTTAATTATCCAGTCTTAATTGTTGTTGTTGTTGTTGTAAGTGCCATTGAGTTAGTTCCAACTCACAGTGACCCTTTATAAGATTTCTCAGGAGCGGCTGGTGGATTTGAACTCCTGACTTTGCGGTTATCAATTCAGCGCTTATCCTACAGCAGTAGATTTATTCATTAGATTTTGAAAAACACCATTGTTAATAATTTTGGATGGTTTTCTTTTTAAATATTAAGGTCAGTGGTAAAAAACTCTGACACTAAATATTTTGTTTTCAAAACTGGTGTTTAAATTGAATTCTCATAATATTTAATGTGATGTTAGCAATTTTGAAAAGAAATATGAAAATTAAGAAATTGTTGAATTCTTAACATATTAGTTTTGGTATGAGGAGGACTTGATATACGTTTTTCCATAAAGTGGGAGGAAAAAGTAGTAAGTGTCAGGAGACTGAGTGAAGAAATCAATTGTAAATAATATGGTAAGATTGTAGAGCTAATACTTACTGGTGAACTTGAGCTGATTGGTAGATCTGATCCTTCACTGCCATTGGGAACATAATCTTTTGAAAGCATCATTGTAAAAGGGAAGCTGTAATTGTAAAACTTAAGATTTTGACAAGAATTGCTTTTCAATATGTGAACCCTGTTAAATTTCTCACAAAGGAAAAACAAAAAAAGACTTAAACTTCTCTTGGAAAAAGATACTTTTTAAGGGACCTTGCATAATTTAAAGAAAAGGTGGCATTCTTTGATTATATGCAAATATACCCATTGTATTACATTTCACATGAGACTGCATATCGAAGACCTGGGTCTTATTTGAGAAGATCTTTTCTTATGTAATTAATTTCTAAAATATTAAATTAGAATTTTGTTTCATAATGTTTCATTTGTGAAGAAAGTTATTTTTAATTGATTTATATTATTAACTGTGGGATAATAATCCCGGTGTGGCACTTTAGAATGAGCACAGGATTGCTAAACAAAAGGCAGGCAGTTCAAACCCACTTTTCACTCCTTGGAAACTCTGTACAGGGTCACTATGAGTCAGAACCGACTTGACGGTACTTAAAGGAGCTCTGGTAGCGTAGTGGTTATGAGTTGGGCTGCTAGCTGCTAATCTCAACGTCAGCAGTTCAAAACTACCAGGTGGCCCGCAGGAGAAAGACGAGGCTTTCTGCTCCTATAAATATTTACAGCCACGGAAACCCAATGCAGGGTTGCTGTGACTCCCTGACAAGCCACTACCACCACGAACAATAACATACATATAAAATAGCCCCAGTGGTACCTTGACTGTTAAGGAAAAGGTTGACAGTTCGAACCCATCAGCCATTTCTTGGCAGAAAGATTTGACAGTCTGCTTCTGTAAAGATGAGAACAGTGGGGGCAGTTCTACTCTTGTCTGTACAGCTGCTCTGAATCAGTATTGACATGATGGCGATGGATTTTTATATTGTATGTAAGTTACTACATAAAGTGAATTTATGTCCACTGTAAAGCAGTGTATCCTTGTTTAGTTAAAGCATACCCTTTTGTTTATTTGTTTTAAACTATTGATAAACAATTTAAGAAAGAACAGTTTAGAAATTCTATTGTTGTCTTAAGAATTTCATTCCTTACTTTCTCCATACAGTTGTCATTCAATAGGAAGTTTACTCTAACTCTGTAAAGGAGCTTTCCCCTTGGCTCTCTGCCCTCCTGCTCATCTGTGTGGGGATGGTAGTAACAGGTTGGATAAAACAGTCCTCTACTTCATAACATCCTGTTACACTCACTCACACATGGTCTCTTCTAAAAGCCTGCTTAAAAGTAGCAGTTCATTTCATGGAGAAAATAGTCCCACCATGATGAAATTGTAGAGTCCTTTTATGACTTCTGTATAGAAAAGAATTAAGAATCCTTTACATAGTAGAATGAGTAGGGTTTTCTGGTTTTGCCAAGAAAAACCTTGTTTCTAGAATTAGTGCTGTTGTAATTATTAGTCATTTTGAAACAAGTTCTTAATAAAAATCCAGGCATTATGAAATGAGATTTTATGACACTTTGTTGTTGTTATGATACTACACATGTTTAAATTTCTATTTAATTTGGAAACCCTAAGTTTACTTGAAGACAAATAACATTAATTTTAATTTATTTCATAATAAAACTTTGGATAACTGATGCCCTACTAATCTTTCCCCCCCCCCCCCACTATTGGGTGATCTTTATTGGGCAAATGAGTGGGGTGAGGTGGGGCAGGCCAGGGTGGGGCAAGGAAGACTCTAGGAGGCTGAATCAGAAGCCTCGGAGCTATCCTTGACATCAGTGCTCTCGGTGGTCTCGCTGACCTCACTGAGGTCCTTGCTGTCTCCTCCACTATCCTCAGCAGCCAGGCCCTTCTCCTCCCGGGAGGCCTCGCCCGAGATTGGAAGCGAATTGCCCTTGGCCTACACCTTATTCTCAATGGGTCCCAGCACCACGTGTCTGCCCTTCTCCTTCAGCTCCAGTTGCCGCCTCAGCTCATATGCCATTTGGGTGAGGTCCCGCTTCATGGCGTAAGCGTCTTCCCCATCTGCATAGTATTTGGGTTCCACTTCACTGATCTGAAAGTTGAGGGTGTTGGAATAGAGGTGCAGGGCGGCCCGATTACTCTTCCTGACGTGCAGAGAGACGTATTTGGCATTGAAGTTCTCAATCATAGCTCGGGACGCCTGGTCCATCAGCTTCTGCGCCAAACCAAGGCGTCGGTGGGAACGTTTCACAGCCAGTGATGTGATATGTCCATGGGGTACATCATCTGGGTCCTCTTCCATTTTGGCCAGGACATAGCCTACAATCTTCCCGTTCTCATCCTCGGCGATGTAAGAGAGCTGGGGCCAGGAGAGACCGTGGTAGAAATAGTACTTCATCTGGTAGTTCTCGGGTAGGCAGAGCAGGTTACAGTGCTGCGTGTTCATCAGGTCCTCGGGCCTCGCGTTGCGGATGTTCATGATGGCGTTGAAGGGTCTCGAGTCCCAGCGAAGCCACACCGGTGCGGCCGGGAGGGGCTGGGCTCGCAAGGACGGCCCCTACTAATCTTTAAGTGATATTTTGGGAGAGCTAAGTGTGGATCTGTTAAGAAATCCTAAAAATCTACTTTTTATCATTGCCTACTGAAAGACTTCAGATAAATTAAAAAAAATGTTTCAAAAGTCAATTTGAGGGTCTGTATGGGCTACAAACATTTATGTGAGGTGGGACTGAACAGAATAAACTGATGAGAACAACTGACAAGGAGAATTTACATTTCATATGATATTTAAATCCATTGCCCTGAAATCAGTTCCAACTCAGAGCTACCTCATAGGGCAGAGTAGAAGTATCGGATTTCGGAGGGTCCTAATATTTATATATGGAAGCCGACTGCCACCTCTTTCTCCCAGAGGGGCTGCTGGGTTGAACTACGAAACTTTTGGTTAGCAGCTGAGTACTTAATCACTGTGCCACAAATGTAAAGGGATTTATTTACCTAGTTAGTTTTTAACTAGCAACGTATTGTTCAACATGTATTTTTTTTCTGCTTTTACTATTATTTACAACGATGTTGACAATACCTTCATTCATGGGCAACTTAGACATGGGCTACCTAAAATGAGGGGGTGATAAAGGCACGAAGTGACTAACTTACAAGTTTCCAAGATGGAGTTTAGTTTAAGAGTGTGAGAGGCAAGGTAGAGTTCCCATTGAATAGTTTTCATCTTGTCTAGACTGGTTTGGTGAAAAGAAATGGAGATCTTATTAATCAGTAGTGAGTAATTGTTATCATGACTAATTGCAACTGCCACAACTGTAAAGATGGAAGTTTTGTAACAGAAATGGGGGAGTAGTTATTCTTACAGTCAAGCACCAGATGACCCTAGGACCATCCAGGGAGAATAGCACAAGGGGAAGGTGGGACCCTATGCAGAGAAGCAGCGACTCTAGAGATGGAGGCAGAGATGAGGGCAGGGAGAGAAAGAGAGCAGCTGAGGACTCTAGACTCCTGGAAAGAGAAAGACTGAGTGCTGGCGGCCAGGAGGCAGGCTTTCAGAATGTGCTCTTTGGTTGTTTAAAATATATTCCTGAGTGTTTTTGTGTGCCCCCCATAAACAAAACAAAACAAAAAAACAGGGAATTGAAGCAAGTACTATTGAATGATGATACACGGAGGGGTTTGTCATTGCAATAAAATAATGAGTATAAAACTTGATGTTCTTCCATGTAAACTATCATTCAATTCGCAATAAAAACTTCAAAAAAAAAAAGAAGAAAAGAAAATATCTTCATGCATGTTGCAAATATGTTCTTCTAAATTTAATTCTGGGTTTTGTAGTCTAAAATTCAAATAGTTCCAAAAGGCCTACTAGAAAATACAGTGTTTTCTTGCCCCATCTCTCATTATTTTATTCAGTCCCTTATTTAGAGTAAGTTTCAATCCTTTTATCTGTTTTTTTGGAAATTTACACATCTCCCTATATCTTAAGTTACATATGTTTTGATTTGTCAATTTTAGACATCATCTTTTGTCTTTATATTGTGTCGTGAGGATTTCTCACTCTTACACTGTCATTCTGATATTCCCTATATAATTACATTAAAACTTTGGGCTAACTTATTTTTGCCATTTGCATTATTACTATTCCAGGCAGAAGTTATTCATAGCTGAGTATTTTAATGAACTCTAATGAAATGGTCCCTTTTATCTGGTTGGTTTTCATGAAGTTAGGAAAGCCTCTTTTTTTCATTTTGTTTCGCTTTATGTCCTTCTTGTTCTTTCATTCCATACTTTCTAGGAGTCTCCTCTTAAAACTTTCTATAAAGTGAATTGAATCAAATTATGAATTTATTACAATTTTGTTGTTTTCCTTGAAGATATTTTCTTTAGAGATTTCCATTCTGTAGGCCTGCTTGTGCTTGATGCACAAGACCTTTTTAAAGTGTTGAAGAGCAAAAATGTCAACTTGAGGACAAAGGTGCACCTGACCCATGCCATGGTATTTTCATTAACCTAATATGCATGCGAAAGCTGAACAGTGAGTAAGGAAGACCGTAGAAGAATTGATGCTGTTGAGTTATGGTATTGGAGGAGAATATTAAAAGTGCCATGGGCTGCCAAAAGAACCAGTAGATCCGTTTTGGAAGAAGTGCAGCCAGAGTGCTCCTTGGAGGCCAAGATGGCCAAGCTTTGTCTCTCATACTTGGGACATATTGTCAGGAAGGACCAGTCACTGGAGATAGATATCATGTTTGGTAAGGTGGAGGGTCAGAGGAAAAGAGGAAGACCCCCAACGAGATGGCTTGGCCAAGTAGCAGCATTGATGGACTCAAGCGTGGCAACAGTGGTGAGATTGGCCCAGGGTCAGGCAGTGTTTCGTTCTGCTGTGCGTAAGATTGCTATGGGTCTGTACCGACTCGTGGGGCCTAACAACAACAACAGGCCTGGAATTTTCTTTTTCTGTCAATTAAGGAATTCCCTTTGCCTTTCCTTGAATCTCATATTGTTTACTTTTTTCTTGTCTTTAAAATTTTGTGATATATATTCGCTAGTGGTTTTCTGAGAATGAACCCTGGTGTTACAGTGGTTAAAGCACTTGACTGCTTAATGAAAGGTTGGCTGTTCAATTCCACAAACTCCTCTAAGAGAAAAGAGCTGGTGACCTTTTCTAAATGTCCCAGCCTAGGAAACCCTATGGAATATTTCTACTTCGTCTATAAGGTAGGCATGAATTAGAATTGATTCGAAGGCACATAACAAGATTTTCCTAAGAAACGGTATGTTCTAGGGGAAAAAGACCAAAAATTCTAACATTTTGTTATTGTTGTGGAGTTCTAATATGGTTGTTATTGTTGTTGTTAGGCACCATCCAGTCGATACTGACCCATAGTGACCTTATGCACAGCAGAATGAAACACTGCTCGATCCTGGCCCAACCTCACTATTGTTGACACGCTTGAGACTATCAATGCTGCCACTTGGCCAATCCATCTCATTGGGGGTCTTCCTCTTTTCCTCTGACCCTCCACCTTACCAAACATGATATCCTTCTCCAGCGACTGCTGCCTCCTGACAATATGTCCAAAGTATGAGAGACAAAGTTTGGTCATCTTGGCCTCCAAGGAGCACTCTGGCTACACTTCTTCCAAAACGGATCTATTGGTTCTTTTGGCAGCCCATGGCACTTTCAATATTCTCCTCCAACACCATAACTCAACAGCATCAATTCTTCTACGGTCTTCCTTATTCATTGTCCAGCTTTCACATGCATATGAGGTTATTGAAAATACCATGGCATGGGTCAGGCGCACCTTAGTCCTCAAGCTGACATCTTTGCTCTTCAACACTTTAAAAAGGTCTTGTGCAGCAGATTTGCTTAATGCAATATGCCCTTTGATCTCTTGACTGCTGCTTATGTGAGTGTTGATAGTTGATCCAAGAAGAATGAAGTCCTTGACAACTTCAATCTTTTCACCATTGATAAGAATGTTGTTTATTGGTCTAATGGTGAAGAATTTTCTTTTCTTTACATTGAGATGTAATCCATATCAAAGACTGTGTTGTTTGATCTTCATCAGTAAATATTTTATGTGCTCTTCACTTTCAGCAAGCAAGGTTGTATCATCTGCATATCGCAGGTTGTTAATGAGTCTTCCATCAAACCTGATGCCACGTTTTTTTTCATAGAACCTAGCTTCTAGGATTATTTGCTCAGCATACAGGTTGAATAAGTATGATGAAAGAATACAACCTTGTTGTGCACCTTTTTAAATTTTAAACCATTCAGTGTTCCCATGTTCTGTTTGAGCATTCCATGATTAAGCATAGGACTGCTAACCATTATGTCAGTGGTTCGAATCCACCAGTCCCTCCTCAGAAACCCTTTGCAGGGTTGCTATGAGTCAAAACTGACTCAGTGGCCCTCAGTTTAGACTCATAGCAACTCTGTATAGGGTTTCTGACAGTGACTGATGGGTTTGAACTGCTGACCTTATTGTTACCAGTCCAGTGCTTGACCTATAGTATCATGTCAAATCTCAGCATATTCTTTGATTGGTAGTGGTGATCATGTGCCATGGAGTAAATTCTGAATCATAGCAACCTTGTATAGGTTTCTGAGGCTATAAATCTTTACAGGAGTAGAAAGCTTCATCTTTTTCTCATGGAGTGACTAGTAAACTACTGACCTCACAGTTAGCAGCTCAGTTCATAATCCACTATGTTACTACTGCTCCAGTTCAGCAATCAAGATAGTTTCATTTGCATACACAAACTATTAATGTGTCTTCCTGTAATCCTGATGCCACATTCTTTTTTATATAATCCAGCTTCTTATTTGCTCAGCATTGAGATTGAATATGTATGTTGAAAGACTATAACCTTGGCACACATCTTTCCTGATTTTAAAGCATTTGGTGTTCCCTTGTTCTTTTCGAATGACTGCTTCTTGGTCTAGGTACAGGTTCTTCATGAGCACAATTAAGTGTTCTGGAATACCCATTTTTCACTATAGCTTGTCATGATTCACACGATTAAAAGATTTTACATAGTCAATAAAGCACAAGTAAGCAGATTTTTGGCATTTTTGCTTTCACCCAAGATCTGTCTGACATCAGTTCTCTTGTCAATGTATTGTTGTAGCCATTTTTGAATTGGCGTCTACGTGAATCATTGTAAACACAATAAAGCTGGTGTTTTAGTTATCGATCTAGTGCTGCTATGACAGCAATACCACAAGTGGATGGCTTTAACAAACAGAAATTTATGTTCTCTGAGTTTGTTGTTGTTGTTAAGTGTCATCGAGTCAGTTCCGACTCATAACAACCCAATATAGGATTTCCAAGGAGCAGCTAGTGGGTTTGAAATGCCGACCTTGTGATTCACAGTCCAGTGTTGATTCTACAGTGCCACACCAGGAGTCCACTCACCCAGTTTAGAAGGGTGGGACTCTAAATTCACAGTGTTGCCTTTATGGGAAGATTTTCTCTATCAGCTCTGGAGGAGAAGGCAATTTTGTCTTCTAAACTTCTGCTCTTGGGTGATCTTCATGCCCCTTGGTATTTCTCTCCCCCCATCTTGTCTTCTTTCTTTTATTTTTACTTCTTTTATGAATTAAAAGATTTAAAATGCACTCTACATAGCCATGACATAGCATAACAACGTAGCAACAACAACAACAACCCCTGTCCAAATGTGATTATTACTGCAGGCATTTTACAAATGCCAAACATAATAGATGGTGAGGATCAAAAGGAGGTTTAAAGGGCTGGGAGGGGCTAGGTTAGAGTAGAGAATCCAGTAGCTTTAGAGATTGAAAATGGTGGTGGTGATTATGTTTTGTGGAGTCGGTTCTGACTGGCAGTGAACCTGCCTAGGGTTTCCGAGGCTGTAAATGTTAACAGGAGCAGAAAGCTTCATCTTTCTTCTGTGGAATGGCTAGTAGTTTGGAACTGCTGACCTTGAGGTTAGCAGCTGGACTTATAATCACTACGCTGCCAGACCTCCTTGTTGTTGTTAAGCACCATCGAGTCAGTTCCCACCCATAGCGACTCAGTGTTTGTTTTTAAGTTGAAGCTGGTGAGCTAGAATTGTTAACCTTGTGGATCAAACTGACTTTGCAGTCCAGCTCATTAACCCACAGTGCCACACCAGGACTCCAACCAGACCTTCTTAGAGACTGAGAATATCTAGGGCCATATGCGAGAGTAGGGATGCATTTGGAACATAGTAGATTAATGCTTGATAATGGAGGTTCTAGATGTGTTGGCCTCTAGCTTTGATTTTGTTTCGTAGGCACCATTCCAGCCAACTGTCATTAGTTGTATGAAGCCTTCTTTGATTTATGGTAGATAAAATTTATTGATATCAGATTGATCTTTCTTAGTTCTTTGCATTTGAGTGCATGGATCCATACACTTACATCTCTTTATTTGTCTCTCTGCTGTCTCCCCATTAGATTAGATCTTTATGTGGAGGAGTGATCTACTCTAGTTCTACATTACAGGAGGAGCATCAGGTTAGCCCTTTTATATTTGCAGTGGTTGGGATATCAGTGAAAACTGGAAAATGGACAGGAAGAAAAAGGGATTAAAGCAAGACAGAATAAGAGGTTATTGCAATGGCCAGATTTGTAGCAATAAGCTGGAGGTAAATTTGTCTACTTAGTGTATGAGCCCTTCAGACAATTATATTCTGATCATTCCCTTTGGTTTAATCATTCTTAATTTTGGAAATACAATGTTTGGCATTTGTAAAATACATTTGTACAAATTTTCCTTTTTCATATTTTCTCATGCTTTAGGTTCATTCCAGAGTAATCTGGAACAATTTTCAATCTTGCTATTATTCATACTTTTGAAATCTGATGATATTTTGGTCATTCTGACCTGCCACTTTTTTTTTTTTTCTTACACAATTTGTCAAGGAATCAGCTAGGCTTTGCAACAGCAAGATAGAAGACAACGGAGAGTTCTGTAGAAAATTATGAAGGAAAATAGTTTTAAATTTAGAATTATATATTGGAAAATTGTAAATGAAGTGAGAAAAACTGAGTAAAGATGTTAAACACTGATTTTCATGAAGCTAATTTTAATTTACTGAACACTTAGTATATGCCAAGCTTTCTGATTATCAAGGGACATTGTCTCACTTAAAAAAATGCCTTGATAAGGAGAGTCCTGTTTATCACCAGATAAACAAGATACATTGAAGTATAGAGAGGTTAAGTTTCTTGTCTAATATCATGCAGTTTGCAAGTAGTGAAGTGGGAATATTTTTGTCTCTCCATTATTAAGCATATTTCTTTCCACGTACTATGGGAAAGAGTACTCATGTGGCATTGTGGGTTAATGCGCTGGACTGCAGGGTCGATTTGAACTTCAAGGTCGGCGGTACATGCTCACCAGTTACTCCTTGGAAACCCTATACAGGGTCACTATGAGTCGGAACCAACTCGACAGCACTTAACAACAACAACATTAACTCCTTAAGCAACATATGTGAATAGTGTGTGTCACTCCTCTACCATAAGATGATCTTTTTTTTTTTTTTTTAATGGATTTTGTTTAGAGGATACTTTCTCAGATGTTTTTGTTTTTGGTCCTTATGTGTAGCGCTGTGGGCTAATGCACTGGACTACAAGGTCAGTTTGAACCAAAAGGTCGGCAGTTCAAGCTCACCAGCTGCTCCTTGGAAACCCTATACAGGGTCACTGTGGGTCGGAACAGACTTTATGGCACTTAACACCAACACCAACAGTACAATTGTAGGAGTTCTGCTGTGGTGTTATAGGATTGTAGGATAAGCACTAGAGGTTTGTTTGAACCACAGACTTGGCAGTTCTAACTTACCAGCTGCTCCTTGGAAATGCTATACAGGGTTGCTATGAATTGGAATCAACTCGACAGCATTTAACAACAACAATAACAACATAAAATTATAAGGCCTGGTGTGGTACTCTGCAATAAGCACCGGAGTGCTAACCACACGGTTCAAATCCACCAACCACTCCTCCGAAACCCTCTGCAGGGTTGTTAAGAGTTGCAGCCGATTTTACAGCACTTCACCTCTAGCACCCACAGTACAATTTCCAACAATACAGTTACATACTGCTCAGTATATTTTCAAGATAGAACAAAGATAGCCTAGCATACAATTACTATTTCGTTAGGTTGGGTTTTTGTTTTTTTCTCTTTCTTTCTTTCCTGTGTTGAAATGAGCAGTACGTACCTTGCAAACTTTCTGTGCTTATCGAGACAACATAGTATCCTAGTTTAATGTGTGTTACAGAATAATTTTACATGATTTACTTTTTATACTGTCTTATACTTTTCTTTCGCAAGCCACATGGAAACCCACCGCTATTTTTCCTCAGTGGTAACTTTAAGAAGTCGTTTCAACAAATTTCTTTCTGAACACCCGAGAGTTTGGTATTCTATCAGATGTTTCTCAGGGCTTCAGTGAGTCCTTACAGTGACTGTCTTCAAGAGGTAATGCATTAGGCAGAGTAAGGCAGCACAGACACCTGTAGAGATCAGCACACCTGCCCTCCAGCAAAAGACAGTAATTAGTTGCTTATATTCCCTTGCAAACTTCCCATTATTTTTGCACATGAAACACAAAGATCACAGCAATGCTGTCTTGAGCTCCACACTGTTGGAGTTGTTTATGCCCATTCAATTTTTAATGTTCCTATAAGACATTTTGTTGGGAACCCAGAGCCCAAAGGGATTTGCATGCTTGATCAAACCTGTGATGATTTAAAGATAGAAATAAAGAGAAACCTTTAGATTACACTTGACTGCTAACTTTTGAGGGCAGCATTAGTGGGAAAACATTAACATGATACTTGAGGCAAAGTTCTGTTTGATCAACCTTCAGAACTTTTTTGTTTCTTGACAGCAGGTATAGCTTCAGTAACTCTAAACAAGGTCTTTAATGCGTATAGATCCAAATGCATGTGGTTATGTGGATGGCATAGTGTGAGTATTTTAAAGATGATTTTATTCCAGCTACTTTTATTGCAATTGAACCTCTCTCAAGTACCAACCTTTTAGTGCTACCACATTTTCATATAGTTTATATTATTAAAAAATGAGATGATGAGTGATGAACTTAGTCAAGTATATATAGTAATTTATGTATATTGGCCATTGGGCTGAAGAAATTTACTATTCAAAGTACCTAGAGGTCTATTTTTTAAAAATTGTTTTATTGTGAATTATGTGATAGTTTACATGGGAGAACATTAGCTTTAAATTCATCCTAGCGTATATCATTACATTGCCATGGTTGCAATCCCCTCCATGCATCATCAACCAACCAAAGGATACACCCCTCAAGCCTGCCCCCTGGTCTTCAGCACACAGCCCCTCTCCCTCTCTGTGTCTAGAGTTCCCAGCTTCTCCATCTCTCCACATCATCCTCACTGCCCCCATCTCTGGTGTCACTGTTTCTCTGTGTAGGCTCCCATACTCTGTTCTTCTCGCTTGATGGTCCCAGGGGACTCTACTCCTGGTCTACAAAGTCAATCACTCCCCTCCTTTTGCTACAAAACATCTACCTTTACATTTCCAATCCTCACAGTCAGTTCTGATAACAGTTATTCACCATTGTACCACAAGGGACCTATCCCCATCTCCTTTCGTCAGCACTGCCCAGACAGATTGGATACTACTCAGTGGAGATTCTACCTTCCTCCGCGCCCTCTGTATCTAGGCTCCCTCTTGAAAGCATATAAGCCAGTCACTTCTTGCCTTTGTAGCCCCCCCCCCCCCTCACCTTTGGGTAGCAATGTCCAAGTTGCCCATCCCTGTCTACACTGTATATTGAGGGTGTGGGAATGATCCTCGTTGTAAAGATTTGTTCTCTCTTTTGAGCTACTGCATCCGTAGGTGTAGGTCAAGTTCATAAAATTGTATCAGATTACTCTTTTTTCCCTCTTCTTTCTTCTTCTAGTTGAGCTCTGGTCACCTGGATGTCTTTTTTACACTCTTGTTTGACTTTTAACTTTTCATGTGGCCTAGATACCGTGGGAGATACAAGTGCATTTTTCTAGGTGAACTTCCAAGGTGTTTATGAATCTGGGATTTGGTTCTGTAATATTTGTCTAAGTTATTAGTGAACTCTGGTGTGGTGCTGTAGGATCAGCACTGGACTGTGAACCATGAGGTTGGCAGTTCAAACCCAGTAGCTGGTCCTCAGAAACTCTATACAGGGTCGCTGTGAGTGGGAACTTACTTGACGGCACTTAACAACAACAAAAAAATGAGTTAGAAACAACTTGAAGGCATTTAAGAAGAAGTTATTATTAAAGAGTTTCACTAATGTCATATTATTGCCTTTAAAATATATTTAGCTTGCAACTTATGCCGTGGTGTGGTGCTGTGGGTTAATGCATTAGATTTCAAAGTTGGTTTGAACCATGAGGTCGGTGGTTCATGCTCAGCAGCTACTCCTCAGAAACCCTATATAGGGTTGCTATGGGTCGGAATCGACTCAACTTCACTTAATGACAGTGATAATACTGTGACAAGTTTCTTGTTAAGTGATGTTGTGTTGGTTCTGATTCATAGTGACCCTGTAGAGGGTTTCCAAGGAGTATCTGGTGGGCTTGACCAGCCGATTTTGTGGTTCACAGTCTGCTGCTAATCCTATGGCACCACACCAGGACTGACAAGTTTGTTGTTGTTTTTAAGTACAGTGGAGTCAGTTCCGACTCATAGTGACCCTGCACAGGATTTCCGAGGCTGTAAATCTTTACGGGAGCAGAATGCATCATCTTTCTCCCACAGAGCTGCTGGTAGTTTTGAACTGCTGACCTTGAGGTTGGCAGCCCGACTCATAACCACTACGCTCCCAGAGCTCCTTAGTTCACATTATTTCTGAGAAAAAATATCTCTAGTGCCTGATCATTCAAGCATACTGTAGGGGTTAATGTGTTTCTTAAATTGTTTACCAGAGACCTGTGGGTTTTATGGTATAGTAGCGCTGGTGTCTTGATGTGGCACTGTGGATTAATGTGCCAGACTGCAAAGCCGTTTAATCTGCGAAGTTGGTGGTTCAAGCTCACCAGCCTCTCTTCAGAAACCCAATGCAGGGTCGCTATGGGTTGGTAGGAATCGACTGGACAGCACTTAACAACAACAATAGTAGAACTACCACTATATTGTGTAGTAGCACAAATATTGTATAGTAGACTCTGGTCTCTGGTAAACTTACTAGTCTCTGGTAAACAATTTAAGAGACACATATAACCCCTATAGTATGCTTGAATGATGAGGCACTAGAGATACGTGTTTTCAGAAATAATGTGAACTAAACTTGTAAAGCCATTTGAACTACAACGTGGTGGTTCACGCTCACCAGCTGCTGCTTGGAAACCCTATACAGGTTTGCTATGGGTCGGAATCGACTCGATGGCACTTAACAACATCAAAACTTGTCCTGGTGTGGCACTGTGGGCTAATGTGCTGAACTTCAGAGTCTTTTTTTTGCAACATGAAAACTTTATTAAACAAAAGTAACAGGTAAAAAGACACTTACATTTAAGAGAAAAACTGACTAGAAGAAAGTTTATACACCTTACAGCAATCTACTTGTATTTGCATTTAACTGAGCTCTGTTGCTGTGAAGAATACTGCTCATGCACAGGTATGGATGAATTATTTGTACGTTTTTCAAGTATTCACATATACACATATGCATTAGATTTGAAAAATATTTCATTGCTGATTCTCTGATATGCTTCATTTTTGTTGATCTTTTGGAAGATGTTGTCTAAAGAGAAGAATATGCGGTTCTGGCTCATGAATCATGCAGTGCACCCAGCCTTGACTTTGTTGAATACCTAGTCTCCTCCACTCCTCTTCAGACATTAGATGGGTTTTGGGTACTTGTTTGGAAAGCTCTCTGGATCACATGACATGCTGATGCTCATAGTGCTCATGGAGGTATTTGAGTAGTAGATCTGCTTGTGGGCCATCCTGCCAGCGGTGCAGCTGGGCAGGTGGGTCAGGAACGCAAAGTGTTGCGGACCGTGTAAGACTAGTCAGAGGTTCGAGGCCCTCTAGGGCTGAGTGTAACAAATGAGGCCACTGGCAGTTAATAGAAAATTGCTTTCATCTTAATATTCAGGTATATATATTAAATTAATAAACTGGACCCTTTGAAAATCCACAGATAAATGTGATATTTTCCTAAAGCCGAGACTAAAGGTTGCAAGGTTAAACCTTTCTCCAAAGGATTAACTAAAAATATCTTAGCTACTTCTCGGTTCTTTGTTCTATAGACAAAGAACCCATCCTCCCTAATCCCTTTTCCAGGTGCAGCCCATTCACCTGGGCATCTCCTGCAGAACTCTCACCTTCCCCCAACTGACCTCAGGGGCTATAGATATGTTAATTGGGCCTGAGAATCCAAGTTGCTGGCCTGGGATTCAAACCAGTGAAGTACAATGTAAAGTTACCTGAATGTCTGGAAAATTACTGATGTTAGCTGTATCCTGTTTTAGTCCCTCCCAGCTTGGTGTGAAACTCCTCCCCTAAATAAAGCAGAGGCCCCGGCCTCCCCAGGTGTGCATTACTGGTTGGAAGGCATGGAGTAACGATTGCAGTACATTACGGGTTGGAGGGCATGCAGTAAAGATTGCAGGGCAGTGAGTTGCTGCCTGCAGAGGCCATGATGCCTGTAGTCCCAAGCCTGCCCACCAGTGATGTATCCACCCTGGCTTTGGGGTGCCTCATTGTCTCCCTTCTTCTGTTTGTCTGTGTATTCTTTCGCTATCCCTATCGCTGCTGGATCTCCCCTCCTCGTGAACCAAACACGCGTGACAACTATGTCGAGGGAAAACCCCGGCAGCAAAGAAAATGTCAGCGTCGGGACGCAGCAATGACACAACTTGGACTTCAGAGTCACAAGGTCGGTGGTTCAAGCTCACAGGGTCGCTATGGGTCGGAACCAACTTGACAGCACTTAACAACAACACAGTAGAACTAAAGATGTTATACAGCCCAGGATTATCACTGACAGAGTTAGAAACCTTAGATGCTAATTAACTCATTGTGCTTCACCTTTTCTCTAATTAATGCATAAGTAGAATAGTTCTTCAGCGAAAATGAAAAGAAAAATGTGAATGTTAAAAAGCTTACCTCTAGATTTTATTATGTTTGCTTGCCTTTTAAAGCCATATCTAGGCTGAAATTAAGCCATACCTCTGGTAGTGTAGTGGTTATGAATCGGGCTGCGAGCTGCAAGGTCAGCAGTTCAAAACAACCAGCTGTTCCGTGGGAGAAAGATGAGGCTTTCTGCTCCCGTAAAGATTTACAGCCTCAGAAACCCTGTACAGGACTCCACGGCACATAACAACAACAACAAAGCTTAAATTAGAGTCCTGGTGTGGCACTGTGGGTAAATGAGCCAAACAGCAAAACCATTTAAACTGTAAGGTCGGTGGTTCAAGCTCACCAGCTGCTCCTTGGAAACCTTATACAGGGTTGCTATGGGTCAGAATCGACTCGATGGCACTTAACAACAACAAATTGGAGTCATGGTGTGGCATTGTGGGTTAAAGTGCTGGACTGCAAATTCGGTTTGAACTTCAAGCTCGGCATTTCAAGCTCACCAGCCGCTCAGCAGAAACCCTATGTGGGATTGCTATGGGTTGGAATAGACTGCAGCCTGGACAGCACTTAACAACAGTAACAAGCATAAATTGGAGTCCTGGTGTGGCACTTCAGAATAAGCACTTGACTGCAAGTTCAGATTGAATTGCGAGGTCAGTGATTCAAACTCACCACCGTTCTTTGAAAACCCTCTGCAGGGTCACTATGGGTCAGAACCATCTCGAGAGCATGTAACAGCAACAACAAAGCTTAAATTTGGATGGAGCTAGAGATGCTTTACTTGTGGGCTAATGATTGTACTACTAGGACAGACACAGTATGTGTTACATATGGAGTATTTTGACTAGTATCATTGATTTTCAGAAATCTTACAAAATTCATTTCTAAAAATGGATCTGTGTATTGTGGCCTTCATATTCTTAATAACATCATGTTAATATTGCATAAAACATTTGGCTGTCTGCTTCTTACATAAACCTGCGCCATGTGCCCTGGGTCAATATCTTACTTATCTTTTTCTCCTCAGTGCCTAGCTTAATATGATCAAAGTTGGCTGGATTAGCGAATGATTGAGAATATTGTGCAATGAGCAGGAATAGTATAGGGCAGAATAGATTGTAGATAATACTTTGAGTAGTAGAAATGACTTTTTCTCCTTTTTAAAAATTATTTTTCCTTAGCATTAATCTTAGGTTGTTTTTGTTTTTCCTAAATAATAAATATCTACGAAAGTAAGTAAAAAAGTATTGCTTCTAGGGTTCTAGTTCATACATGCATGGATTTATTCCAAATAAAACATGTTTAAACATGTCTCTGTGATCAGTGGTTGACTGAGACAAGTTCTCTCAGTGATGCATGGTCATAATCTCATTAGTGAGGTTAGCACTGGACTGCTAGCCACAAGGTCAGCTCTTCAGACCAACTAGCTGCTCCTTGGAGACTCTGTTACAGGGTCACTATGAGTTGGATTCAATGACACGTAACAACAACAGTAATCTCCTTAGAGTGCTTTGGGGGAATAAAAGGTCCAATGAAAGCAGTAGTTTTCGAGGGAATCTGTTGGGACAGTTAAAATCCAAGCAGAGTGGTTAACTCAGAAAAGGTTGTTGTTGTTGTTAAGTGCTGTCGAGTCGGTTCCAACCCATAGTGACCCTGTACAGGGTTTCCGAGGGTTCCAACCCATAGCGACCCTGTACAGGGTTTCCGAGGGTGTAAATCTTTACGGGAGTAGAAAGCCTCATCTTTCTCCCACGGAGCGGCTGGTAGTTTCGAACCGCTGACCTTAAGGTTCGCAGCCCGAGTCGTAACCACTACGCTACCAGAGCTCCTTAGGGTGACTATTATTTGAATATTGTAAGTTATTCTTGATAAATTTTCTTGATGTATACAGGATGACCATGGGGGTTTATAATGAAGCAGTTTTAAGAAAATAAGAAACTGAAAAAGGGTGGATTTCTGGTAAGACAGCAGACTAGACAGACACAATGCAGTGACCCTCTGCAACAAAGATACGAGAGATCACATGACACAGGCACGGAAGATAATTCAGGAACCTCGAGCTTCAGAGGGAAGGTTATGAATTGAGTACTTGCTGCAAGGAGAAGTTGAGCAGGGACAGTGAGGGAGGGAGGGAGACAGACTCGTAAATGTCTGCCCAGACACAGCTCAACCATCTTGTGAGCAGCTTGGGCAACAGAAAGAGGTGGACGGGGTAGATGCACAGACATTGGGATAGGTGTGGTCCCTTCTTCCCCAAGCTCCCTTGATGACCAGAGATATGATCAGTTCCTACTTTGTCCTCAGCGCAGAGCCTGCTCTCCAGAAGTTTGGAACCATCGTGGTCGGGATCCACGGAAGCCTGTTGCGCTGCTTTGGTGTGCCTCTTTGGTCTCTTTGGTACTTGGATTCAGGTGGGGTCTGCTTTAGACATACAGAAACCGCAGAGCCAGAAGACCAGCATTTCACAGTCACTCTGCACCCAGCTTCCCTGGGGTCCTAACAGACGCTGAACCAACTCCATCAAGGGTCTTCATGAACTACTTCCAGATTGAGTGCCCTGAATGTAGATGACATTGAGCCTGATAGGAACTCCATATAGAGCCAGGAACTCTGATGCCCCATCCCTCCCATATCCCACCTGATGAGCTCCTTGGCTTGCAGGAGACCCCAGAGTCTTTTCTCCAACAGCTACACTGTTTTTCTTATTTTGTTGTTTCATTGTTTTTGTTTATTTATTCTTCGCCTCCTTCTTTTTCTGTTCTCTTGAATTTTATCCTTTTGACTGTGTTGATCATGACAAGCTAAGGACAACATTATGGAGAATGAGTATTCTGGAACACTTAACTGTGATCATGAAGAAACTGTACATAGACCAAGAGGCATCTGTTCAAACAGAACAAGAAGAGGACACTGAATGATTTAAAACCAGAAAATGTATGAACCAGGGTTGTATTCTTTCAACATACTTATTCAATCTGTATGCTGAGCAAATAATCCAAAAATCTGGATCATATGTAGAAGAATGTGGCATCAGTATTGGAGGAAGACTCATTAACAACTTGTGAAATGCAGATGATACAACTTTGCTTGCTGAAAGCTAAGAAGACTTAAAACGCTTACTGATGAAGTTCAAAGACCATAGTCTTCAGTTTGGGTTGCATCTCAGTGTAAAGAAAACAAAAATCCTCACTACTAGATCAATATATAATATCAAGATAATTGGAGAAAAGATTGAAGTTGTCAAAGACTTCATTTTTCTCAGCTCAACCATCCACACTCATGGAAGCAGATGTCAAGAAATCAAACGACATATTGTATTAGGCAAATCTGCTGCATAAGACTTCTTTAAAGTGTTCAAGAACAAAGATGTCAGTGTGAGAACTGAGGTGCACCTGACCCAATCCATGGTATTTCCAGTAGCCTCATAAGCATTTGAAAGTTGGACAGTGAATATGAATAAGGAAGACTGCAGAATTGATGCATTTGAGTTATGGTGTTGGAGGAGAATATTGAACTGCCAGAAGAACAAACAAATCTGTATTGGAAGAAGTACAGCTAGAATGTACCTTAGAAGCCATGGTTGCCAGACTTTTGTTTCTCATTCCTTGGGCAAATTATCAGGAGGGGTTAGTGCCTGGAGAAGGGCATCATGCTTGGTAAAGTGGAGGGTCAGGGAAAAAGAGGAAGACCACCAATGAGGTGGATTGGCACAGTGGCAGCAGCAATGGGCTCATTTTAGCAATGATTCTGAGAATGGTGTCGGACCGGGCAGTATTTCATTTTGTTGCTCATAAGGTTGCTATGTTGTCTGTGCTTGGCACCAAATCTAGAAGTAGTTCGTGTAGACCCCAAACCAGCTGTAGGATCGGGGTATTTCCGTCCCAAGGGGCAGCTGAGGGCCAGAGGCTCTGCAAGTCCAGGGCTGACCAAAACCAGCTCTGCAGGTCTGGACCAGGTGCACCTGATTCAATTTAGTGCTGCTGGCCTTCAACTCACTTTGATGTGGCACTCACAGCTCAGGGAGCAGGAGCTTTCCTGGGGGTTGGCCACTTCTCTGTTTTCTAGGATAGTGTGGGTTTAAAAAAAACACACACCTTTCTCTTCACCAGTAAGCAGTTTGCTACTGCGCCACCAACCGCCTTCTGCCTTCAAAGCCTCCTGTGAAAGTTCAAGATGTCCATGCCAGCACAGATCACCTGTTTACTTCACTGCTGTTCTCCTCTCTTCCGTCTGCCCCTGCCACATGTCTGTTCAGCTGTTTTCTCCTAGTTAGGACAGTCCAGGGCTGTGCAGGGCTGGCTATGCAAGTTTGGAGCAGGGTTCACCTGAATCCAGCTGCCAGGGTTGGTGCGGGTTACTCCTTACTTACTTTGATGTGACTTACAACTGCACCGCTGGGTAGCTCCAACTGCAGGGAGAGCAGGAGCTTTGCTAGGAGTGCATGTGGGTGGGGACTGCCAGGCCTCTGGTCACCAGGGGAGTAAGGGGAAGAAAAAGTCACACCTTTATCTCTGTGAGTCACTGGTTTGCTTCTGCAATACCAGTATACTGTCATGTCTCTGAGGCCACTCACAGAAGTTAAAGATGATCGTGCTACATCTGTCTGCTGGCACAGGTCACCAGACTCTCTCCTTTTTTTGCTGTGTCTGTTCAGCTTCCTGTCCTAGTAGGCATTCAGTCCACTTTGCTATCCTTTCATCTGAAGCTCAGGGTTTAAAGACTATCATCTGCATCAGTTTCATTTGGTTTTCCTTATCTTTGTTGTAGAGGGCCTGTACAGTGTTACTGCCTAGTCTGCCATCTTGTCGCCTCCCAGAATCACTTGATGGGCTTGTTAAAACAGAGATTGCTTGTTCCCACCACTGGGTTTTGGATTCAGTAGGTCTGGGTGACTCCTGAGATTTGACATTCCTAATAAGTTCCTTGGTGATGGTCCTGGGACCATTGCTGCTGGTCCTGGGACCATACTTTGAGAACCTCATCCCTAGCTGCACATGACATTCACCTGGGGAGCATCTAAAATTTGTTCATGAAACTAGAATCTCTGTGGAGCCTTATTATCTAGTGTCTTCCCCCCCCACCCCCCCAATCCAATTTCTGCCCCTCAAGAACTCCAGGTGATTTTAATATACTTCTGGAGTGAGAAACTGCTCTGCCTACAGCCAGGCTCTTTGCAGTTTTACAATGTTGTTGTTGTCGTTAAGTGCTATCGAGTCAGTTCCAACTCATAGCAACCCTTTATAGGGTTTCCAAGAGCAGCTGGTGGGTTTGGACCACTGATCTTGTTGTTCAAACTGACCTTGCAGTCCAGTGTATTATCCTATAGTGCCACACCTAGGTAAAGGGAAACACCTTGCCCTACACACCTCCTGACTGCCTAGTGAAACAAGGACAAATTAATGTGTGTGTGTGTGTGTGTATCCTTGATGCTTTAAAACAATCACTCCAGCCGAAAAGCTTTTATTCTTTGTGTTACCCTGTTATAATTGTGTCTGTTCACTTTTCTCCATGCAGTTTCTCCCTTGTATCTTGAATGCCCTCATCAATCTCTAGTATGGGATTCATTTTAGTATTTGGTAGAAGCAACTGTTTGAGGAATAGACTTGAAGTACAAATGTAAACAAAGGATCGCTTCTAAATGAAAAAAAAAAAATCACATTGGCAACTTTCTGTTTTTAGAGTTCTGATCAGGAGTTTGTGCCTTGTTCTGAAGTGCTGTAGATACCTTGTGTTTTTGTTTTAGGGCACCTTGGTTTTGGTTTAGAGTTCCTGGGTGGCATAAGGGTTAAGCGCTTGACTATTAATTTTAGATTTGTGGTTCAAATTGGTTCACCCAGAACCACCTTAGAAGAAAGACCTAGCAGTTTAGTTCCATAAGGTCACAGCCTTGAAAACCCGGTGGAGGAGTTCTGTGCACATATGGGTCACCATGAGCTGGAATCCACTTGAGGATAACTAACAACAATAAAAACAATTATACTTCTTGGTTAAAACAGATAATAATTGTACAGATTAGAGTATATGAAGTACAAATGTTAGTAGATTAGTTAATGAAAGAAGTAGTTTCTTCTGTTATATGATTCAGTTGGTAAATATATACAAAGGCATGAAATCATTTACTGGGTTAGAGTAGTCGAAATACCACATAATTTCATTAACCTTTAAGCAGTGAAATTATGAATCTCTGTGCAAATGATTAAGGTTATCATTGCTTATCACCCCGTTTTGATACCTACAGACTGTTAATTCTTCTCTCTCCTGCTGAGTCTTATTAAAACTTCTGATATACTTTTATTAAAAGGTTTAGGATTTCCCAATATAAAACATTGCTTCACACTATCACCTCTGATTTAACTAGGCCATTAAACACAGTACTTTGCAAAGAGAAAAAGTCAATAGCTGCTGCTTAAAAAAAATAAAATAAAATGAATTTTATACTCTGCTTAAAGGTGAGCAATCACTATATACCACTAGGTCTTTTGATAGTTGATTTGTTCCTTTAGTATGCAAATTTTAGGTTTACAAAGATCTCGTGCTTTTATTTAGAAATCTGCCTTGAGGCTAGATTGGTAGGCTTTAGGGAGATATCTAGTTTGGTGTGAAATAAATAGTTGTTGAAGGATCACATGAATCAGGTCCCAGAAGATGACGGGTAGAGCAGAGACAGAATGAGAAAAACTGATTGTACCTCATTTCATTTGACTAAAAATATTACTGAATTTAAAATGAGGACAATGGATGATGTCAACACAAAGCAAATTAATGGGAACAAACCATTTACTGTAGATTTTGGGAAAAGTCCTGATTTGTAAAATATTTTAAAAGAAAACTCTTAGTGTACTCCCAACCAGAAAAGTTTGGCTCATCTGTCTTGGGAAAGGTCAGCCTCTGAGAGCTTTGTACAGCTTTGGGAGGGAAGACTCTCTTTTGTCCAGGGAGGGTGGAATGGGTTGACACCCCGGTCAATGAAGTCAGCAGTGTCACTTCTAGCTTTTCAGTGAGATGACAAATATCAGAAAACACCCTCACATTCAAAAGGAAAATTGTGCGGCATTAGGTTGGAAACTATAGGTATTCTGGATTGCAAATGCTAAAGAAAATAATTTAATACTTAAGAGTTTTAGCTTGGGGAAAACGTTTAGCATCACTGCTCTTTTGAAATTTCTGACTTCCAAATGTTTTTTTAAAAGAATTTAAAAAAATGTTGTATGAAATGTATTTTTATTTTGAGAGCTTATAGAATTTTCTCTGTGAACTTTTTATAAGTTCTTATATTTGCCCTTCTAGGTGTTCTTGAATTCTTAGGGGTGTGGTGCTATGGAATAAGCATTGGACTGATAACTGCAAGGTTGAAAGTTCAAACCCACCAGCATCTCTTTAGAAACCCTATACAGGGTTGCCACGAGTTGGAACTGACTCAATGGTGCTTAATGGAACAACAAGAACAAGTACTTAGGGTTGCAAAGATAGATTATTTGAACATTATCTAGCATTTATGGAACCCTTGTAGCATAATGGATTACAAGCTGGGCTGCTGACTGCAAGGTTAGTAGTTCAAATTTACCAGTTACTTAATGGGAATGGGAGACAGATGAGGCTTTCTGCTCCCATAAAGATTTACAGCCTTGGAAATCCTATATAGGGCCACTAAGTATTGAGGGATCTGAATTCTTTCCCTGATTTAATCTAGTCCTAGTTACTTCCTTCTTTACATACATACAGCCAGTATTCCCAGTTGTTCATATATCCTAGTGATAGGGATGTAAATATAATTGATGTCTTTGTTTTTGCCCATGTGTTTATATATTTACCTTGTGAGCACTGTTTTTTGAAAAAAATTTTAAATGT
>NW_006408530.1:18554626-18603369 GCF_000296735.1 Chrysochloris asiatica
TATATATTTTAAGTACTGAATTAGTTCAAGAACTGGCCCATCACTGCAAGCCTAAGAAACAGAACTACATGCCAGTCTTTCTAAAGATCCCACAGATTAGAGTCAAGACCTGGTGTTCTGCTGCTGCTGTGTTACTAAGGCCCTTATGTAACACAGTAACTAGACAGGAGCCACATCATCAGAAGTCTTTGCACAGTCTGTAAGATACAGGTAAACATCTTTCTAGTATTTTCTTCCAGCCAAGATCCACCTGGCAGTAGCATTGATATCCCCTTATTTCATATCTTCTGAATTCCAGCTTGAATTTCTGGCAGATCCTGTCAGTGTACTGCTGCAACCGTTTTTGAGTTTGTTGTTTGTTCTTAGGTGTTGTCAAGTCAGTTCTGACTCATAAAGTCCTTATGCACAACAGAGTGAAACACAGCCCGATCCTGCACCATCCTCACATTGTTGTTACACTTGAACCCATTGCTGCTGCCACTGTGTCATTTCATCTTGTTGGGGGGTCTTCTTTTTTTCACTGACCGTCCACTTTACCAAGCATGATGTCCTACTTTAGGAAGTGGTCCCTCCTGATAATATGTTTGAAGTATGAGAGACGAAGTCTTGACATCCTGGATTCAAAGGAACATTCTGGTAGTACTTCTTCCAACATAGTTTTTTTTTTCTGGTAGTCCATGTTGTTGTTGTTAGTGCCATCGAGTCGGGTCCGACCCATAGCGACCCTGTACAGGGTTTCCGAGGGTGTAAATCTTTACGGGAGTAGAAAGCCTCATCTTTCTCCCGCGGAGCAGCTGGTAGTTTTGAACCGCTGACCTTAAGGTTCGCAGCCCAATTTGTAACCACTACGCTACCAGAGTCCATGGTACTTTTTAATATTCTTCTCTAATACCATAATTCATATGCATCGGGTTCTCTATAGTCTTCCTTATTTATTGTCTATATTTCCTATGCATATGAGGCGATTGAAAATACCATGGCTTGTGTCAGGCACATCTTAATCTTCAAACTGATATCATTGCTCTTGAACACTTTAAAGAAGTCTTGTGCAGATTCAACTAATATAAAATGCCATTTGATTTATTGACTGTTGCTTCCATGAGTGTTGATTGTGGATACAAGCAAAATAATATGTTTGACAATTTCAATCTTTTCTCCATTTATCATAATGAACTTTATTAGTCCAGTGGTGAGGATTTTTGTTTTCTTTACATAGAGGTGCAATTCATACTGGAGGCTGTAGTTTTTGATCTTCATCAGTAACTAAGTCCTCTTCACTTCTAGCAGTCAAAGTTGTTTCATTTGTATATCACAGGTTGTTGATGAGTCTTTTCCAATCTTGATCCCGTGTTCTTATTTATATAATCCAGTTTCTTGGATTATTTGCTGAGCATATGGATTGAATAAGTATGGTGAAAGTAAACAACCGTGGTGCACACTGTTCCTGATTTTAGACCATTCAGTATCTTCTTGTTCTGTGTTCTCTTGATCTGTGTTCTCTGAGCAGACGTAAGTGATCTGGCATGCCCATTCTTTGCAATGTTGTTGACTATAGTTTTTGAATTATCTTTATAAAAATTTTACTTGCACATGATATTAATCATGTTGTCATTGTTAAGTGCCATTGTGTAGGTTCCGACTCATAGTGACCCTATATAGTGTTTCTGAGGCTATAAATCTTTATGGGAGTAGAAAGCCTCATCTTTCTCCTACAGAGCAGCTGGTGGACTTGAACCACTGGCCTTGAGGTTAGCAGCTCAAAGCAATAATTTCCACATTGCATTGGATCACCTTCTTTGGAATAGGAACAACACATATGGATCTCTTCCAGTCAGTTGCCCAGGTAGTTTTCTTACAGATTTCTTAAGTTAGATGAGCGATCTTGGATTGATTTTCAATATGCATTCTATGCTTCTTGTGAGGTTTTTGGAAGACATTTAGTAGAAGTTACTATTTTTTTTGTTTTTAATGATTTTTTTTTTTTTTTAGAATTGACAAATTATTGACCTTCTCTGCAGAGAAATAGCCATCATTCACTTAAACCACACTTTTAACCTGTGTCGTTCAGCAGTGCATAGACCCCTGAATGCCATCTGTGCTATAAGATTGAAATAAAGATCCAAACCCATTGGCATCGAGTCAGTTCTATGTCACAGTGACCCTCTATGAATTTTTGGAGACTGTAGGTCTTTACAAGAGTGGACAGCCTCTTCTTTCTTCCTACAGTCAGCTCGTGTGTTTAAAGTCCTTACCTTGTGGTTAGTAGCCCAGTGTCTAATCCGCAGTGCCTTTGTAGCTCTTTATGGTTCAAGGCTAAGGACCTTTAATCCGAATTATTTTTTGAATTCAGGAAATCCTTACTAGGACAGGAAAACTGAGTCAGAAAATTTCTGGTTTTAGGTATGAAAGAACCAGAATGGTCATGATGCCTACTCTTGACTAGCTTCATATTTCCAAAGGCCTTAATTAGAATTCAGAATGTAAGGTTGACTTATATTATTGATAATCACGAAAGTGTCTTTTGTGATCTTGCAAGTACTTCTGCATGAAACACATTGGACACGTGCAAAGATGATTCCCATATATCCAGTTATTAAGTAAGCAGATTGGGCTTCATTTTAATTTCTTCCTCAAGTCCAGTACCCTAGCAGTATGTAGTCATTTCCTATCATCTACTGTTTACTTCAGTGAGGGTCAGTAAGATGATAAATATTTCTGAAGAGAAGGAAGCAGCCTTTCTTAAACTTTACAAGATTACTTCCTCTGCTGCTTGAAGTCAGATTTCTTTATTTTTATTTTATCTCATTATTTCATATATTCACACTTCTATAGTAGATAAAAATTCCCCACTCTTCTTTTTATGTATATACTTTGGAGAGTTGTGGACAGCTCTCATATTGTTTCTTGGTTGTCAGCCAAGTTGTACACATTTAACTTCTTTAATCTTTCTTTGTAATTGAGTCTGCTTAGCTGCTTTTCCCAGATTTTCTCCATTTTATCGGCACTGCTAATAAACAGAAAGAAACATAAGCTATTGCCTGTCTTCTTCTACACCTTTTCGTCCTTTTTGCTTTCTGGTTTTGCCTAGTATTCCTTTTGAACTAAAGCCAGCCAGATATCATTCTCAGAACTACTTGGGCATACATGATTGCTTTGCTTAGAACTCTGAGTGATCCTTGCAGTAATAATCTCAGCAGTGTGTACTAGAGAAAAGAAAGCAAAATGGCAAAGGAGAACATAGCATGTATGTTCTTTAATTATATGGCAGGCTTACCGTTGCCACACCAAGTAAATCATTGTACCTGAAACCTTTACCACAGCTTTTCTCATCCTAAAGTTTTATGCAGGGGCACTCATTTGGATCTTAAGAGGAGTGTATATATTGTTTGAAGTTTGGCCGCTGAGTTGTCACTTAATTTCTTCCCCGTGTTCTCACTTCCCCATTGCCTTTCCCAACACTGATTGTGACTTGGTATCAGATTCTGTGGCCATGAACAAAACTGGGCAGGGGATCGTTTTGTTGGAAATTAGATAGGCTCAGGTGGTAAATGCTCCATGTCTCCATGTGTAACATCTGAGGCAAGTGCTTTAGTTCTTGCTATTTCTGTAACAGCCGTTGGTCTTCTTTTAACAGCTGATTCAGTGGAGATGTGCAGGAGGGAGGGACTAGTAGACCTTTGGTGCTATTCATCAACGCTGTATTAGTTTCACAACTTCTTTCTTCTCCTGATTGGCAGGGAGAAACATACTGCTGCTAGATGATGCAGAGCTTTAGTGTAAAATATGCCAGCATGGGATCTGGGCTTGTCACAGCTCATTCTTTTTTTCCATTTGGTTTGTCGAAAGTGGACCTCTGGCTGTACTTATCTTGTGTATTAAAGAGAAAAAGGTCATACCTCTCAGAACTAATGACTTACTGGTGTTTTTAGTCACCAGGTTCAGGTAGTATGTTTAGTTGAAAGCTTGCAACAGCACACCCTTGGCTTTCTCATTTGTATTAGCTTTGCTTCTTATATAGAACTGAATAGGAGAGAAGAGTAGGTTTTCCTGTTTGTGTCTGTGACAACTTTCTATATGATTTGTGGTTCAATCCTTCAAAGAGTTTTGCTCATTTGTCACTTCTTTCCCTGTGAAGGCATAACATATTCAGATGCTAATACTACAATCTTTTAATCAGATTATTTAATTTTGGAGAATTTGAGGTCAAAATAGCAGCTGAAATAATTGCCTCTAAATGGCATCCTAAAATTTATGATATTTTCTGTTTTTTGGTTTTGGTTTTACAGAGTCTGTGGCCTTTCTTAATCCTTTCTGATTTTAAATAAGATGATGTGATTGTGAATCATGGATTTCTTGCTCTGTCCTCTCAAACAGGTAAACTAGATGGACTTGGATCCCTTTGAAGACTGATTGTTAACAGTGTTAATCTCTCAATGGCTTTTTAAACTACAACAATATTGTACTCACGCTAATTTCTGTAGGCAATTGATGCATTCTTCAACATAACTTTTGTTTCTTGGGTCTTTTCATGACCTGTCAAAGAAAACAAAATGCTAACCTGACTTTAAAAGGGCAAAAAAATCTGCCTCCCCCATGTACTGTATTATTCTTTGTTCTCTCTGTGCATCAAAGTGACAATCCCATACTGTCTCAATTGAGGGAGACTAGCACAAAAATAAAAAACAGCCTGGCACTGTTATAGGCTGGCAGCCAAAATGTTTTGTGTAGCTTGGTTCTGGCAGTGGTTTTCATAAGGTGGAGGGTCTACCCTCACAGCATTACCAAAGGAAACGAGCCGCTTTCCTACTTAAACCAATTCTTTCCCCTCTTGTGTTCCTCTTTCTTCATACAGACCACCATCATTACAAAATATACACTGAAAAAAAAAAAAAAGAGTAGGAACAAGACTCTCCTCACAACTTCCATACTGAGTCAACAGCATTGTTCTTTACAGAGGCCTGTGCGAAATCTGTCTTTTCCGTCTCTCATCGAGATTTCCTTCACAGTTAATTTTTTGCCACAACTTTTCAAAAAGCCCTTTTGAATGTTGCTAACTAACTTTGGTCATGTTGACATAGTCGTTTTCATATAGTTGGAATATTGTCTGCTTCACAGTTTACAACTTGATCTGAAACATTTGACTAATGTTGCTGGCATTATATGGATTTCTATGTGAAGATAACCATTTGTTGAGACCAAAACATCTGCCATTGTTTTCTGTTTTTGTCTAAAGTTCAGAGTTAGTTCATAGTTTTTAGAAATTGAATACAAATGTTCAGATTTTCTGGTTAAGTGTGGCTAGGTAAGCAAGTGAAATTCCATTCAAAATAAAATAATGTGCATTTGAATTTTTGTCCTTTTGAAATCAATATGCAAGGTGAAATACAGAAGTGTTTTTAAGTTTCCCAATTCTCACTAAATTACTGTTGGTGACCTACTATTAGAAGGAATATGAAAATGTAATACAACTTTTAAATTGGACATTAGATATTCACTATGAGCAAACATTTTATGAAATTTCCTTAAATGTTCTTCTGTTGTGTTTTCAAAAAATGTTTTACTTTTGAGTAATCTATTTTAAATATTGGTGTTTTTGTGATCAAGACAAAAATAGTTAAATAAAATTTTTTTTTTTAGGAGACTATTGACATTTTCACTGAATTTTATTTTAAAAATTGTCAATGATTTTTGGCAGTAAGAAAATGACTTTGGGAGGAAATACTCCTGTATTTTGCAACAGTGTAACAAATGTGATGGAGAAGAACATAAACAGTGGTTCCTGTTAGAATTATTAATGTGAAACAGTTTTGCTGCCATATATGCAGAGGAATAGATCTCTTATAGATGCAGCAACATGAAATTTTGCATTATTACTAATTTTTCCCCAAGATTTATTTTTGATTTAGAAAATGTTTTAAAATCATTAAGAGAATTTGTAGCACAGATATCAGAAGTATACAACAAATAAACTCACCTGTTATTTTCCCTCATTCTCAAGACGTTCAGCAAAATATTGACTCATTACTTTCACAAAACACTCATATTGTTTTGTACATATAATACACATTTAATAAATACTCCATTTTTCATTCCCTTTATAGCTGTCTTTTCAAACTTGTATTTAAGTGACTTTTTTCTGTAGAGCTGCTGAAATGAATCTGGGTGGAATTCCTGGTACGTTCTATTAATTAAACCCTTAGGTCAACATTTTAAGCTTCTGAATTATGACACTTTTGAGTCAGAATGCTATTGAAATGTCTTTTTGCTTTTCTTGGTCCAGTTCATGATTGCCCTAAATCTTCTGTGCCAAAGTCTGATAATATTAGAATTGGTGATTAAAGATAATTCAGGCAAAACCAAAACCAAAAACCGCACCAACAAGCCTATTTGATATTGTCCAGGTATATTAATACTGTTATTGTATAGTAAATGATGTTTATCGACTTTAAATACATATTCTGAATGGATATAATTTTTTTCCTACCAATTCATCAATTCATCTTTTCTGGGGTAGAGAAGTATCTTTCAGGGATGTAGGAATCACAGTATGAATTGTCTTATTTACTTGTCCATTCTTACTGTACACAGAGTCATAGGTATTATATATTTAAGAGCTATGATGTTTGAGCTGTTATTATTAAATGCTATTTAGTTTTTCATTTTTGTAGGCAATAAACTCCATAGTTTGTTTAATTCAGAACATGTATCGGAGCTATTTTATCTTTATAGTTTGAAATCTAGCTTTTAAGGATGCAATTTCGATATAGTGATTTAATCAGAATGTTTGTAGAAACATGGGAAAATAAATTTATTAAGATATAATGGCAAAATTGCATAAATACGGTTTATAATTTTAGCTAGGATTTTATTTTATTGAATGCCAAGTTTGTAATTATTGCTAATATTTTAATTCAAATATTAGGACAGATTTCAAACATAATTCCTGGGTAGATGATTTGAATATATCATTTGATATCAGATATGCTAAGGATATAACAGTAAATAGAGATTTCTAAGTTTATGTGGTCAAAAATACGAGATCTTCCTTTAAGCATATGGTACATACTTTAGTGTCAAAATTTAGGAGAGAGTATTGCATGAAAGGAAATGTGTTAATTCAGTTGTTTGATTCCTCCTTTCCAGTTTTCAGTACATTTTATTTTTTCACCCACATCTTACATTATCATTCTGTAGAATACTTTCACAAGTATTTCATATGTTTTCTGTGGTATCTCACACTGCTCACTTTTTATCCATAGTACCATATGAGTTCCCCTTTTCAGGTTCACACTGCATATTTTAAGCTGCTGATAGTGTAAGTAGATTGCAAGGTAAAGTGACATTTAGCTTTTTGAGGTATTCTCATTTTTAGCATGAAAACAGGATTCTTCTCTCCCATTCTCAATCTTCTCATATTTCCCATTAAAACAATCTTATTAACATCAAACAAAGAAATTCGTAGATTTGGCTATGACAGCAGTTGAAATGCATCAAAAAGTGACTACTACAATACAGTTTTATTAATGAATGATCTACACTGGTTCCAGCTGTGTCCATGTGATTAGACCTTCACCAGGCAACAATGGGTATTTCCCTATTGCTTTTATTTGATTTCCAAGAATGTGTCATCTGTTACATCAGCCTCTGCCAATATGCCCCCTGTAAAAGTGTTTTTTTTTTTCTTCTTCAAAATTTCTGAAGCATAAGTTGAATACCCACACATAGCCCTGCTGAAATATTGTTTCTAGTGAATAGTGGCCTAGGTTTGTATGTCTGGTGTTGCCTACCAAAATCTTAGAATACAAATTAAGGCAAATGTTTATTAAGTTTATCAGTACATTTTTGAAAGCGTGGTTGCCTGGTAATGCTAAAGATAGCCTATTTTTGCTTTTATGTTCCCATCTTAATATTTTATTACAGTGGTATAATGTGTTATAGAGGTGGACAAGCTTGCAGATTGAAATGGGGACTGTCCAGATTGTTCCCTTCCCTGGACCATATGGTATAGTTCTAAAAGCCTTTTGTACGCTGTCTGTTCAGTTTATTGTAAACTCAATCTTTAGTGCACCTAAAAAGATAACTAAATAAAAATGGGCCTGAGAAAAAGGACTTCGTATCTTGTAAGGACACCAGAAGTATTTGTTTTAAAAAGATAACTACAGATGAAATAGAAGCTGAGATAATATTATAAACAAGGGAGACTTGTCATTCTTTGAATATTCTTTTTAAGTTCCTATGAATTATTCTAGAATGTCTTTGAATGCCGGTTTTAAAATCAAGGCATTTATGTTATCTGGCAATAAGAAAACATTTACACAGATTATCCTTTACACAAAATATTAACATTACACGAAGTATTCCTTTGTTTCTATGAAGAAAAGAATGTAGCTTTTATCTATGCTATGGAAGAAGCCTTTACCTATGAATAATGTTGAGACGTTTGTAAACTCCAGTTTTTATGAATATATAACTGTTTGATCACAGTGAAAAAATAGGACTAGAACATTGATTAATTTTACCCATTTAGCTATTGCCCATATTCAGAAGTAATAGGAAATTTTATAAATTTTTCCTTGTTTTCTCCCTTCCTTCCCGTGCGTGATTTACTCTGGTTCCACAGTTCTGTTTTAGGGTTGTTTTGTCTCATATGCTAAGGAATAATGCTGTAAATAGTGTGAATTCTTTCGATTCACCTTCCTTTGCCTCCAAAGTTAGCTATTTTAGAGAAAAGTATTAGACATCACCCATTGCTTTTTGACACAAAATATTTGAAACTGAAATTCTACCAAATGGAGGGGGGAAAAAAAAAAGGAAGGCCTGTGAACCTGATTCTTACTCTATCATTACCCTGTATTACTGAAGGCGGGGAAGGATAGCTGAGAAGAGCTGGGTGCTTCCTGGGATAGGTAGTTTTCCTTGTAATGGTCACAGTAAAATATATATGAACAAATAAAAGCAAGAAAAGTATATGAGGTATATGGTGTTAAAGATAAGTCAAATGAATAAATCTTTTCCATACTCTACAATAAAAATGATCCTAGGAACAATACACATTTAAAATGTATCCAAGAGAAATTCATATACAGGGAGATTATTACCTTAGGGAAAGTAGTAGATATGAATGGAATATCATGATAATATGATAATACTAATGGTAAATTGGCATCCTGGTTGGTGCTATTGGATAAGCACTGGACTGCTAATTGAAAAGTCGGCAGTTCAGACCCTCCAGCTGCTCCTAGGATACTCTGTACAGAGTTGCACTTAACAACAATAATGGTAAATTGAACACAAAATGTTACAATAATCAGTCACAATCAGGCCTGCCATTTTAGGCTGCACCTTCCGGGTCCTTCCCTCTCCCCTCCCTTCAACTCCATTTTGTAATTTTAGGTTTCTGTTTCCCCGCCCTAAGATGCAAGGCATGTAGTTTAAAAGGCAACATGGTTTTTGATAGGCCAGAGCTAAATCACACCTGCAATGAAATGTGATCTCCTGATTTGAACCTGTATAAGTATACCGCTCCTTTTCTGTTGACTCTCTCTCTTTCTGCCTTCTCTTGGGCAGAGGTCACCTTGCTCTTCCTCACCCTGAATAAAAGTCTCTAGATGGGCTGTCTGGTGTGCCCTGTGGTTGATGAGTGGTGCCAGGTTGTTTTTTTCGCTTTCACAAAATATTTGTTAATATATGCATATTTGAGTTTGAAAAAATTAAAAAGTCAGAATTACTGATTTCTGGTTGGAGGTGGTCTTCCTATTTTTAAAATACTGTTGTTGTCATTTATTCTGAAGCTACTTTGTAAAGTACTCACATATTGATAAAGGCAGTTTACACTTCCGAGTAAGTTAGAGCTCCCTTCCTTTTTCCCATTTCCTCCTGACTTCAGTTTTACTAATATATGTATGGAGTTGTGGGTCACTTAACCTCCACAATGTTGTTCATTGTTCAGTGCCATCAAGTTGATTCTGACATTTCCAAGCAAGATCCGTGGGTTTGAACTGCTGACCTGTGGTTAGCAGTCCAATGCTAATCCTACAGCGCCACACCAGAATATGTTCTGTGAAATAGAACGTTTTGTGATATCATTGTGGGATCACCTTATTGTAGTCGGATCCTGCTTTTTTTTTTTTAAAAAAAAAAAAAAAAAAAGCATCTTGAAGAAGCTTTAGGCCATAGCAGGGATCATCAATGAATGTGCTAAGAGGGATTCACTTTTGTGTTTAGTTCTTGCAAAGAGAGGGCATGGAGGCAGCTTCTGACCTGCTTGGACTTCACAAGGGGGAAGTAGAAGAGTCATCATCAGCATCAGACTAACGCTGAGGTCAGATATGTCTCAGCCTCGAACCTCCTTTACCAGTTCTGACATTTACTGTTTCTCTACCGCCACTCTACTTCTCTGCTGGTTTCAATAGTCATTGCAGTGGCCACATAGAACTCATAGACAATACTCACAATTATGGGGTTTGTTCGAGAAGTTGTTGTTACTGTTAGGTGCCATTGAGTTGACCCCAACTCATAGTGACAATATGAACAACAGAATGAACCACCGTCCAGTTCTGTGCCATCCTCACAATTCTTAGGCTTGAGCGCATCTGCTGCTACTATGCCAAGCCATCTTGTTTGAGGTCTTCCTCTTTTTTTTTGACAGCTTACAATTCTGGATCAAAAATGCTCAAGACACAGTTCTTTTGTCAAGACAGTTATTTCTCAGCTAGGGAAATCATATAATGAGTAGATTGCACCTATAGAATTTTCAGGTCTGTAAGTGTGGTGTTGTAGATTCAGCACTGGACTGTGAACCACAAGGGCGGTGGCTCAAACTCACCTGCTGCTCCTCAGAAACCCTATATAACTCTGGGTCACTATAGTCAGAACCAACTGGACACAGCCTTTAACAACAACAATCTTTGAGAAAAGATCTCCAGTTTTGTTTTTTTTTTTCCTATGGAAGCCACTGTTGGGTTTGAACCTCAGACCTTTTGTTTGACAGCTGAGCATTAACTATTGTACCAACAAGGCCCTTCATATAGATTAAACTCGTTGCTGTTGACTTGATTCCTGTGTAACGCCATTTTAATAAATTCCTTTGTTTTCATTCATGGTGGCAGTGGTGTTTGTACCTTAATTACTAAAACAACCTGTGCATGGATAGAACTTATCTCAAAGCAGGAAATGTATTCATATGTCTGGAACTCAAATTTTCTAACTGAGCAGTTTATAGTCACTGAGAATAAAGGGATCCCTTTTAGCATTCACAAGCATTTCTAGGAAAGCATTCCTACATAATCACAGTTTAGACGAGATAGTTTCCTAGATTTGGATGCAAAATTGAGTGTTGCTAGCCTTTCTTGGCCCTTGAGATGTTCTTTGGTGTATAGTTTTAGAAGGACTACTTTATAGACCAATATTTTACACTTAAAAATACTGTTTAAAATTTTAACCCTCTCACACGACCCTACACCTTTGTATTTTTAGTGCTTAGTATAGTATCTGGAGTCCTGGTGTGACGCTGTAAGATAGCATTGGACTGCTTGCTGCAAAGTCAGAAGCTCAAACCTGTCAGCCACCTATACAAGGTCGCTGAGAGTTGGAACCGACTCAACAGCACTTAACAGGAATTCAGTTTAATATTTGATCTGTAGTAGAACTTCAGTTAATATTTGTTTAAATAATTTTAGTACCTGTTGGAATCTTAGTTTCCTGGGCCTGCTGTAGCAAAATATCATAAACTGGGTGGCTTATAAGAACAGAATTTTTTGTCTTACAGTAATGGAGGCTGGTTTCAGGATGTTGGTCATGTTGCTTTCTTCTGAAACTTTTAGAGGAATTCTGTTCTATGCTTGGCTCCTGGCTTATGGTCACTCCAGATTTTGCTTGGAACATCCTTCCTTTGTCTTCCAGTCTCGGTGTATCTTTCTTTTACAAGGATTATTTTGTTATTGTTGTTAAGTGCCATCCAGCTGGTTCCAACTCTCTTTAAGGTTTCAAACTCTATTTAGGGTTTCCAAGGAACAATGGGTAGGTTTGAACCACTGACCTTGTGGTTCACAATCCAGTGCTGCTCCTGCAGAGCCACACAGGATACCAGGTGTTTAAGATTAGGACCCATCCTACTCTACCAGTATGACCTCATGTTAACCTAACTGATAACATATTCAAATACCTTATTTATAAACTAGGTCACATTCAGAGGTCCAGGGGTTATAACTTCCAAGATACGTTTTGGGGAACACAATTCAGCACATAAGACTTTTTAATGCTTCTTAATGTAGATGATTCTATGCTTTGCATTTTCTGTTGCCCTTTAATTTTTTGTTTTATGCTGCCTTAAAAACACCCAAACTTTATCTTTTTATTCATTGATTTAGAATTTGTTTGGATAGTTGAATACAACAGTAGTGCCTGAACAATCCACTTTATGATGATGCTGTGCTTTGCAATGCAGGAGTACTGTCCTTCCTTCCTGTCCCTTATAAGATGGAGACTGATAATATTCTATTTTGGGAATTCAGAATATGTTAATTGAATGCCTATTATGTGCAAGACACTTTGCTGGTTTATTAATAGATACAAACATGAAAGGTGTATATACTTTGTTGCCAAGAGATTAAAATCTGGCTGGGGAGACAAGCATATATAGTAATGTTGTTGTTGTTATTAAGTGCCGTGAGTCAGTTCCGACCCATAGTGATCCTGAATAGAATTTCCGAGGAGCAGCTGATGAGCTTGAACCTCTGACCTTACAGTTCAAATGGCTTTGCGGTCTGGTGCATTAACCGACAGCACCACACCAGGACTCTGTATTGTAATCATTTAGGTAGTATTGTGATACTGCTGTAATTGAGATCTCAGCAAAAGTTAGTGGTACTACAGAGGAAGAAGTAGTTAATTCTGGGTAGCTGAAGTTTGCATGTGCAGTTGACTAAGGTGACATGAAGGTTAGTGTTAAGTGCTTTTAAGTTGATTGTGACTTGTAATGACCTCCATAGGGTTTCCAAGAAGCAGCTGATGGCTGTGAACCGCTGACCTGTGGTTCACAGTCTAGTGCTGATGCCGTAGTGCCACACTAGGATGAGATGAAATTAAAGTGGGATCTTGAATGATATTTAGGAATATGACAGGTAATGAAGGTAAAAGAATTCTAAGGAGAAGGAATGATACAAACATTGCTTGGAGGTGAGAATGTTTATAGTGTTTGGGAAAAATGATGAAGGGTCTTGTGTTTGGTGTAATGCTGTGTCTGTGCGACTGTTACAAAGTAAGGCTAGAAAGGAGTTTGGGGCAAATTGTATGGAGTCATATTCTTGGTAAGTAAATTTTAATATGTACGTTGTTACGTGCCCTAGAGTCGATTCTGACTCAGCAACCCTTTGTAGATTTTCCGAAGAGCGGATGGTTGGTGTGAGCCACTGGCTGAGTAATTTTGTTTTTAATTCTTTTTTTTTTTTCAAAATGTGTTTATAGATATATAGATACAGATACAGTTTGTTTTTTGAGTATAGGGCTACCAATAAAATATCTGTAACGTTCAAGGGAGGATTGGACAATAGATTCTATATAGCTGCACGTCGGGAAATCAGTTGAAGGCTGGTGCATAGATGAAGATGGTGAGGGAAGTGGTGGTCAGCAGATTTGAGCCCTGTGGGCTGTTGATTTGCCTGGAGTTGTGCAGCACTGTCCTGACTACTATTCGAGTGTGTTTTCCCTAGTTTTGAACCTTTCTTCTACCTGCTTCACTTTGGCATAACTATGACTCCTTCTACTTGGGAAATCAAATATTTTAGCCTACATTCCAGGAGAACATGGCTGAAGAGTGTTGAATGAGTCAAGAATATCTGCCGCTTTTCCTTCTTTGTTAGGTTGTTAGGTTTGGGGCCCTCTGTATTTTCTAGGTTCCTGGTTCATCTTGAAATACAATTTGCTATTGGCTCCTCTTTTAAACTCAAATCATGTTTTACAACATTTATCACTCTGTATTATATTTATACCCAGGCTTGAGGCCAGAAACTATATTTGGGTCATCTTAATATCGCACAACACTTAGCATAATTTTTAGAATGTAATCACTCAATAAACGCTTGTTGAGTAAAGCAAATTTGTTTATATTCTGCAGTCAGATAGCCCTCCGTACGCCTGCACAGGCCAAGCATATATCATCTCAGGTCATTGCTGAGCCTGCTGCCTCCCTCCCTCCTGGACTTCATCAGGCTTTTGTTTAGATGTCATCTCTTCATCAGTCAAGTATTCTCTGATCACCCTCTTTAAAATACCAGTGCGCCTACCCCAGACCCTTATCCTCTTTTACTTGTGCTATTTTTTTTTTAATCACATGCTGCCATCTAACATGATGATTGTCTTTCTGTTCCAGCTAGAAAGAATTTTCTTGTGGTCGTGGTTGGTGGTTATGTGCCGTGGAGTCAGTTCCGACTCACAGCGACCCTGTACAGAGTTTTCGAGGCTGGAAATCTTTACAGGAGCAGAAAGCTTCATCTTTCTCCCGTGGAACAGGTGGTAGTTTCCATAGCAGGAACATTATATTGTAGCCTAATGTGTCTTCTGGTGTAGCACTGTACGATGGATAGGCACTGGAGTGTGAACCATAAGGTTGGCAGTTTAAACCCATCAGCAGCTCCTCAGAAACCCTATATAGGACCTCCAAGTACCTAGAACAACGATGTGCCAATCACCACACGGCAATCTCACGTGGTTCAGAGTAAAACTCTGTAGAATGTTTTTTTCTGTTTTGTTTTGTTTTGCCTCCAGTCGTCTGAAAGCAGATTCCCAGGTCCTTCTTCTGTGGCAATGTTGACTAGTTTTGAAATGCCAGTCTTTAGGTCTTTAATTTAGTAGCTTAGTGCACACAAGCACATAGTATGCATAAAAAATATTTGCTAAATGAATGGATGATAAAGACTAGGCTGAAAACCATAATAAACCATAATAAACATTCATGTACAGGTCTGTTTATAGGCTTATATAAGAACTTTTATCATATCAAATCATTAGTATTACTCTCAGAAAATCAAAGCAAATTCTATTTTTATAGATTGCACTCATGAAATCTAATTATGGATTAGTATTTGTTTTTTAAAATATTTGAATGCCAAGCATATTCAGTCAGAAAACACTTTTATTATCCATGCCAGCTTAATTTTTAAGGCAGTGAAATGGAAGACTGTCATTCAGTCAGCAACTTATTTTCAATTGTGAGAATGAAATATTTTGAATATTCGAATTGATTTTTGAAGATGGTTATACTAGAAAATAAACCTTATTGCCATACATTGTACATTTTCCTTTAAGACACAAGGAAATGAGAAACAACTATGGGAATTATATTTTCCCACAATTATGTGAGCAATATAGCTAAATTGATTTTTGACAGATGTGTCTGGAGGGTCAATTTCTTTTTAGAAGGTAAATATCACTATACTGCAAACTTTAAAGAAGACCAGATTTCAAAAAAATCACTTTATGCATTTAAAAGCTTTAAAAGAGATTCTAGATTCTCTGCAATGAGCTCAAGCCTATATTTTATTGCAAATTCATTTGGATATTTTTTCAGAAATCTGAAGTCTGTAAGTTGGTAGTAAAAAAGTTGGTTATCAAATCAATATCATTATATAGCTTCTAGTGTCATAAGAATTCCCTTTTGGAAACCCATAAAAACTCATTTTTTTCTCACTATAAACTTTATCTGTTAGTTTTCTCTAAGGTCAGAGTACTAACCTTAGAGGTGACATGCTTTGGGACAGGGAGCCAACATAGTGGTAGTAAAGTTGAAAATGCCACATGGTACTTTTCTAAGATTAGGGTTTCTTTCTTTTTTCCATATCAAGTTAATGCTCATTTTAAAATAAGGAAAACCACATAATGCTCATTTTAAAATAAGGAGAACCACATAATTATAGTCACAGTGAACTTTGTTGTTGTCAAGTGGTGTTGAGTTGGTTCCGACTCATAGTGACCCAATATAGGGTTTATGAGGAGCGACTGCTGAGTTTGAACTGCTGACCTTGTGATTCAAATTAATGTTAAGATTGGCTTTCCTCTGGTTTTTGTACTAGTTATTTCCATTGTTATAATTCATCTTTTTTTCTTGGAGGTTAATTGCTCATTACTTGTATACTTTTAGTGCTAGGATGTTTTCTTTCTACATTTGTAAGTTAGGTTTTTCAGAATATATGCTTTTTAAAATAAATACTATGAAGCAATTACATTGGGAAATTAAAAATAAAAAATAGGATGATTTCTTTTTTTCTTGAAAATGAAGCATAGTCTTTAAATTATAAAATGTACTAGAACCTGGATATTCTACTGACAAATATCTCTGCCAAATCTGAATTAAAGTATTGTAATATTTAGTCATATCCATATTTTATATGCAAATGATAGGAAAAATGCACCGTGGTTATGAGAGTAGAATAGTTTTTACATGTGTAAGATTGTGTCTCTTTAAACTGAACATCCAATCAATCACTTGGTTTTTTTGCAAAACATTTAATACACATAGGTGATTAAGTAATAAATAGTATTTGTCTATTTTCTTTTAACAAGATACTCTGAAAACTGTAAGTTCCTTTCTATTTTGTTTACGTTACTTAAAAGTTTCCCATTATCAAGATTCTTATTATTTAAAGTCTAAATTAATTTTGACATGTTGTTGAATTTTAAAACTTCACTAAAACTAAAACTTTGTAAATACATGCCTACTTTCTTGTTCAAAACTATCAAAATTATAGCTTAGTTTCTAATACACAATGTCAAAGTCCAGTTGCAAATATAAAGATACTAGATAGTGATCCTTAACAGTTACTTAGTAATTCAAGTTTATGTTTTAATTGGAAATTACTTTTATTTCATGCATTTAGACAAGCAGGATTTGTAAAACCAAGTTACAGTGTTGCAGATTCGTTTTAAAGTAAGTTCCTTAATAGCAATAGTAGGCCTACTACTTGAAAACTCCTGAAGGGGAGTAAACTTTCAGTAATTAAGAAGTACTTTGTTACTTCAGCAATTTGGCCTCTTTCCTAAAGTAATGAAAAACATTACTTTCTTTTACTTGCAAGTTGAAAATTATTTAATAAAGGTGACTTGAATAATAAAAAGAGAACAAATGTTGTTAGGTGCCCTGATCGACCTCATGCACAACAGAATTTAAAAAAATGTCAACTTCCCAGTCTTTGCTCATCTTTGCAATTGTTGCTGTTTTTGGAGCCCATTGTTGTGGTTATTGTGTCAGTCTAGCTCATTGGTGCCTCTACTTGACCAAGCATGATGCTCTTCTTCATCCCTCCTGATAAACATATGACAAAAGTATCTGAAACAAAGTCTCGCCATCCTCACTTCTAAAAGGACCATTCTGGCTGTACTTCTTTCAAGGTAGATTTGTTTGTTCTTCAGACAATACATTTAATATTCTTTGCCAGTACCATAATTCCAAGGTATCAGTGCTTCTTAAGACTTCTTATTGATTGTCCAACTTACACATGCATATAAGGCTATTGAAAATACCATAGCTTGGGCTAGGCCTCCCTTGTTACTCAAAGTGACATCTTTGCTTTTTAACTCTTTAAAGAGATCTTTTGTAGCAGTATTGCCCAATACAATACATCTTCTTCCAGTTCTTTCAGCTTGAGAAATACTGATTGTGTACTTTCCTTTTGGTTTTCTACCTCTAGGTCTTTGCATACTTCTTTTATAGTACTTTGTCTTCTCTAGCTGCTCTTTGGAATCTTCTATTCAGAATTTACTTCATAATTTCTTACACTTTATATTCAACAGAAAACTTCATAGTCTCTTCTGACAGTCATTTTGGTCTTTGCTTTCTGTCCTGTCTTTTTCATGACTTTTGCTTTCCTTATGTATGATGTCCTTGGTGTTATTCCACAACTCTTCTGGTATTTGATCAATAGTGTTCAGTGTGCCAGATATATTCTTGAGATAGTCTCTAAATTCAGATAGGTTATACTCAAGGTAGTACGGAGACTCTGGTGGACTTGTCATTTTCTTCAGCTTTGATTTGAACTTGCATATTGATGATATGTTCTGTAGTCTGCCTCTAGCATTGTTTTGACTGATAATATTGAAGTCTCTCTATTGTCTGTTTTGACAGATGTAGTTGATTTGATACTTGTGTATTCCATATAGCATGTTCCATGTATATATTTGTTGTTGTTGTTGTTGAGTGTATATATAGTCATCATTAATATAGTTGGCAAAACATTATAAATGAATATGTAATTAGTCTTGCAAAATCCTATTGTGTGATCTCCAGCTACTTTCTATCATCAAAGTCATATTTTTCTTCTTCTTTGTTTCTAATCTTTGTATGCTAATTACCAGTAATTATCAATTCACCTATATTACCTGTTTGATCAATTTCAGACTGTAAATGTTGGATAGAATTCTTCAGTTTCTTTATCTTTTGTGTTAGTGGTTGGTACATAAACTTCAATCATAGTCATATTAACTGGTCTTGCTTGTAAGCCTTTGGATATTATCCTGTCACTGAGAGCACTGTATTTCAGGATAGATCTTTAAATGTTACTTTTGATAATGAATGCAGTGCCATTCCCTGTCAGTTTGTCAGTCCTTAATGAGGAGTACAAATAGAAAAGAAAATCACTCACAATTCTATTGCAGATATCTACCTATGCACATGTGCACATACATATTAAAAATTCTGTAATGTTTATATGTATATATATATATATATATATATTATAATCAGGCAATATTATGAATGTTTTCCTTTGGTAATAAATATTCTTCTTCAAAATTATTTATGATCATTAATCATTTTAAACATAAGTCTTTGCTTTTTGTTGGATATTTTGGATACTTCAAGTTTTGGGCAAACACTTAAATAGACATTTTTACTTTTTGTGATCAGTTCCTAGAACTGATATTGGTGATACACAACTTTCAAGCTCTTTGTACTTACAGTCAAATGTGATGTGGTTTTTAGATGGCATGTCAAGTCGGCTCATAGCAACTTATGTTCAAAAGAACAAAACACTACATGGTGTTGCGCTATCCTCTTAATTATTGTTACTTTTGAGCCCATTGCTGCTGCCACTGTGCCAGTCCATCTCATGAGGGGTCTTCCTCTTTTTCTCTGACTCCACATTTTTTTTTTTTATAAATGTTTTATTGTGAATTGTGTGATAGTTTACATGGGAGAACATTAGTTTTAGATTCATTCTATCATACATTGATTCATTGCCATAGTTACCATCCCGTCCATGCATCATCACCCAACCAAAGGACATACCTTGCAAGCCTGCCCGCCCACGCCCCAAGGTCCTCAGCACACAGCCCCTTTCCCTCTCTGGATCTCAAGTCCTCGGCCACTCCGTCTCTTCACATCATCTTCTCTGCCTCCATCTCAGGCCTCACTGCTTCTCTGGGTAGGGTCCCGCTCTCCACTCTTTTCCATTGATGGTCCCATGGCCCTCTGCTCTTAGACTGAAAAGTCAGTAATTCCCCTCCTTGCTACAAAATGTCCACCTTTAGATTTCCAACCCTCACAATCAGTCCTGATAATGATTATTCACTGTTGCATCACAAGAGACCCGTCCGCATTTCATTTCATCAGCCCTTCCTGGACAGGCTGGCTACTATTCACTGGAGACTCTACCTTCTTCCACACCCTTTGGATCTAGGTTCCTTCTTGAAAGCTTGTAAGCCAGTCGCTTCTTGCCTTTATATCCCTTCCCCCATTTTGGGTAGCCAATGCTCAAGTTGCCCATCCCTGTCTACTCTTTGTATGAGGGGGTGGGAATAATTCTTGCAGCAGGGATTTGTTTCCTCTTTTGAGCTACTGCATTTATAGGTGTAGGTCAAGTTTATCAAGTTGTATCAGATGACGCTTTTGTCCTCTTCTTTATTCTTCGGGTGGAGCTCTGTTTATCCAGTCATTGAAGCCAGGTCAAGTGGGTATCATCTGCAAGTGTGGGTATTCTTGTGTCTGTCTGTCCTCTTCTTATCAGCTGGCTGCTTCGCTCTCCATTCTAGTCCTCTGTGGCTGTGTCATTGACTCTGAGCCCATGAGTTCTCTGACTCCACTTTACCAAGCATGATGTTCTCCAAATACTAGTCCCTCCTGGTAATATGTCTGAAGTATGAGAGATGAAATCTCACTATCCCAGCTTCTAAGGAGCATTCTGGCTACACTTTTTCCAATACAGATTTGTTGGTTCTTCTGGCAGTTCATGATACTTTTGAACATCATAACTCAAATGCATCAATTCTTCTATGGTCTTTCTCATTCATCAAATATGATAGGACATTTAGTACCTAGCAGAGTGGGCAGCAACTTTTACACTATTGTCTAAATCATTTATTACTACTATAACAGAAATAGCAAAAGTGAATGGCTTTGTCAGACAGAAATTTGTGTTCTCACAGTTTAGGAGGCTACAGAGTTCAGGGTACCAGCTATATGGGAAGGCTTTCTCTCTGTGCTAGCTCCATAGGAAGATGTCTTCTGTGGCTTCTGAATGCTGCTCCTGCGCTGTTTGCATGCACTTGACATCTCACTCACCACATCTTTCCTCTGTTTACTGCTTTAATGTCTTTTTTTTCTTCTTCTTCTTTTTCCTTTTCTTTCTATTTTAATGTTATTATTGTGAATTGAGTGAAAGTTTACAGGACAGATCATCAGTTTTACATTCAACAAATCATACGCCTTGTTTCATTACAATGATTATAATTCCCTCCATGTACCATCAGTTAACAGTACTTCTCTCTATTCATTTTAGCTCATAAAAAAAAATTTTTTTTTAAACACTCAGACATATATAATAATTTACACCACTAAAGGGCACATTCTTCAAGTCTGCCTCCGGCTACCAGCTCTCAGTCTTTCTCTTTCTATGAATCTAGAGTCCTCAGCTGCTCCCTTTCTCCATGTCCCCATCTCTGCCTCCATCTCTGGTGTCACTGCTTTTCAGGATAAGGTCCCGCATTCCACTTGTGCTCTTCTCCCTTGATGGTCCCCGAGTCCTCTGTTTCTGGATGTAAGATTAACTACTCCCCCGTTTTTGTTACAGAACTTCTACCTTTACAGTTGTGACAGTCTCAATTAGTCATGATAACAATTACTCACTGTTGAATCACAAGAATCTTGTCCCCATCTCTTTTCACCAGAGCCATCTAGACAAGATGAAAACTATTCAATGGGGACTCTATCTTACCCCCACACACTTTGAAACTTAACTATCACTTGAAACCTTGTAAGCTAGTCACTTTGTGCCTTTATCGCCCCCTCATTTTAGGTAGCCAATGTCGAAGTTGTCCATCCTTATCTACCCTGTGTTCAGAGGGGATAGCATTGGTACTTGATGTGAAGACTCCTTCCCTTTTTGTTTGTATTTTGAGCTACTACCTCCATGAGTATAGGTCAAGTTAATCAAATTGTAGCAATTTACTGTCGTTTTCTTTATCAAAAATGGTTTGTTTTTTTGTTTTGTTATTGTTTGTTTGTTTTATCTTCCTCTAGTCGAGTTCTGATGATTAAACCATCGAGGCTAGGTCAAGTGGGTACCATCTGCAAGTTTGGGTCTTCTTGTGCGTCTCCCCTCACTTTATATCAGCTGGATGCTTCACTTTCAGCTCTAGCCCTCTATGTACTTTAATCCTGTTATATCTCAAATGAGATTGACTCAGAACACACCCTACATGAACCATGACTCATTAGCATAACAAAGACAACACACTCCCAAATGGATTGTAATCACAGACATAAAACCAAAACAAACCTCGCTGCCATGCAGCAGATTCTAACTCACAGTGACCCTGTGGGACAGAGGAGAACTGCCCAAAAGAGTTTCAAAATTGTAAATCTTTATGAGAACAGAAAGCCTCATCTTTCTACCCAGTAGCAGCTGGTGGGTTTAAACAGCCCAGTGCTTAACCAACTATACCACCAGGATTCCATCCCACAATTAAAGAGGTAAGAAATTAAAATACATATTTTGTGGGTAGGCATTATTCAATCTATAATAAATGTTTTCATGACATGAGGAAGTTTTAAGTCACAAATGATTCTACATGTGTAGTTTACAGATGACTGAATTTTCACTATTACCTCTTGCTGCCTTGTGATATGTAAGTACTCCTGTGATATATAAGTACTCCTGTGATATATAAGTAATCCTGTGATATATAAGTACTCCTGTGATATATAAGTAACCTGTTTTACCCTGATTTAGCAGTACATTATCTGATGTTTCAAATTTAATTATTGTAATTAAACTTTGGAAAGAAGGCAGGAAAAGGAATGTTACAGTATCTAACAAGAGGAATGATGGGAAGAATCTAAGTATTACTTTATTTCAATTCACTAACAGCACTTGAGCAACTGTTATATAAAATACAGGATATTGCATGCCTGGTTTTAGGAGTTTAAGTTATTTTTCTCAAAAATGATTCAGCTATTTGTTCACTATGAATGCTAATTAATACAGTAGAGTGACTAGTGGGCTCAGATATGGTGTATGTTTATGCTGGCTGGAGAGGTAGGGTGTAAGGAGCTCTGGTAGAGTAGTGGTTATGAATTGAGCTGCTAATCTCACAGTCAGCAGTTCAAAACTGTTCCGCGGGAGAAAGATGAGGCTTTCTGCTCCCGTAAAGATTTACAGCCTCAGAAACCCATAGGAAGATGTCTTCTGTGTCTTCTGAATGCTGCTCCTGTGCTGTTTGCATGAGTTTGACATCATCTCACTCACCACATCTTTCCTCTGCTTACTGCTTTAATGTCTGTTTTTTTTTTCTTCCTTTCTTTCTGTTTTAATGTTATTATTGTGAATTGAGTGAAAGTTTACAGGACAGATCATCAGTTTTACATTCAACAAATCATACACCTTGTTTCATTACAATGATTATAATTCCCTCCATGTACCATCAGTTAATACTTCTCTCTATTCATTTATGAATATGAGTCGGAAGCGACTCCCTGGCACATAACAACAACAACAACAACAACAACAACAAGCAACCTTACTCTGTTTGAACACTTTGTCAAGTGTGAGATTTTTTTTCTGAAGAGATGATGAAGATGCAAAGTGTGGCTTTTGGTAGTTTGCAGAAAAAAACTCTGGGGCATAGGTTCTCTGCTTCATCAGACAATATATTTATATAATCAGAAGTTCTCCTTGAAAATCCATTTGATAAACAGATAATAGTGACAGACAAGGCCACTGAAAGATAAGAGTCACAATGCGTGCTCTAGTCAGGAAACTTCAAGCTATTTCTAGTTATCTTTTATTTGTCGGAAACTTGTTTGTCATATGATATGGGTAAGCCTGGAGACCTAGTGTGGCGCTGTCTGGACTCCAAAGTTGTTTGAACTGTAAGGTTGACAGTTCAAGCTCACCAGCTGCTTTTTGGAAACCCAATACAGAGTCAGGAACTGACTCGATGGCACTTAACAACAACAACATGGGCAAGCCTGTGCCTCCTCTGCAAAATCCTTAATGAATAGTAGATCATCTAGAAATCATATGTACTTGTCTACGTATACCTTTTCTCTGCAAAAGTTGCAATCCTAAACACCTTCAGAATTTTAAAATCCCAGCCTGCTGTTGTCCAGAGGAAACAATCGTTGGAGAAGGATGTCATGCTGGGTAGGGTGGAGGGTCAGAGAAGAAGAGGAAGACCCCCAACGAAATAGATCAGCCAGGTGGCATCATTGATGGACTCAAGTGTGGCAGCGGTAGTGAGGTTGGCCCAAGAACGGACATTGTTTCGTTTTGCTGTGCATGGGGTCGCTATGAGTCGGTTCCGACTCGATGGCACCTGACAACAACAACAACAACAAGCCTGCTGTTGCCATACTGACTCTTTTTCTTATAATGTTATTGTCAAGTGCAATCGAGTCAGTTCGGACTCACAGAGACACTGTATAGGATTTCTGAGGAGCAGATAGGGAGTCTGAACTGCCAACCTTAGAGTTAGCAGTTCAGTGCTTATCCTACAGAGCCACACCAAGGTCTCTTGTAAGGTTGTTGTTATTACGTGCCGTCAAGTTAGTAACACATCATAGTGACCCTGTATAGGGTTTCTGAGGAGCAACTGGTGGGTTTGAACTGCCGGCCTTGTGGTTCACAGTCCTACAGCTGATCCTACAGCATCATACCAGAAATCTATTTTCTTTTGATAGTGGTTAGCTAATTATATGTCCCTTTTGCTATTTTAAAAAAATGACACCTGTTTTATAACCATAGTGCTTGCATAAACTGAGTATCTGGGCTGTTTAAAATTTAACGTTTACAATCTCTAGTTTTTCTGGTATCAGTTTCTCATATACCAGCAAGTGTTTTAGACCAGAAGAATCCGAATATTCTTAAAAGATAGATGGTAAAAGAAAAGTTGCCATAATAAATAAACAATATACTGTTGCTGTTAGGTCTCTAAATCTTACCGACCCTGTGAACAACAGAACAAAATGAAGACACTGTTCTTTTAAATCAATCCACTTTTACGCAATTTCTATATTTATGTAAAACTTTGGGGTGGGGAGTGTCACTAAATATTTGGACTAATATATCTTTAAAGATTAGTTTTATTGATATGAGTTGAAAGAGTCTAATACTGCCTTTATCTCATGCTTCTTCTCACCATCAAAAAATCTAACTGCAGGGTGATTTTCAACAACCTAAAATGAGTGTTGAAAACGTTTATTATGTCTAATATTGATCTTCCTCAAGGATATGTATTTCCTGCCCTTTAGTTCTTTCTGAAAATTTGGCTTTATTTTGCCTTATGAACCCTTTAGGATTTTTGCATTTCTTTTGAGGTGATTTTCCTCACTGATAAATCAGATTAAGCTATGAGATTGCTATCTTTTTTTTTTTTGGCGTTGTTGTTGTTGTTGTTAAGTGCCATTGATTCTGACCCATAGTAACCCTGTTTAGGGTTTCCAAGGAGCAGCTGGTGAGCTTGAACCACTAACCTTATGGTTCAAGCCAACTTTACAGTTTAGTGCGTTAACGCACAGCGCCACGCCACTGAAAATGAGTAAATCCAGAACTTTATACTTTCTGACTTTTTTATTAGTTCAGCAAGGGATTGCCACCCGTGTTTGCTTAGATTGCTGTATGTCACATAGATAGTGAATTATTTGTGTGTTAGAGTTACCCTGTTATTTCTGTTTTAAACTAACTGAAGTTGTGTTAAATGCTATCCATTTGGACAGAAAACTTCCAAAGAAAATTTATTTAGCTAATATGGATTTAGTTCTTAGAAGATGTTGGAGTGAGACTCATTAGTGCTAGTATAGTTAACAATCTGTTAGTCCCTTTATTGTAAATTCATTTGGTTTGTGTATTTATAATTTGCTACAAAATAAGTCTGTGTCGAAAATTTGGTTAGGTAACAAGACAATGCTTCTGTTCAAAAGAAAATGCCAATATAGCTATGAAACCAGTTGATCCTTCCAGTTCGTAGTCTTAACTGCCCTTGGGGTAAATGTTTTATAGAGTCTGGTCAGATATGGAAGGTAGTTCCCCCTTAGCAGGGCTATTGAGAGAACTGTTTTCCTCAGAATGAGGGATGACATTTTTAATTCTTTAAGATCCCACCTATTATACTTAGTAGAGTGTATGCAACAAGCCTTTTCTCTGGGAATAAATAGTAATTAGTGGTAGTAAGGTCTGATTATTAGTCGTTGCTAAAAGTAAAGGTCTTGGATATATTAGGAAGAAATTGTCAAGCTCCCTGTTAAAGAGATTTATCATTTATTGACTCAACACATATTTATTGAGCACTGTGTCTTTCTAAGTGCTGGGGATATGAGGGTAAGCAAGCATGACTTAGAGCCCTGGTGTCGTGCTGTAAGATAACACTAGACTGCCAGCTGCAAGGTCAGTAGTTCAAAGCCACTAGCTGCTCCTTGGAAACCTTATTTAGGTTTGCTATGAGTTGGAACTCACTTGACAGCACCTAACAACCACAACAACAACAGAGCCTGACCTGTTTACTGTCTTCATGGGATTTAAAGCCCAGTGGGGGATACAGATGTTAAATAATCTCATATAGACATGTCTTTTCTCTCTGTCACTCTGTTTATAAAAAGAAAAGGGTTTGAATAATGCCGTGGTCATTGCTTCCACCTATAATTCTTACAATAAACTTCCCTTCATTCTTATCTTATGCCTAAAAATGGGTCAGAATGCCACGACTCCCCGGACCCTCAAATTCTTGTTTACAGTGCATTTCAGAAATGTAGAAGCCATGAGGAAGTGGCATCTCATGAAAGCAAATATATGATTCATCCTGTAAAACCTTAAAAAAATGAATAATCATTCAAAAAAAGTGTTTTCTTCCTTGCTATATAAAAGGCTTAATTACTAAATATGAAGTGGTGCCTCTAGATTGATGCTGAAGGAATTTGCAAGATGATGATAGATGAAGCAAAGTAAAAAGTTACTGATGATTTTTACAATGTGTGGACTCACAGATGTTCTTTTAGGCCATGAGATTTTCTTTGACTAGAATTAGACTTTTATGCTGTTTCTCACATTTTAAAAATCATTGTTACTTCTATTATATCAGTAGATGAAGATGAACACATATTGACACCCCCTCCCCCATAAATTCTTAGTTTAAAACAAAAAACAAAAAATCAGTATTGGAAAAGACAGGTAATAAAATATGTTTCAGATATACTTGGTGCTTGATTTAGACTTTAGGAATAATGGGAAATCTCTAGTAACAAGGATAGTGTTGCCAGACACATTTTGCTCAAAACATATGTGTTAAGTGAAAGTTTTAAAGACAGAGTCAACTTCCTGTTTCCCCTTGATTTTTTTGTTCAGTTCTATAAAAACCTAGTGACTTCCACTTTACACTAGATCTTGGGATAGGTCCCAGGAAAATAGTGTCATGATCCTGTCCAGCATTTCATTGCCTGATAGTCATAGATGGACATAGAAATAGAGTAAAATAAATATATAGTAACACGGTACAGAATGGAGTAGAAGTCATGTAAATGTTTCATAGAATTGGTTATTCTATTGGTTTTAGAAAAGTTCACTAGGTAGATATGAAGGGATGACTGATGGAAGCAGCAGAGATCAAGTTGTGAAGTCATAGAGGTGAAAACCAGCTACGTGAGAAGTAGTATTTGTTTAACTACAGTGCAGACAGTCTGGGGAAATGAAAGAAGGATTGATGTGGGAGAAGAAGTAAGGATATAGTGAAAAGAAGGAAACATGGGGCCAGAAAATGGGTTTAACTGTCATGTGTGGTGGTGGGGGTGTTTATGTGCCTTGGAGTTGGTTCCAGCTCATAGTCATTCTTTACATAGCAGAAAGCCTTATCTTCAAATCTAGCAACTGGTAGATTTGAACTGCTGACCATGCAGACATCAGCCCAACTCATAACTCACCAAGCTGCTAGAGCTCCTTAACTGTCATATGTAGGATACTGGATTTTTCCATGGGTGGTAAACACTGAAGGTTATTTTTATTTTCTCTGGATTCTGTAATAAATTATCACAAGCTGGGTGCATATATTGTCTCACAGTTCTGGAAACTAAAAATCCAAAATCTAGTTGTCAGTAGTGTTAAGTCATTTTGGATGTTTTGAAGGAGAATCTATTCATTCCATGGCTTTCTTCTGCCTCTGGTGGTTGCTGGAAATCCTTAACATTCCTTCACTTGTAGAAGTATCACTTCCTTTTGTGCCTTCTTCTTGACATGGAGTCCTCTCCTGGACACCTGTGTCTTTTCATCTCTTCTTATAAGGACACATCCCATTGTATTAGTACCCACCTTAATCCAATATGGTCTCATCTTAATTTGATTATATCTACAAAGATCCTATTTCCAAATCAGGTCACATTTGTAAGTGTGAGGCTTAGGACTTTGATACAATTTTTGGTAGACACAATTCCACTCACCGAAGAGAATCTTGAGCATATCACTCTATGATCTGATTTGCATTTTAGAAAGATTATTTGTGGCTGATTTATGGAGACTCGTGTGGTGGGAGTAAGATTGTATGGTAATATGGAGACCAAGTTAAAAGGGTAATGCAATAGTTAAAATGAGTGATGAGATGGTTTTCTAGTTTAGAATTTTCATATTGATTCATAAATATGCTGCCACATTTAAAAATGTCAACAAATTGAAAGTATTTGTAGTATTCAGTGGAACTAATTCATTGCTACTTTTATAGTTTGAAATTATTCATGAAATTAATAGCAATGAAAAATTGAAAGAGGTTGGTGTTTTATTTGTGAGTGAAATTAAACCAGTAAACTCACACACACGAAAAAACCTTAGGTATAATTTTCTCATACAATGTGGAATATAATCTTACACAATGTAAGGTAGTGAATTTGTTTTATATATATACACACATACACAAAGGAGCTCTGGTAGCATAGTGGTTACGAATCGAGCTGCGAACCTTAAGGTCAGCGGTTCGAAACTACCAGCCGCTCCGCGGGAGAAAGATGAGGCTTTCTACTCCCGTAAAGATTTACACCCTCGGAAACCCTGTACAGGGTCGCTATGGGTCGGAACCGACTCGATGGCACTTAACAACAACAACAACAACAACACATACACACACCTGATTATTTTTGGAAATTATGCATGGTTGAAGACAAGTGAATGATGTCATAATGCCTGGTACATGGTAAGTATTCAGTAAATATTTGCTAAATTTGCATTTGAACTTGACAGTTATAATAAGAACATTCTATTAATTCACACCATTGAATGAATGATTCGCATTTATAAGCAGAAAATTCAGTCCCAATTTGAGAAAAAGAAGCTAAAAATGTTTGCCAGGAAAAATTAAACTGCAAGATATGTATATCAGATTGTAACTTTGAAAAGAGCGAATACTTAGAAATCATTGCAAAATGATTTGGAAAATTGGAAAAGCACATTTGAAAATTGCTTTAAATTGTCTCACAAACAGTATGGCATTTAAGTCTTCTTACTAATCTTGTTTTTGTTGCATAAAACTTCAGTTCTTAGTTATAACAGGAAACAAAATTCAGAGCTAAAGAAATTAAATATCTATAGCATTATGGGGTTATGGAATAGTAGAGTGCTATATACTTTGTTTTGTTTTGTTTCAAATTAACCAAAGTTAAAAAAAAATGTTATTTAAGTACCCACATGATATTACAGGTTATTGTAAACAATAGGTTTTTTGTCCTATCAACAAATTATGCAATAATAATCAGTTTCCATTATATGTTATCTGCAATTCAGACTAGTGCTCAAGAGTCTAATTTGTTTCTTACTATTCATGAAACTTTCTTTAATTACATAGAATATTATCAATGTATATCGTTTTAAGATTGCAAAGTAATTGTTCTTCATTTGATGGCTGATTATATTTTAGTTTTCAGAGATTATATTGAGATATTAGGAGTTAGGATGAATTTGCTGTGTCCAATTTTTGTAGACAGATCTAAAAAATAACTTTAAAATAGGAACTGTTTATCCCTGTATTTTTACCCCCTCATATAATGATAGATGAAAGCAGTAGATTATTTTGAAGAATTTTTTTTTTCTTTTTTAACCAAAGTGTACTTTCGCATCTTTGCATTATACTTACCTTTACTATTTTCTGTTACGGGAATCAGTGGTGACAGATGTTTCAAAGCAGAAATCTTTTCAGACTTTTTTTTTTTTTTTTTTTAACTATTTCATGAGCTTCCAGGTATACTTGAACAACCGGGGTTTCCCTGATGAATCATTAAAGTAAGTGAGTGGGCTGGAAGGTAATATGAACTTTTCTCAGTACTGCCCTATTTTACTCTGCTGGGTTAATAGTGGCTTTTAAAATAGAACTGGATGTGTTGGAGTTAGTGGGTGGAGGTGCAGAATGGAAGGGGGAAAGGGGGTCAGTAAGAAAATGCCAGTTAAACCTTTGATGACCTATTGGGAAGTCCTACTCAAATTTTACTTTCCCCAATTTAAAGCATTTAGTATTAAAGTTCACCTCTGTTTGCTGTGCTAAGCCTACCTACCTAAATGTTGTGAATAGACAAATAATATATTTTCAACAATTGATGGAAGTTTAAGGTTCAAGCCATGTAGGGATAGGTCTATAGTAGCAATTTTTCCAGTGTGTAGGATTAAAACCATTAAAACCATCATCACTGAAACTGTGCCTTCATACAACTAATAGCAGTAAAGTATCTATGGAATATATTAATACAGCAGTTTCTCTGATTAAAATTATTACTTGGCATTTGGTTGGGAAATTGTTTGAATTATATAGGTAAGTGAGTCAACATCATTTACGAGGCTTAATTAATGGATTTATAGTCCTGATGTGGCGCTGTGGGCTAATGCGTCAGACTGCAGAGTCGTTTGAACTGCAAGGTCGGTGGTTCAAGCTCACCAGCTGCTCCTTGGAAACCCTATACAGGGTTGCTATGGGTTGGAATCGACTCGACAACACTTAACAACAACAACAATGTGACATAGACTCGATGGCACCTAACAACAACAACAATGTGACATAGGTTTAGTTTTAAAAACCCACGTAATGTATTTGTACTTGGCAAACCTTTGCAATAAATCATTGGCAGATTGAAATTGTCCTGTGTCTATACTGTTAATAAAACAAAACAAAAACAAAAAACTCAACTGCCACAGTAGTTACAACTGCTTGAGAAGGTAGACAAAAATGTAGTTCACCCTGAAAATAGTCATGGCTTAGGGAATAAAGAAACTGGGTCAAGCCTAAAATAAATGCAGGTACAATGACAAAAACTTTTAATAAAAAAATTAAAATATTCACAGCATTAGTTTCAGGCTAGTTTTGTTCTCGGTGATCCTATCAGTGTATTATTAATTTTTACATTCAGGGACGCTAATGGCAGTTTTTCTCTTTAGTCAAAGTGTTTGTATAAAATACTATTGATTTTTGCTTTGTCTTTGTTTTTAATTATAAATATAACTTTTGGAAAGTCATATAATTCTTAAATAGATCGGTTTGACCTTTTGTGGTCTTAAGTAGAATTTCACATGATGTAAAATTTCTATGTATTTGACTTATTTTACATTGCCAAATTTAATGTTTAGCTTTTAACCATGTATCATTAAATCATAGTATTGATAATGAATTAAACTTTCATAAAGCTTTAATAGTACAGTAGATTCTCATTCATTAGGTATCACTGGGGAATAAAATGTGCTGAAGAAATGAGTCCTTTTTTTAACTAAAGCTTAACTTGTTTAAGGGGGGGGAAAAAACCCTGTAAAAAGTGATACAATTTATATGGTTTTTGAGTGAGCAAGAATAGATTAACCATTTAACTCTTTTTGTCATATATCATCATCATCCTTGTGTAATGCAGAAAGGACACAGAGCTTTCTAAAGACCGATATTTGTTCCCCAACATAAAGATCTTTTTGTTGTTTCTTCCTAAAGAATAAAATGTCACACCCTTAATTGTGATGTACTTAATAAATATGAATGGTTCAAGGCTTAATGTCTCTGGTGGTAACTTGTAACAGATTCACAAACTCAAGCAACCACACAAGAGACATTAGCTCTATGTCATATTATTAGCTACTTTTGTGAAGACATGTGCATACAGCCTCTTGCCATAAAGGAGACTGTCTTTTCTCTAGAAGTTAGCATTTTCAATCTTGAGGCCCTGTTACTGCTACTTCTGATACTTACACCTCAGTAGCCATGGCTTGTGGGACAAAAATGCTTGTACAGCATTTTCCTTGAGTGCTTGTGAGCATCTGTGGCATCTGAATGACCACCTGAAGTGTCCTCTGGATTTCTGGTGGGGCACTGTAGGGTCAGTACTGGACTGCTAACTACAAGGTCGGACATTCAAACCCATTCCTTGGAAACCCTATACTAGGTCTCTGTGTGTTGGAACCGACTCCAGAACACTTAACAACAACTGATGAAATAAATGGGTAGATCACTGCACTTTCTTTATATTTTAGCAAAGTCCACCAAAGCAACAAAAATCCTTTCTAACAAAGTAGGTTTTTTTTTCAGTTTCATGCTTGCTTATTTGTTTCGAGCAGTGCTTTCTAAAAGAAAACTCAAGCACAGTGAAAAAATATTTGAGCCATCCTTTTATGTACTGTTAGGACATTTGGTTTGAATCTTCTATTTAAAATCAGCTTCCCCCCTTTTACTTGAATCTAATGGGAATCATCTTTCTTCCAGGTTGCGCTTCAAGGAGACTACGGGGAAGAACACATTTTCTTCTTGCCACAAAAGTTGCAATAGAAGTAAGTGAGGAGCTGCCAGGATATGTCTGTCTCCACAAAACAAGCAGAACAAATTTCCATGAATCAAAGCCACTAAGTATAGTTTTCAGAGATGGTAGGACATAGTTACTTTCCCTAGAAAAATACCCAAAGTACAGGCACACCCATTGGCCACCAGGAAAATGCCCAAGTAAACGCTAGTTCAAACCTGTCCATTCTGCTCTTCTCACTGAGCTATTAAAGGGGTGGGTATGTACGGTAGCTATAATCTTTTCTTTTTTTTCCCTCTTTTCTATTTTTTGACCTCCCACATGCTTAGTGTTCAGTTCTGCTTAGTGCATGTATTTACTCCGTAGTAGCACCTACACGTACTGCCACCACAGTGGCTGATGGTGTTCTGATAACTCGTGATTCAGACACAAATGAAACAGCTGTAAAATACATGGTACCTGCTCTAGGTTAATCATGGAAAAAGGTGGAGTAATGAGGAATCAGAAAGCAGGTTTTCCCCTAACATTGACGTTACTTTGAGGTTTCACGGGTGAACTGTTTTTTTTTTTAGAATGGTTTATAACATATTCCATCAATTAGTAAAGCATCTCAGGTCATGTTTACTTGAGCCTTTTGGATACACCTTAGCAAGATTACGTGAGAGGAAATAAAGCAAGATTGTAGATATCTGTGGTATGACCCAGTAAGCAAATCAATGTTAAACTTCATTTTATACTGTCTCTGGTAAAATTTTTGGTATAGTTTTCAGAAATGCCTTGTATTAATTTCTCCGTTACTTTCTAGAAGTTTCCATCCTTTGAGTGATTAATGGTTACCACTTTGTTGAATCTGGAGGGAGTTTAGCTTATTGAACACCCCACTATTACAGCAGAAGTCTCCAGCTTGCCTGAAAAAATTGAGTTCTGCATAGCTCAATTGCTCAGCTCACTCCCTACCCACAAAGCCTGTAGGACTCTCACATTCATATTTGAAATGTGAGCTGCTGATGTGGATACATTTCACATGCATGTATACATGCCCCCTTGCCATGTCACGATCTTTCTGGCGGATAGGAGCTTGTGGTTGAAAATAACCATGTCTAAATGCTGGAAGACTCCACAGTATCTTTTTTCCGTAGCTGGGTGATTTAAACTACTAAAGAGAGGGGATAAAAACTTTCCTGCTATGTATAAGCTACTATGCTTCACATGCATTATCTTATTTTTATCTTCACAATGTGCTTCTGAAATGAGTACTGTTATCCGTGTGTTAAAGGAGAAGACCTTGGGTCCTACAAAGTTAGGAAATTTGTCCAGTCATATGCAGCTATTAAGCGACAGAACTAAGGTTCAAACTCAGATAATCCTGACTCCAGAACTTATGCCTTTCTACCAAAGAAATACTGCCTCTTATTTTGCATAGAAGTGATATATATATATATAGTATGTATATTTATAATACATATTTTTTCCCAAAAAACATGTACATTAGAAGACTCAGATATCAAGAGACAAGCTTTTTCAGTTCAATCATTTCTTTGAGAGCCACTTGAGACTTTTTGGTGTGAAATGCAATGTCAGCAGGCATTGTGTTGATTGAGCAAGGTGAAGTGCTGTTTTATTAGTGAAGAACCTTATTGAGTTGTTGAGACTACTAATTTTTGTGGGAAGACGTTATTAAGAAAAGCAATATGCTGTTTGGTAAGTGGTACTTGCTTCAGTCACAAAGGAAAATCCAAACATGTGGAACATTAACAACATAATAGTTATACATAGAGTGATATTTCTCGCTTATTTTCTACAGGTAATAGCATATCATTTGAACTGCATATTGATGTTTTACATTAATACATATATTTTATTTCACTGAGTGAATTTAAACTAAAATCAAAGCATTGAAACAAAAAATTGCTTGACAGCCAGTTCTTCTATGATGAGTTTCAGAATGCTTTTAATAACCCGTTATTGCTACTTTATCCCTCTCCACGTACATATCTTCATCTCCACTTTTTTATGTTTTCTGGGGGGTTGTATTGGTCATAGTGTGGAAATAGTCCAGGTGCAGTGGTATGGTGTCCCAAGAACTAGTGTTCTAAGAGTTTCAACACTAGAGAACTGAGACTTAACTCCTTCACCAGTGCGGGAAAATGATTTGAGTGCAGTTTCTTTTACATAAGGGAATCACTGAGGCAGTGTTAGCTGGTGACCTGGGAAGGATCTTACAAATGAAGGACTCTTGGACTGGAAGTTTTACAAGGTGAGCTTAGTGAATGTTCAAGATTTGAGTGGTAGGTGAAACAGGCTGGAGGTTGCTGCGTCAAGATGGCAGCTGTTCCTCCTGGGAAGTGGATGATTGCAGAAGAAAAAGGCTTGAGACTTCCTGGACTAGAGAAACAGTGGAGTCATAGTAGAATTAATCTTAGGACATGAAGAAAACAGAAATTAGACAAACTCTTATTAACATGGATGATATAAAACATAATGAATATAAAAACAGAAACATTAGATGTTGTGTTGTTGGTATTAAGTGCCGTCAAGTTGGTTCAGACTCATAGCTACCCTTGTAGGGTTTCCGAGGAACACCTCATGTGTTTGAACTGCTGACTTTATAGTTTGCAGTCTAGTGCTGATCCTATAAGAATCCAATGTTACATGCTTTTAAAAAGTATGGTAAGCAGATTAAAGAAATAAAATGTGATTATAAATGATCTGTGTTCTCTTTCTCAGTGTAAAATTTAAATATTTGAAAAATACATACACACACATGTATGTATGTGGACTTGAAAAAAAAGCTTTTTTTTTTTTTTTTCCCTTTGTTAACTAGAATCTGGCAAGGTTTGAAAGGGCTAATGAGTATTCTCATCATTGAAGCGTTCTATGGAGGGTCCCATAAACAGCTGGCGGATCTGCTCCAAGAAGAGCTAGAAGACTGTGTCCTTTATACCCTTCCTGCAAAGAAATGGCACTGGAGAGCCCGGACATCAGCTCTGTATTTCTCTCAGAATGTTCCTATCAGTGAACGTTACAGGTAATTAGAACCTAGGCTGCATCTTCACCTTGTCGTTACTGTACCTGTTACCAATGTGTAACCCCACTAACTATGGAATTGATCATTTGTCCATGAAATCTATTCCTTAAGAGATAGCAAAGCATCAAAGTAGTGAAGTGACCTCATTTAGAACCTATATCCCTTTCTCATTTGTTTTGTGATTTTTATCATGTGCGTGTGAGTGAGATTTTTAGGCCTGAGAAGGAAATTGATGTTGAGCGCATTGATTTATCTGTTTCCAAGACCACCAATTCCTCTTTTAGTAAGCATGCTGGTTCAGTTTAGTTTATTGTGTCTGCTTGGGACTAGAACCTAGGATTGAGAAGGTAGCTTTGGCTAAGATCTGTGCCCTCACAGGACTCAAAGATTATTAAGGTGGGATAGAAATGCAAGTCAAATAAGAGTGTGAAAGAATTGGATTCTGACTGTGAGTAATTGAAGAGGTCTTTATAGAGCTGGTGACCTTTAACATGTTCTTAAAGGATGAGTAGATCTGGGGAGAGACAGACTTCAGTTCAGAATACAGATTTGTGAGGAAATGGGAACCCATCAGGTTGAGTCATTAGAAAGAGTCATACTGGACACTGAAAAGTTAAATGAGAAATACTGACTCTACATTTTTCAGGAGAACAAGTAGAATCTAGTCCCTCCATCTCCCATTGAGGCTTCTTCGTCCGTATTCTCTAGTCATGTGCATTTCCTTGTGTCTCCTGCTTGTGAAAGCATGGAAGATTACTCTACTGTGGTTTGCATGCCTGCTGTGCTTTCTATTCTGGGCCCTGCTGTGTAGGATTGGTTTAGGCAGGAGTGAGGAGTGCCAGGCTGGTAGTTAATGGAGTTCGAGCAGACAGGTTGTTAGAGGAAGGGCATGCTACAAGCTTCAGTGCCCACCTTGGCTTCAGCAGCTATACCCATCTGCTGCTTCTAAGGTGGAGCAGCCACTAGGGAGAGAGCAGCTCGTGATTTAAATGTTCTTAGTAGTAATTTGAGGGATTCTGAGAAAAAAACCATTTGGTGTATGAAAACTATGCCTTGTGTCTAAGAGTTCAGATTGTCAGATGGAATAGAAGTGAGAACTTAAGTCACGCTGCTTGGGATTTTACAGGTAAAAGGCTGTTTTGGTGTTTGTTTAAAATTTTATATTTTTAAAATATAAAGTCTATCTTTTCTTCCATAATTTAATGTTTTAGATTTTGATATCAACAAGTGAATATTATTAATTCACCGATACTAGAAGAAATTTTAATGACATTATCAATATGGAATTTTGAAAGTCAGTGATAGACTGCTGCTACGCTAACCTCTGACTTTCCTGCCTTGCTTTCCTGTCTCCTGTGATTGTGTTTTCTAAGCACCAAGCTTATATGATTATTTAAAATCAGGTAATGCAGTTGACTTCATGGTACAGTTCCATGTGACATTTACCATTTGATATAATAAATCTCTAGTTATTTGAACGTTGAAATGAACCTTTTCTCTGACTGCTGCTTGATTTCACTTTGATGATACACTTTTTCAGAATTATTTTCTGTATGAGAGCTGTATAATTGGAGATGGCATGCAAGCAAACACTTCTAGGCATTTGTCTCCCCACCTTCCTGAGGGCTCAAGCATTTGAGGATAACTATCATATTGCTCTTTGAAGCAGTCTTATTTGAGAGGTGGCTTTTGGGAAGACCATGATGTAAAGTTTTCCTTTCTGCTAGCCATAACTTTAAGTGCCGCATGGTGGTATCGGTGATTTCTCAAGTCAGCCAGCCATTTGAACTGTATAGTGAACTCTTCACCCAGAGACACACCTTACCAGTTTTTTTTTTTTTTTTTTGTGAAATCTTTGTATTTGATTAATGATAAGGTATTTATTCTTTACCAAGTAACTTTTTCAAATGCTTTTGGAAAAATAATAGTAATTTCAAAGCTCTCCATAAGTTCAAAATATGCTCTCTCAATCCTCATTTGAAGTATAAGAATAACCTTCGGTTACACTAGCTAAATATGATTTCTGTAGAGACATTTAAAATATATTAAAACAGTTTTTGCTTTCCAATTAATTATTCTACATATACTTTTAACAGATATAACCATCCGAATTCATAAATGTAATACAACAAAGCACCTATAGTACCTACCATGCAAATTATTCCAAACAAGTAGGAGCGTGTCTGAAGAAAATGACTTGGAATGTAGGCTCATCCATTACTTTTCACAACTTTTGTACATGTAGTTGTTATTGTTATGTATTGGTTATATGGAAATAATTTTTTTTTTAAATTAAGTGCTTTAAGCTGATTAATCAGTTTGAATCTATTCTATTTTGTCATCTAAATGATTCACATTAGAGCTGCTGTGTTTTATTATAGATTACAAAAGCTTGACAAGTTCTGTTTCTCAAAGTACTGAGTAGTTATTGTCATTCTTATGTGGAATTAAAGCTCCGCTTTCTGGAAACTTCACAAGGTGTAGAATAAAGCATGAAGGAAGACCTTAAATATTGTATTCTGAAGCACATGAATCATTTGTCCCAGGATCAGACATTTCTATTACTTTCTTTGCATATACCTTAGTCTAGATACCAAGTATATTTCATTATTTTTTCTTTTTGCAGTATCTTTATTGAACTGAAAGAGTCACTATTATGTAAAATCATTTTTCACCCTCAGCTGCATACAGTGACACTTTTTGTTCCATCAGGTATTATGGCATATACTGAGCACTGTCCCCTTCACAGCCCTTCTTCCTGTTAGCAGAATCACCTAATCCCTGGAAATGATGCATAACTGACTAACTGGGTCACGATGATCCCATTCTTCTTTGCCACATTCTCTTTTCCCAACTTTCCTGGCAGCTGGGGTTGGTCAAAGGAATCCTGATTGTTCAACATTTAAACTCTCAGCTGCTAACTGTAAGGTTGTTGTTGTTAGTGCCATTGAGTCGGTTCTGGCTCATAGCGAACCTATGTAGGGTTTCCAAGGAGGAGCTGGTCAATTTGAACTGCTGATCAAATTCAAACCTTGTGGTTCAAACCGATCTTGTGGTCCAGCGCTTTATCCCACAGCGCCACACCAGGACTCCCAGTGGTTCAGTGGGAAAAAGGCCTGGCTGTCTGCTTTTGTGGGACCGTGGTGGCTCTGTAGGAAAAGTACTCAACTACCAACCACACAGTCAGCAGTTTGAGCCTACCACAGTCAGATGAGGCTTTCTGCTTCTGCAGACACTTACAGCCTCAGAAATTCTGCTCTTGCAGAGACTTACAGCCTCAGAAATTCTATGCATAGTCGCTATGAGTCAGAACCAATTCAATAGCACTTAACAACAGTAACACTATTTGCTTCTGTAAACATGACAGCCAGGAAAATCTTATGGGGCAGTTATACTCCATCACATGTGCTTGCTGTCAGTTGTAATTGACTCAGCATTACAACTCAGCACTCAAGCGGTCAGATCACCAACTTCTGGCAAACCAGAATTAAGTGGAAGATTTCTGAGAGCCCTGGGAAAGTGCCACTTCCTCCCCTTAAAAAAACGGAGAGAGTGTCATTTGAGGAAAAAAGAAAAATTTTTTTTTCCTTTTCCTGCTCCCTAAACCTTGCAGAGGAGCTCCTGGTAGTGTAGTTGTTACAAATCGGGCTGCTAACCTCAGGGTTAGCAGTTCGAAACTACCAGCTGTTCTGTGGGAGAAACATGAGGCTTTCTGCTCCCGTAAAGATTTACACCTTTGGAAACCCTTTACAGGGTCGCTATGAATTGGAACCGACTCCATAGCACATAACAACAACAACAAACCTTGCAATACCCCTACCTGCTTCTGAATGTCATTGTGATGTCTGAAGCCAAGAGGGGATGGTGGTGGTTATGTGCTGTGGAGAGGGTTCCAACTCATAGTAACCCTAGGGACAAAACTTACATTGGCAAATATGGCTGATGGAAAGTTGGAAGGAGACTAGATTTGACTTCTGTTTTGAAATAATATAGCTACCTTGTTAAGTACCATCAAATTGGCTCTGATGCAGTGACCCTGTGTTGGGTTTCCAGGAGTGACTGATGGGTTTGAACCACCGGCCTTGTGGTTAGCAGTCCAGTGCTTATCTAACAGAACCACACCCTGTTGTGTGTTGGGTTTCTAGGAATGACTGATGGGTTTGAACCACTGGCCTTGTGGTTAGCAGTCCAGTGCTTATCTAACAGAACCACATCCTGTTGTTGTTGTTGAGTTCCATCGCATCAGTTCTGACTCATATCGACTCTGTATAGGGTTTTCAAGGAGCTACTAGTAGGTTTGAACCATATTCTCGTGGTTCAAATTGGCCTTGCGGTCCAGTGACTATTCTACAGCGCCAAATGAAGCCTCCTGGTAGCGTAGTAGATTATGAGCTGGCCTACTAACTACAAGGTCAGTAGTTCAAATCTATCAGCTGCTCCATGGGAAAAAGATGAGGCTTTCTGCTCCGGTAAAGATTTACAGTCTTGGAAACCCTATACAGGATCACTGTGAGTCAGAACCAACTTGGTGGCACACAACAACCAAACACCGCACCCTAGTTACCTGAAAAACTCCTTGTCTCTAAAACATTTAGAAAGACTTCATAAACTATACCAGACTTACATTTAAGTCCATAGTAAAGTAAAGAGGGATCTGGAAATTAGAGTGGCAATTAGATTTTGATGGTATGACTGCCTAATTTTTAAAGAGCAAATTGACTGAATAAATCATTTTACTTTCTTAAAATATAGTACAGTTGTAAATAAGGAACTCTGGGGTAGTGTAGCAGTTACTATCGGGCTGTGAGCTGCAAGGTCAGCAGTTCGAAACTACCAGCTGTTCCGCTGGAGAAATATGAGGCTTTCTCCTCCCATAAAGATTTACAGCCTCAGAAACGCTGTACAGGGTCACTATGAGTCGGAACCGACTCCACAGCACATAACAACAACAACAAAAACAGTTGTAAATGGAATGCAGAGAGCTGGTATGGTGATGAAGGAGAGGCACTGGGCCACAAGGTCAGTATAAACTTCAAGGCAGGCAGTTCAAACTCATCAGCTGTTCAGAAACCCTATACAGGATCACTATGAGTGGGAACTGACTCAGTGGCACTTGACAACAACAATAAAATAGAACAAGGAAGTTTCTATGTACCCTGTGAAAGCTCTGAGTGACATATGTACAATATATTCTGTGCTATTGTTGATACAAGGAATGGGAGTTTAAGAAAGAAAAAGTGGGAGATAAATAGGAAATGAATAAAAATAATTGAGCAGAAGCTGTCCGTGTCCCACTGTTATCGCTTAGATCTTTAGGTGTGCGGGAGTCAGAGTCCTCCTTCCAGGGTCCACACTCTGGCCTCAGGGAGCTGGCAGCTCTACTAGAGAATGCAGCAGACTCAGAGCAGCCCTCCACAACGGACCATTTCCTTTCAGATTGCATCCTTCTGAAGTGTGTACAGGATAGAAATATATAATGAAGATTCCCCTAGATTCTATATATCAAGAAAATGTAACAGCATAATTCTTCATAATGCATGGATCAAAGGAGGTATCCTAATCGATACCAAAAAGATAAAACTGAACCATAATGAAAATATTTTATATTGCAATGTGGGATGCTTCTAGAATGACAGACAAATCTACATCTTCTTTAATGAAGTAATTAATGAAGTTACTAGATTTGTGATGTGTCTCTCTTTCCTCTCATTTCCTCTCCCCCTTCCTCACGGCCGTCAAGTTGATTCTGTCTCATAGTGATCCTATATTTTAATCTCAAGACTAAATCTACACAGGAGTACTCCAAAGAGTGACTGGTGGGTTTGAACTGCTGGCCTTGTGTTTATCAGTCCAATGCTTATCCTAAAGCACCACCAGGACTAGCGCTCTCTAAAGCTTGTGGCCCAAGACAGGGCACCTCTTACTTGGATTTAGGAGTACTGCTGGGAAAGAAACAATTCAGAATAAGATCAGAAAATAATGAAATTGACATTTATAATGGAGATGAACAAACTGCATGTCTTTTGAAATAATAATATAGGTAAACCACAAGCACAAGTGATTTTTTGAAAAAGGCAAGAGTGCTTTTTGGATTAAGAGAAGAACATAACTGCAGATATAGCACAGATCAGTAAAAAACGGGTAATGCTCTGAATAGTTATTGACAATGGTGAATCATCAGCTCAAATTGACCCGCTAAAATACAGAAGCTGGGGGTCGGGGGTCTTTGAGTTGACTTGATTTGCTATATTCGTGCCATCTTGCCTCTTTGCACACTTGTGGGTTTTGAGATCAAGTGTCTTTATTTTTGTTAAGTTTTCTGTTACTTGTGGCCATAAAAATCCCATCAACTTTGTGTTATCTTTTACTCCTTCCATCCCAGCTTTATTTTAATGACCAAGTCTGTATAAGCAAAATGAATAGCTGGCTGGACAAGAAAGAAAAGCCCAATTGTGACAACTAATGCATAAAGTGAAATTAAAACTGAAGATGACATTTAATTGTTGTTAGCTCTATTTTATTGGCGATTGTCTTTACAGGTGCTGTGCCTGAGGTCTTTCACTCAGCAGAATCTCTGTCACAGAGAGTTTCATGTTTTTTCTTAAGTGAACTATTGCCAGTGAAACATTTAGTTTCACTTTATTTGAGAAAATGAACTGAATACTTTTAGCTGAGATGTATGTTTGTAGCTAGCTTCAACTTGTGAATAAAGGCATAGCTGACTGTGGTTCAGGCAAATACAGGTGAATAAGGTGGTGTCTTTAATAATTCTCATTTAATAATCACTTAGAGAAGCTTTAGTTTGCTTGGCAATAAAGAATTTTGCTCTTGTGAAATAGTTAAGTTTTGGAATAATTTAAAGGAGCCTGGTAGCACATTTTTTAAGGTGCTGAGCTGCCAACTGGAAGGTTGGTGATTTCAACCCCTAGCTGTTCTGAGGGAGGAAGAAGTGGCAGTCTGCTTTTGTAAAGATTTACAATCCTGAAAACCCTATGGGATAGTTCGATTTTCTCCTGTATAGTCGCTATGAGTCAGAACTGACTCACTGGCAGTGGGTTTGTGTTCTTGAATAATTTAACAATAAAGTACCTTCCAATTAAAATATACCTTTATCAACAATTAATATTTCAATAATGAAAATAACTTTTAATTAGTGTATTTCATAAGAATTAGTGTATTTTCATAAGAATATGAAAAATATAAGTATAAAACTATTTAAAATTATATAAAAATTAAAGGTGATTTAATAAGAATTTGTATACAGGTGAAGTATTATTAGGACAATTGTTTATATTACAGTAACCAGAATATAGTATAATATGATCAAATATTAATAATGCTGTTTTTAAGTGCTGTTGAGCCAGTTCTGACTCATAGTGACCCGAGGCTTTAAATCATTGTGGGAGCAGAAAGTCTCATCTTTTTTGCATGAAGTGGCTGGTAGGCTCAAACTCCTGACCTTTTGGTTCGCAGTCCAGCGTTTATTGTATGGTGCCATCGCATTCTCCAAATATCAATCATGTTGTTTGGTGCTGTTAAGTTGGTACTGACTCATAGCTTCTCTGTGCACAACAGAACCAAACACTGCCTGCCAATCTCATAGTCATTGCTACACTTGAGGCCATTGCTGCTATCACTGTGCAAATCCATCTTGTTGGGGGTCTTTCTCTCTTTTACTGACCCTCTACTTTACCAATCATGATGTCCTTCTCCAGACCCTGCTCCCTCCTGATATCCCAAGTATGAGAGATGATGTCTGAGTATCCTGGCTTCTAAGAAGCATTCTAGCTATACTTCTTCCAACACAGATTGGTTTGGTCTTCTGACAGTCCTTGACACTTTTTTTTTTTTTTTTTTAAGTGTTTATTGTGAATTATGTGTTAGGTTCCATGGGTGACCATTATCTTTACATTTACCCTATCTTATATTGTTTCATTGCAGTGATCACAATCCCCTGCATGAATCATCAAACATCCAAAGGGTACACCCCACATGCCTGCCCCAGCCACCATCCTGCAGCCCCTCTCCCTCCTTCAGTCCAGAGTCCCCAGCCATTCCTCTGTCCACATCGTCTCTGCCTCCATCCTTAGTGTCAGTGCTTCACCGGATAGGTCTAGGCACTTGGCTTTTCTCCCTTGGTAGCTACAGGGATCTCTGCTCCTGGACTGCAAAATCAGCCACTCGCCTCCTTTTATTACCCAACATTTGCATTTACCTTTCCAACACTCACTGTCAGACCTGGTAGCAATCATTTTCTATTGAACCACAGAAGTCATTTCCCCCTCGCCTTTTATCAACCCCATCCAGACAGGTTGGAAACAATTCAGTGGTACTTTTTAATGTTCTCTTCCAACATCATAACTCAAATGCTTGAATTCTGCTGTGGTCTTCCTTATTCACTGATTAATTGTCACATGCACAAGAAACTATTGAAAATACCATGACTTGGGTCAGGCACACCCTAGTCTTAAAACTGACATCTTTGCTCTTGAACACTCTCAAGTGGTCTTGTATAGCAAATTTGCCTGATGCAGTACTTGGTTTATTTTCCTGACTGCTGCTTCCATGAGTGTTGATGGTTGATCTGAGCAAAATGAAGCCTTTGACAACTTCAATCCTTTCTCCATTTATCCTGATGTTATTCACTTAGTGAGGTGACTCAGTGGTATTTGGAAATCATCGGACAATATAGTTAATATCGCATGCAAGTAGAATTTTGCTAATGATAATGAAAAATGGCTGTGACATTGTACTGATAGGCAACTGCCAAGTGTTCAAGCTAGATTCAGACGAGGACTTGGAAAGAGAGCTATTGCTGATGTCGGGTGGATCCTGACTCTACAGAGGAAAGCACCGAGGCTTAGAGAGTTAATTGCGCTGAGTTACACAGCTAGTTTGTGGTGGATATGTGATTTGAGGTCAAGTCTGTCCAACTGCACAAAGGCGTTCTTTTTAAGCCCATGATGCTATTTTACCTTAATTCCCGGCTCAAACAGTATAAATTAATCCTAGACTCCTCTTTATGAAAATGCATATTTCTGAGTTATCCTGTCAGAAGTGGGGGGTGGTGGCTTTGGTGATCATAAGAAGCATCACAGTTCACCAATCTTGCTTAGAGGTTACAAACTGAATACCAAGGGTCTGCCTAGGTTTTTGATTCTATGATGGTCTCTTTTTCCTCAACAAATATTTCTTCAGTATCAGACACATAAGTCACAATTCATTTGAAATGCCCTCTTTTGAGGTTTTTTCTTAAAATCTAACAAAGGAACTATATATGATACCATTTTTCTTTCTTTCTTTTTTTTTTTAATAGGGTAGGCTCATGAATAATATTTCTCTTTTAAGTATGCTCCGTATTTGTCATTCCCAAATTATCCTGAAACTGGTACTTCATGGAGTTCGTTGCATGACTGATGATCTTGAATGAGACAGCCCACCTCACTTGCCTTCTATCTTTACCACCAGTTGTGTGCACTTCTTGGGATTTGGATGATGTTCAGGCACTGTGTGAATAATTTTGCAGCATCCTGTCATCTTACTGAGACCTTTCCCATCACTGTTGCCCAGGCTACAAGCTTACCTACCCTATACTGCCTTGTAGTAGGATTCTGTATTGGTTTATTTTTACAGGCTTTAAGTATTTTTGTTCCATCTTTACAGCTTCCTCCATAATAAGTTCATCTCAGTGTAGTCTCCTCTGATTGACAGTATTGCTCAGTTCAGCCATCTGGATTTTATGTTGAAACTAGAGTTGACCACAACACTGCAGACATATAATAATCTTACAAATCAAATATATAACCATTCAGAAAGTGTCTCTCCCTGTCTCTGTCTCTTTCCCTCTCCCTCTCCCCCCCTCCCCCACATATGCACATCCTCAAGATTGATGACACTTTTCATTACTTTAAAAAAATCTGTTATTGTCAAACTGGAAATTAAACCTGTTACCATGTTCCCCAGAGAGTAGTTTTCTGGCTTTCATCTTTTCAACTTTTCTTTGTATTCTTTTGTTAGTGCTCTCAAGAAGTTAAATATTCCAGTAGTAGGGGGCTAAGTGAAATTCTTGTATGAAGTTTATAGTTTATTCTCATCACAAGCTGCTAATTCAAAAGTATTTGTAGAGTTCGAAGCCACTGCTTCCAAGGAGTTTTAAGCACTGCAGTTTGATTTCAAGTGTATGAGTTTAATAGCTTTTCTATCTTATTAAATATATATACACACATATACACACACACATGTGTACACACACACACACACGTAAGATTCTGTATAGTCCTCCCCCTCAGATATGGACACCAGATATTATTATTTGTAGCACAGATATTATTTGTAACAAACTCTGCTCCATAAAGACCTCTAGTATAAATCATCCACATATTTTCTCTTTGAAATTTGATAACTCTCTTTTAAAAGACAAAACGCTTCTTCTACATATTATTTTTAATGAATAAAATGGGAAAGATAAAATAAAACCAAAACAAACATCCCTAAATTGATACGAAATGTACATTGTATAAAAGAACTCTAATTGTAGCGTTCAAACCTATATATATATATATTTTTTTTTTTTTTTAATAAGTAACATGTATGATTTTGATATGGTACTTCGAAGTTCCAGTCTGACCTTTTTGTCACTGCTGTGAGGTATTGTCAAGTCAATTTGGACTCATTGTGACTTCACGTGACAGAATTTAACTGCCCCATAGGATTTTCTAGGCCCTGGTGTGGCATAATAGGATAAACAGCGTACTGGTTACGAATTGGGCTGCTAACCTCAAGGTCAGCAGTTCAAAACTACCAGCTGTTCCGCAGGAGAAAGATGAGGCTTTCTGCTCCCGTAAAGATTTACAGCCTCGGAAACCCTATACATGGTCTCTATGAGTCGGAACCGACTCCAGGGCACACCACAACCGCCACCACCACACTGCTAACTGGAAGGTTGGAGGTTCAAACTACCAGATCCTCTTGGGAAGTATACTGGTTTCTGTGAGTCGGGGCCTACTCAATGGGACTGAACAATAGTCTTTATAGTAACAGGTCAGTAAGTCTTTTCCCCATGGAACTACCAATCTTTCAGTTAGTAGTAGTGCTTAACCACTGTACCAAGTCTGACCTTCCAAACCAACACCAAACCCACTGCTATCGAGGTGATTCCAATTTATATGGATCCTGTCTGTGGTTTCTGAGACTGCAAGTCTTTATAGGAACAGAGAGCTTCATCTTCCTCTTGTAGAGTGGCAGGTGGGTTTCAGTCATCTACCTTGTAGTTAATAGCCCAATGTCTAACCCACAGACTCACCAGCGCTCTTTAAGTCTGACTTTGTTGTTGTTGTTAAGTGTCACTGAATCGGTTCCAACTCAAAGAGATCTTGTACAGGGTTTCCAAGAGAGGCTGGTGGGTTTGAACTTCTGACCTTGCAGTTAGCAGTGCAGTGCTTATTCTACAGTGCCACTACAGGACCTAGAAAATTCTATGGGAGTAGTTCTACTTTGTTTGCCTTTTTGTTTTTAAAGTGCCATCCACTTGGTTCTGACTCATAGCTATTCAGTATAGGGTTTCTGAGTGTGGCTGGTGGACTTTAACCACTGACCTTGTGAGAACGACTGGTGAACCTCTGACCTTACATTTATAACTGTTCAGTGCATATCCTCCAGCCCCACACTGGGACTCCTGAGAACTCTTCTGATCTAGTCATTTTAGGTGTCTAGCTTCTTCATAAATAGTCTGAGTAACATGGAAAACATTTAGAAAATGAAAACTATGTCCATTGCAGTTCCATGCCCAACACTAATTTGTTTATTTGAGAAAGTTTGTGTTAAAGGCTTAGTCAGTGCAGTACATGTGCACAGGTATTAGTTTCCTACTTCCTGATTACAGGCCATCAAAGCAGTGATATAGATGCTTTGTTACCCTTTCCTTCACTTAAGCCTCCACTTTGAAGGATGCTTTCATTTGGCTGTGGGTTTTAGCCTCCTTTAGACACCTGATCTTTTCTATTCAATGGCTACTTCTTATACGTCTTTTCTTTGTTTATTCCCTTCCAGGGTTTAGGTACTGATGTTCCACTCACATGATCAGCCTTCTGGTCTGCTGATTAGCCATGCCCAAAGAGACAGCTGCAGCAACATCAGCCTGTGACTCTTATTACTGCCATTGAGTCAGGCCTCAGGTCATGCTGATGCCATACACTACAGAACTGAACATTCAGACCATTGTGATCCATAGGGCAGCAATTGACTGATTTTTTAAAGAAAGAAATAGCCAGGTCTTTCTTCCTAATTTGTGTTGTTGTTGCTGTTAAGTGCCATCAAGTTGGTTCTGACTTATAGCAACCCTCTATAAGGTTTCCAAGGAGCAGCTGATAGGTTTGAACTGCCAACCTTGTGGTTCATAGTCCAGTGTTGATCCTACAGTGCCACATCAGGAGTCCCCTAATCTGTACTTTGTTTTTAAGTACTGATGAGTCGGTTTTGACTCATGTTGTTGTTAAGTGCCATTGAGTCAGTTCCAACCCATAGCGCCCCTGTATAGGGTTTCCAAGGAGCAGCTGGTGAGTTTGAACCACTGATCTTGCAGTTCAAACAACTCTGCAGTCTGATGCATTAGCCCACAGCACCACACCAGAACTCGTTCTGATTCATAGTGACCCTGTATAGTGTTTCCAAGGAGTGACTATTTAGCTTGAACTACCAACTTTGCTGTTCAGACTGACCTTGCAGTCCAGTGCATTAACCCACAGTGCCACACCAGGTCTCCCTAATCTGTATGGTGATGACAAAAAAGGCATTTATTTCCATTTTATCCTTTCATCATTCTGAAAATGATACTCTTTAGGGAATTGCTTTGTTGAAAGGAAGCAAGTTTGTATCATTTGTGTTAGGTGCCATGAAGTTGGCTCCGACTCATAGTGACCCTGTATACAACAGAAAAAAACATAGCTTCGTCCTCTGCCATCCTCACAATTGTTGTTACACTTGAGCCCATTGCTGCTGCCACTGTGCCAATCCACTTCTTATTTTCTCTGACCCTCCACTTTACCAAGCATGATATCCTTCTGTAGGGACTAACTAGTACTTCCTAATAACATGTCCAAAGCATGAGAAACAAAGTCTGGCCATCTTGGCTTCTAAGGACATTCTGGCTTACTTAGAAATACATTCTGTTGTACTTCTTCCAACACAGATTTATTGTTCTTCTGGCACTCTTCTGGTACCTCAATATTTTCCCCCAACACCATAATTCAAATGCATCAATGCTATGGTTTTATTCATTGTCCAACTTTCACATGCATATGAGGCTGTTGGAAATACGGCTTGGGTTAGGCACACCTTACTTTTAAAATGTCTATCTTTGTTGCAAATCAAAACAACAATGAGATATCATCTCACACCAACAGTAACAGCAAAGATGAAAAATGGAGAAGACAGTAAATGCTGGCAGGGATGTGGAGAGACTGGGACACTCTTGCATTGCTGGTGGGATTGCAAAATGGTCCAACC
>NW_006408530.1:18605214-18618269 GCF_000296735.1 Chrysochloris asiatica
AACTCGTGATACTGTAGGGAATAATGCTTATCAGGACAGATTATGAGGGTTGGAAATGCAAAAGTACAAGTTTTGCAACAAGGAAGGGAGTGATTAATTCTCCAGGATAGGAGCGGAGGCCTCTGGGACCATCAACGGAGAAGAGCCGAGAGCGGGACCCTACCCAGAGAAACAGAGATGCCTGAGATGGAGACAGAGATGATGACATGGAGTGATGAAGTGACTTGGGACTTTGGACCCAGAGAGGGAAAGGGACTGTGGGCCAAATACTCGGGGGAGGAGGGGAAAGTGTAGGGGGCGGGTTTCTGGGATATACCCTTTGGGTGGTTGATGATGCATGGAGAGGATTGGAACCATGGCAATGAGATGATATAAGATGGAATGAATGTAAAACTAAAGTTCTCCCATGTAAACTATCATATAATTTTCAATAAAACAGTAAAAAAAAAATGTATATCTTTGCTCTTGATCACATTAAAGAAGTGTTGTGCAGCAGATTTGCATAGTGCAATACGTTGTTTGATGTCCTGACTGCTGCGTCCATGAGTGTTGATTATAGAGCCAAGCAAAATCATGTCTATGACTACTTCAAATTTTTCTCTATTTATCATGATGTAATTGTTTGGTACAGTGCTGAGGATTTTTGTTTTCTTTACATTGAGGTGTAGTTCATAATGAAGATTGTGGTCTTTCATATTTGTCAGTAAGCATTTAAGTCCTCTTCACTTTCAGGAAGCAAGGTTGTATCATCTGCATATCCCAGATTGTTAATGAGTTTTCCTAAAAGCCTGATGCTATACTCTTTTTCATATATTCCAGCTTCACAGATAATTTGCTCAGTATACAGATTGAATAAGTATGGTAAAAGAATACAGGCCTGGCACACAGGCCTGATTTTAAACCATTCAGTATCCACTTGTTTTGTTCTTGGTCTATGTATAGGTTCTTCATAAGCACAATAAAGAGTTCCGTAATACCCATTCTTCGAATGTTATCCATAGCTTGTCATGATCTACAGGGTCGAAAGTCTTTACATAGGCCATAAAGCAGAAGTAAACATCTTTCTGGTATTCTTTGCTCTTAGCCAAGATCCATCAATGTCAGCCATGATATCCATCACTCCTCTTCTTACGCTGGCTTGAGTTTCTGACAGTTCCTTGTCAATGCACTTTTGTAGCCGTTTTTGAATTATCTTCAATGAGATTTTGTTTTTATGTGATATTAATGATACTGTTCAATGATTTCTGCATTTTGTTGGGTCATCTCTCTTTGGAATGGACACTAATATAGATCTCTTCCAATCAGTTGGCCAGTAACTGTCTTCCAAATTTTTTGGCATAGATGAGTGAGTGCTACATCAGTTTGTTGACAGATTTCAATTTATATTCTGTCAGTTCAAAAATAGCTTTAATAAAACATTGACTAAAACATTCAATAAAACTGTCAGAAATGGAAGCCAGACTATGAAGTGGGCAAGGAATGAGGACTATTATGCTGATGTCAGATGGATCTTGGCTGAGAGTAGAGAATACCAGAAAGATGTTTATCTGTGTTTTATTAACTAGGCAAAGGCTTTCAACCATGTGTATCATTACAAGCTATGGATAACACTGTGAAGAATGGGTACTCCAGAACTCTTGATTTGCTCATTGAGTTTTGAACCTTGTTTTTTGCCAATATCTTCCACACACCTTGGACTTCTTTCTTCAGTTCCTTCAAGAACCATTGGTTCTTCATCATATGCTACCTCTTGAAATGGTTGAGCGTCGACCATTTCTTTTTGGTACAGTGACTGTGTGTATATCTTCCATCTTCTTTTGATGCTCTCTGGATCATTCAATATTTTGCCCATGGAGCCTTTCAATATTGCAAGTCGAGGTTTGAATTTGTTCTTCAGTTCTTTCAGCTTGAGAAGTGCTTAGTATGTTCTTCCTTTTTGGTGTTGTAACTCCATTTCTTTGCACATTTCATTGTACTATTTGTCGTGGTCTTCTTGAGCTGCCCTTTGCTATTTTTTGTTCAGTTGTCTTACTTCCTCATTTCTTCCATTTGCTTTAGTTCCTTCCAGTTCCTTTTATCTCTGTGCTGGAGAGCAACTTTCAGAATCTGTTCTGACATCCATAATGTCATTTATTTCTTTATTTTCTTTTTAATGACCTTTTGCATTCTTCTTTTATGATAGTCTTGATGTCATCCCACAGCTCCTCTGGTGTTCATTCATTAGCATCTAATGCATCAAATCTTCATGTGAGATTGTCTGTAAATTTAGGTGGGATATGTTCAAGGTCATATTTAGGCTCTTGTAGACTTGTTTTCATTTTCTCCAGTTTCAGTCTGAACTTGCATAGGAGCAGTTGATGGTCTGTTCCACAGTCTCCCCCTGGCCTAGTTTTGGCTAATAATTTTGAGCTTTTCCCATCTTTTTCCACAGATAAAGTCAGTTCGGTTTCTGTGTATTCCATCTGGTACTGTCCGTGTGTATAATTGCCTTTTATGTTGTTTAAAAATGGCATTTGCAATGTGTAATTCCTTGGTCTTGCAAAATTCTGTCTTTGATCTCCAGTATCATTTCTATCACCAAGGCATTATTTTCCAACCTCCCTCTTTGTTTCCAACCTTTGCATTTCAGTCACCAGTAATTACCATTATATCTTGATTGAATGTTTGATCAATATCAGTGAATTTCTTAGTGAAAATTATTATATATTAATACATGTTTCCTGTAAATAATTTTTCCTATATTTCATGTTGTTCACTATCTCTTGTTGATAATAAGAATCTCATGCTTCCTTTTTAGGAGATATTCATGGACAATATGTGTAGTTGAGAGGGGACCAAAGTGATAGCATGGTTGACCAAAGTATCCTTTATTCCTTACCTTACCCAGTTACCATCGAGTAAATTCTGACTCATAGTGACCCCATATGTGTCAGAGTAGAAATGTGCTCCGTTGGGTTCTCAATAGTTGTCTGCTTTTTTTGAAAGTAGATTTCCAGACCTTTCTTTCAAGATGCCTTTGGGTGGACTTGAATCTCTATCCTTTTGACTAGCAACTAAGGACCTTGACCATTCACACCCCAGGACTATTTATTTTCGAATCTGTATGTATTAAAGAGCTTTCATATTAAGAGTAAGTGCCTTTGCTAATACTGATGATATAAAGCCAAATTTGACAAACTTAATCATACAGTGCTGGCACTTAAGAAGCGCTTAATAAATCCATCGTTAATTCAAAGAAAACTTAGTGCCTGTGTCTATGTATTAATACCAATACTCTTAATTAAATAATCTCTGAATAAAAATCTTCACTAAATTCTCATTGCTTATATAAAAATTCATATGACCCTGGTGAGCTGGACCTTCTCTCTCTGCAACCTTATCTTAAATCACTGTCATTTCATTAACCTGCTACTGCTCCATGGTCCTTGTTTAATTACTTGGAAAAGTCAAGCTCTTTTCTGCTTCAAGTCCTATCACTAGTTGCTGGTCCCAGTAGCCTGTAACACCGTCTCATGGCCTCTCAACATTCCCTTTATTCTCATCATTACTTACTCCTTCAGAATCTTCAAAGATTAAAATTAAAATTTAATTTAAAATCTAACCCCCTCAGATGGACCTACGACTACCAGAAAGAAGAGTCAGCAGTGGATTGCATCCTTTGGATTTGGGGGTCTCTAAACTGTGAAGCTCCTAAATCCAGGGAAAGATTATAGTCAAGACACATGGAGATTTCCAAGGAATGTTGGGCCTGTAGATACTGAAAGGACAAAGGACGTTTTTCCAGACATGATGCTTTAGATTCAAATTTCTAGTCTCTCAAATTATGAGGGGGTAATTTTCTGTTTGTTAAAGCTATCCCACTTGTAGTATTTGTTTTATAGCATCACTAGATAACTAAGACAGAATTTGGTTCAGGAAAGTAGGATGCTCTAACAGATAACCTAAAATTGAAACTGGTTTTGGAAGTGGATGATGAGCAGCGTTTGAAAGAGTATTATATTGCCTAATAGTAAAAGCCCAGGCTGCCTAAATGAGACTGTGGTGGAATTATGAATGTCAACGGTAGTTTTGATGAGGACTCAGAAGGAAGTAAGGAGAACTGTAACAATGGAGATGGCACAGACAGTGGGAAGCAGCAGCAAAGAAATTCTAGCAGCAGAACCAGGAGACTGACACAAGACAGCATGTATGCCAACCCACTGAGTTAGAGAGTTGAGCACCTTCATATCAGGAGTCTCTGGGCCCATGTCGACAGTTAGGTTGTCTGACCTGTGAAAATAAAGAGCTGAGCATCTTCAGGACAAGGCTTACTGGTAGAGTAGCATGCCTCTGGGCACTTAAAAGTAGAGTTAAAAAGTTTTGTAACACTTTCTCAAGCAGAGCCACCAGGTTGACCTCTTCCAGAGACTAAAGAATCAGGAAACTAACACAAGCGACAAACAGCACAGGGAGTAGAGCTCCCTCAGTCTTGAAAGATAGGGTCATGACTTTTGGACTTTCAATGGGTAGAACTTTTGCCCATGACCTTTTAGCTCTCAAAGGGTGTCTTCACCAATTTGGTTCCAGAATATATGACTAGAGCTAAGATGGGGACTCTGCCCAAAGTTAAGAGGCAGGGTTGTTATGCCTGAGGGGGCAGAAGAATGGAGTTTTCTGGGGATGAGGGGTTGGGGATGCTTCTCAGTTGGGCTAGAAGAATGTGGCTACCCAAAGTTAAGGGAGCAGAGTTGCCATTTCACGGGGCCTGGAAGGCAGAGGTGAAGCCCAGGGTTGAGGGATCTCTACCTCAATCTCTACCTAACTTATTTTCAAGCCTGGAGAGCTAATGTAAATTTGTTCTGCTGGTCATCCCTTGTATCCCTCCAGTGGCTCCCATTTGTAATGGAAATGTCTACTTTGTAGCCTGTCCAACTTTGGAAATAGATAGCTTGTTTTCTAGATCCACAGATGTAGAAAAATTTTGCTCCAGGTTAGAATTTGCATTTGGTATGATATGATGAGGTGAACATATTTTATATGTGGCAATGAAATGAAATTATTGGGGCTAAAGAGTGTAATGGCATAGATATAATTGTGCCCCTCCAAAATATCTATCAGCTCGGTTGGGCCGTGATTCTCGGTGGTTTGGCAGTTATGTGAGGATTCCTCAGGATGTGATCTGATAAGACAAACCAGTATGAGTTAAGTGCCCTGCAATCAGTTCTGAGACATAGTGGCCCTGTAGAGGGCTTCCTAGAAGTGACTGGTGGGTTTGAACTGCCAACCTGGCAGTTAGTAGTCTAGTGCTTATCCTGTAGCACCATACCAGGATATATACCACCTTTAATCCTGTTATGACCCTGATCTGATGTAAGGGAAATTCCCAGGGGTGTAGCATGCAACACTTTGTATCTTACAACAGATAAAAGGAGAGAGAAGTGGGACTTACTACCACCGAGAAAGAAAAGCTTGGGGGTGAAGTGTGTCCCTTGTTTCTGGAATCCCTGCACTGTGAAGCTTTCAGATTCAGGGAAAGACTGATGCCAAGAGACAGGGAGATCTCCAAGGAGTACTGGGTCTACAGATGCTGAAAGAAGACAAGGACCTTTTTCCAGAGCCATTGCTCAACGCTTGATATTCTAGCTTCTCAAACTGTGAGAGAATACATTTATGTTTGATAAAGCACCCTCCTCAAAACTTTTGACTTTCTCCAAGAGACCTTTCCTGGCCACCATATATAAAATAAGCCCACAATTTCAGCATCCTAATCTTTTCCTCATTAATTGTATTTTATATAGCTTATAATTTTTTGTTTGTTTGATTTTTTATATTGTGGTTTAGCTGACAGTTTGCACAGCAAATTAACTTCCCCTTTAGTACTTTTTATAAAAATTGTTCCTTGTCATTGGGTACAATTTTTATATCAACATTCTCATTATTTCCGTTTTGTGTGTTAAATTTCCACTGATCTAGTTTCTCTCCCTCTCCTTGCTTTCTCACCTTTGCTTTTGGATAAATGATTGGTCTTATATAGTTCATTCTAATATAGTACATTACTCATAGAGGATATTGTTTATTTTGTAAGTCCAGCTATTGTTTAGTTGAAAGGTGACATACAGAAATAGCTTCAGTTCCACTTTCAAAGGTTATCTTAGTGTTACTGCCTAGTTTTATTGGTGCCCTAGGTCTGGCTTAATTTTAGGAATTGTTATACGTTTTTCCTCTGTTCTAGCTGGGACCTTCTATTGTGTCCCTGGTAGGAACAGCCAGTAGTTGTGGCCAAGCACCATTTAGTTCTGTTCTCAGGTTAGAAGAGTTTGTGGTTCTTGTGGGCTATTACTCCTATGGATTAGTTTCTTTTTAAAGACTTTGTATTTCTTTCTCTTTTTTTCTACTCCATGTGAGTTGAGACCAATGGTTGTGTCTTAACTGGTTTAGTGAGTTACTTCATTTGACGCTTCTACCCATATCATCCACCACTCATCTGTCAGTTGGTCATACTATGGTGGCATGTGTGTTGCTTTGAAGCTGTGCCGCTGGTATTTTAAATACCAGCAGGGTGCTCCATGGTGGACGGGTTTCAGAGAAACTTCCAGACGAGGACAGACTAGGAAGAAGGAGAGACGGTCCACTGCTGAATGATTTGTCACTGAAGGAAAACTTCATGAGTACCAGTGAGACATTATCTGATATAGTGCCTGAAGATGACTGATAGTAGTACTCTTCAGCTTGGAAGGCACTCAAAATATGACTGGAGAAGAGCTGCCTCCTCAAAGTAGACTTGACCTTCATGATGTGGGTGTAGTAAAGCTTTCGTGACCTTCATATGCAGATGGGACACAATTCTAGGTGAGAAGAAACAGCTGCAAATATCCATTAATAATCAGAATGGGAATGTAGGAAGTAAGAATCTAGGAAAATTGAAAGTGGTCAAAAATGAAATGGAACACATAAAGATTGATAAGCTAGGTATTTCTGAGATGGTATGGACTGGTATTAACCATGTTAGACTGAATAATCATATGGATTACTACTAATAATTAATGGAATGCTGGAAATGACAAACTGAAGAGGAATGGCATTGTGTTAATTGCTTAAAAGAGTATTTAAAGATCTATCTTGAAGTACGATGTTGCGTGTGATAGGATAATTCTCATACACCTACAAGGAAGACCCGTTAATACCACTATTAGTCAAATTTATGCACCAACCACTAATGTCAGTAGTGATGAAATTGAAGAATTCTACCAAATTTAGTCTGAAACTGATCAAGCATGCAATCAAGATGCATTGATAATTCTGGTGATTAGAATGTGAAAGCTGGAAGCAAAAAAAGAAAGATCACTAGTTGGAAAATATGGCTTTGGTGACAGAAAGGATGCTGGAAATCATGTTGCAGAATCTTGCAAGACCAATGACTTATTCATTGCAAATACCTTTTTGCAACAACATAAAAGGTGACTATACACATGGGCCTCACTGAATGGAATACACAGGAATCAAACTGATTACATCTGTGGGAAGAGATGATGGAGAATCTCAATATCATCAGCCAAAACAATTGATGGAAAAACAGACCATCAGTTGCTCATAAACAAGTTCAAGCTGAAGATGAAGAAAATTAAAACAAGTCTATAAAAGGTAGCTCTGGTAGCGTAGTGATTACAAATCGGGCTGTGAACCGCAAGGTCAGCAGTTCGAAACTATCAGCTGCTCCACGGGAGAAAGATGAGACTTTCTGCTCACATAAAGATTTACAGCCTCGGAAACCCTGTGGGGTTGATATGGGTCGGAACTGACTTGACAGCACTTAACAACAACAACATAAGAACCAAAATAAGATCTTGAGTATATACCACCTGAATTTAGAGACCATCTGAAGAACAGATTGGATGCATTAGACACTAGTGACCAAAGATCAAAAGAGTTGTGGGATGACTTTAAGAACATCATATGTGAAGCGAGCAGAAATTGATTAAAAAGTTAGGAACATAGGAAAGGTACAAAGTAGATGCCAGAATAGACTCTGAAACTTGTTTTTTAATGTAGAGAAACCAAAGTTAACTTGAAGAAATGAAGAAATAAAAATGCTGAACAGAAAATTTCAAACAGCACCTCCAGAGGACAAAGTCATATATTGAATTGCATAAAGATGTAGAGTAAAAAAAAAAAAAAAAATCCAAAGGAAAGCACACACCCAGCATTTCTCAAGCTGAAAGAAATGAAGAAACAATTCAATCCTCAGGCTGCAATATTGAAGGATTCCTTACAGAGTCCTGGTGTGGCCCTGTAAGATAAGTACTCAACCACAAGGTCGATTTGAACTGCAAGGTTGACAGTTCAAGCTCACTAGCCGCTCCTTGGAAACTCTACGGAAGGTCATTATGGGTCAGAACTGACTTAATGGCATTTAAACAAAGGACAGCAATGTAGGTGCAGTGATTCCATAAGATAAGTACTGCACTGGGAACCACAAGGTCAGTGATTCAGCCCACTAACCACTCTGCAGGAGAAAGATCAGGTTTTCTGCTCCTGTAATATTTACAGCCTCAGAGACTCTATGCAGGGTCATTATGGGTTGGAACTAACTTGATGTCACAAAAAACAACAACAGTAGACAAAATATAGAATGATACACACAGTTTCAAAAGAAGATGCTAGGGAATTGATATGCAAAAGATTGAAACAAGACCTTTACCTCACGCTATATATAAAAACCAATTCAGCATGGATGAAAGACCTAAATGTGAATCCCAGAATTGTAAAGGTTATCAGTGAAAAAAATAGGGAAAAAATTTAAGAGCTCTAATACAGGGCACACACAAACTACCAAACATTGCGAAAATAATACAAACCAAAGAAGACAAAATAGATGTTGGGGACATTGTAAAAATTAGAAACTTATGTACATCAAATGATTTCACCAAAAGTGTAAAAAGGGAGCCCATAGAATGGGAAAAAAATATTTTGCAATGATATATCTGACAAGGAACTAATTTCTAAAATCTATATGAAACTATAACACCTCTACAAGAACTCAACTGTAAATAACTCAATTGAAAAATAGGCACAGGACATGAACACACACTTTACCAAGGATGAGATTTGGGCAGCCAACAAACATAAGAAATATTTATGATCATTAGCCATTAGAGAGATGCAAATCAAAACTACAATGAGACATTATCTTATACCAGCAATACCAGCCAAGTTAAAAAAAAAAAAAAAAAATAGAGGACAATAAATGCTGGTAAAGATGTGGAAAGACTGGGACCCTCCTACGTTGCTGGTGGAAATGCAAAATGGTCCAATCACTCTGAAAAACAGTATGGTGCTTCCTCAGAAAGTTGGAAATAGAAATACCTTATGATCCAGCAATTCTTCTACTTGGTATATATCCACAAGAAATATGAGCCTTGACTTCCGGTTCTGGCTGCAGCTGAGGCAAAGTCAGGTAGAACAGGCTCCGTGTGGGAGGGACTGAAAACCCAGAGAAGCTGCTTTCACAGAACACTAGAGATCTGGATCTAGCATAGGGTACAGGGTGTCAGTTTCCCGCATACAACAATGAAAAACTCACAGTATAGAGGAGAATACTGCGATTTAGGCTGTAGACATGGGACTCCTTCTGTGGCCTCCCTGTCCGGCAGAGTTCAGAGTGTGGGGCTACAGCCAGACCTACACAGGAAACCAGCTATAAAAGCAGTGCAGTGACATTTGCAAAAGGAGGTGTGGGGGGCATTCTACACATATTTTCTTCCTCTTCCCTGTGGCAGCTTCTTTGCCCAGCCTGAACGCCTTCAGGTGGGTGGGTGCGCACCCCCCCAAAAAAAGTCCAGCGTTGAGCCCACAGTTTTCCCATGGCACAGAGAGAAAGAACCCTATCAGACCTAAGGGCAAATTCTTTTGCGGCTGCTTATAATGTCAGCCTCTGTGTCCCAGCCCTAAAATTAACTTGTGCGGGACACTTTACTCTGGCATATGCAGCAAGAAAAAAAGCAGGCCTGTCAGACAAACCATATAAACAATCTGTAAAACCCCAACATAAAAGGACGCAATTATCTTGAGAATCACGCTGTGCACATGCAGATACCTAAATGACCTTCAGAGACAAAAATAGTAGACAATCTTTCTCCCATTTACTTCTCAATATCGATCTATGCACCTCTACGGTGGTGACTAGAGGAGGGGTCTGAGCGAGCAGACACCCCCACCCATTGCTGAAGGCTTCTACGGTGCACACACACTGCCTGTATAGCAAGGCAACTGGCCAGTCAGCCACAGTTTTATTTTTATTTCAAAGTGGTGGTTTTTGTCTCTGCTTTTATATTGTTTCTGTTTTTGGTCCTTCTGATCACACACTTTTCCTGGTGGTGGGAGCTTTCCCCCACTACGTTACCGAAGAAGAGACGGCAATCATCGCCATATAGCCAATCTACAACCATACACCCCATAATATTCCACCATTGCGACAAGAGCCAATAACAGCTGCTAAGCATTACATGTGAAAAGGGAAGCATATATTGTGATAATGTCCACCAGGAGACACCCAGTAAGCTTAATAACACAGCAACAAACATCCATTTAAGCATTAAAAACTCACATAACTACTGGAAATGACCAATAAAACACAACAAATATCTCAAACCCTGTCCAAAAACATAAAAGAGTAACAGAGACAAAAGAGCTGGAGAGAGACAAAGGCTTTCCAGAGGAGGAGGAGTGGGTTTGCAATTTGCCTGAGAAGGAATTCAGAAGAATGATATGGAAACAAATTCAAATGTTCTGAGAAGGGGTAGAGGAAAACAAGGAAGACTTCAGGAAAGTACTACAAGAGCAATCAAATAAGATTGATACAGCATTATTGTAAACAATTTAAAACCTACAAAAAGAGGTCCAGATGATTAATAATAAAAATCAGAAATGGGCAATACACTGAAAGGGGAGAAGAGCAGAATCAAAGAGATGGAAGTCAGAACCAGCGAGCTGGAAGACAAATCTCTCAATACTGCTAAGATAGAAGAGCAAGCAGAAAAAAATAAATTAAAAAAACCCTGAAGAGAGTGTAAGATTCATGCTGAATAACATGAAGAATCAGAGAAGTCCACAAAAGAGACAGTTGAAGAGCTTCTGGAAGAAAATTTCCATAACAGCTTGAAAGATGAGAAGATAAACATTCAAGAAACTGAATGTACCGCAGGAAGGATAGACCCCAAAAGAAAATAACCAAGACATATAATAATCAAGCTCTCCAAAATCAAGACAAGGAGAGAATTCTAAAAGGGCAGGGAAAAGAGAAGTGTTACTTACAAAGGCAAGAAAATCAGATTAAACTCTGACTTCTCAGCAGAAACCATGCAGGCAAGAAGGCAATAAGGAGACATGTACAAAACCCTAAAAGAAAAAAAACAAAACTGCCAACCAAGAATCGTCTATCCAGCAAAACTGTCAATCAAATACGATGATGTAACCTAAACATTCCAGGATAAACAGAAGCTAAGAGATTTTGTCAAAGCCAATCCAGCACTTCAAACCATCTTAAAGGGAGTTCTTTGGACTGAAAACCAACAAGAACAGACAACAACCAGAGATTGACAGGTGTGGCAACACCACCTGAAACTCAGACGACAGATAGCAGAGTTCAGAACAGAACAAAACTACAACAACAAATTCAAATGAGCTGGGAGGTCAACCAAAGATCAAAATAATATTCATGTCAAGGCAAAAATGTAGGAACAGAGATCCTGGTTGTGAGGAGGCCAGGTAGATTACAGGATACAATAGATTGTCCTAAATGGAAAGAAAAGTTAATAGACTATATAGTAACCCCAAAGAAAGTTAATACTTCACAACTTAACAGGAAAATGAACTTCCAAGTAGAACATGAAAACTTAGAAAAAAACTCCAAGAAATAGCACAAGGAACACAAACTCAGCACAAGAGAGCATGCAGAACACAGGAGCTAATAGCACTACAAAAAAAAATTAACATAATGGCAGCAATTAATTCATACCTATCGATAATTGCATTGAATGTCAATGGATTGAATGCACCAGTGAAGAGGCAGAGAGTGGCAGAATGGATAAGAAAACAAGACCCTTCAATATGCTGCCTGCAAGAGACACACCTTACACACAAAGACAAATACAGACTAAAAGTTAAAAGATGGGAAAAAATATACTAAGCTAACTGCAACAATAAATAAGCAGGAGTGGTAATTGTAATCTCTGTCTGATAAAGTAAACTTTAAGACAAAAACCAGTGTAAGAGATAAATAAGGACACTATCTCATGATCAAAGGGTCAATTGAGCATGATAACATGACCATAATAAATATCTACGCTCCCAGTGAAAAAGCACCAAGATATATGGAGCAAACCTTACTAGAACTGAAGAAAAAAACAGATAAATATACAATAATAGTGGGATATTTTGATATACCACTCTCAAAAAGGGACAGAACAACCAGAAAGAAACTTGACAAACTTACAGAGGAAGTAAACAGCACAATCAACCAACTTGACTTCATAGATGTGTACAAAACATTCAACCCAACAACAGCACAATATATATATTTCTCCAATGCACATGGAACATTCTTCAGAATTGACCATGTGTTAGGTCACAAAGCAAGCCTCCATAAATTTACAAACTTCAGAATAGTACAGAGCATCTTTTCAGACCACAATGCTATAAAACTATAAATCAACAATAAGAAGATCAAGGAAATAAAGTTGAATACATGGAAACTGAATAACACTCTGCTGAAAAGTACTGGGTAAAAGAAGAAATTAAACGTGAATTCACAAAGTTCCTAGAAACAAATGAGAATGAAAACACAACATACCAAAATCTTTGGGACACGGCGAAAGCAGTGTTGAGAGGACAGTTTATTGCGATAAGTGCACACATCCAAAAAGAGGAAAGACCCCAAATTAACACATTAACACAGCATCTCCAACAATTAGAAACAGACCAACAGAAGGAACCTAGAGTCACCAAAAAAGAAATAATAAAAATAAGGGCAGAAATAAATGAGATGGAAAACAGAAAAACTATAGAAAGAATCAACAGGA
>NW_006408530.1:18618902-18640407 GCF_000296735.1 Chrysochloris asiatica
AACATTAGAAAAACAATGAGTATAATCCACCAAATAAATAATAAAAAGTAAAAGAACTATATGATCATATCAATTGATGCAGAAAAGACATTTGACAAAATCCAACATCCATTCCAGATAAAAACACTTAACAAAGTAGCAATTGATGGGGAATCCCTCAACATAATCAAGAGCACATATACAAAACCAACAGCCTACATCACTGTCAATGGAGAGAAACTGAATGCTTTCCCTCTGCGAACGGGAACCAGACAAGGATGCCCTTTGTCACCACTCCTATTCAATACTGTTTTGGAAGTCTTAGCCAGAGCTATATGGCAAGATAGGGAAATTAAAGGCATCCAAATTGGCAGAGAGGAAATAAAACTCTCTCTATTTTTCAGACGATATGATCCTATACATAGAAAACCCCAAAGATTCAGTAAAAAAGCTACTAGACCTCATTGGAAGGTTCAGCAAAGTGGCAGGATATACGATCAACATACAAAAATCAGTTGGATTCCTGTAACAATGACAGCTCTGAAAAGGACATTAGGAAAGTAATAAAATTTATAGTAGCCACCCAAAGGATGAATTATCTGGGAATAAATGTAACCAGAGAAACAAAGGACCTATACAAAGAAAATTACAGAACACTACTACAAGAAACCAAAAGAGACTTACAAAAGTGGAAGAATATACCATCATCCTGGATAGGAAGACTCAACATCATGAAAATGTCAATACTACCCAAAGCAATTTACACATGTAATGCAATCCCAATCCAGATTCCAGCAACATTCTTCAAAGAGATGGAAAAGACAACTACAAACTTTATATGAAAGGAAAGAGACCCAGGATAAGCTTAAAAAGAAGAATAAGGTTGGAAGCCTCTCACTCCCCGATTTCAAAATCTACTATAGGCTACAGTAGTCAAAACAGCCTAGTACAGGTACAATGAAGAATATATTGATCAATGGAACACAATCCAGAATACAGAAATTAACCCATCCACATACAGCCAACTGATTTTCGCCAGAGTGCCTAGGTATATTGCATGTGGAGGAAATAATCTCTTTAACAGATGGTACTGGCAGAACTGGAAAGCAATATGCAAAAGATTGAAACAAGACCTTTATCTCACGCCTTATACAAAAACCAACTCAGCATGGATTCAAGACCTAAATATGAATCCCAAAATTATGAAGGTCATCAGTGAAAAAATGAATAGACAAACTGTGGTACGTTCACACAACGGAATACTATGCTACCTTAAAGATCAAGGAAGCTGTAAGCCACCGCATAGCATGGATGAAACTTGAGGACATTATGCTGAGTAAAATTAGGTGCAATAGGAGAAATTCTGCATAGTACCATATTGTAAAAGACTAAGAAAAAGAATCCACCCAAAATGGGGGAAAAAAATTATATATATATTTGCTGATCACCAGGATGTATGGGAATAGAGGAGGGGAGGAAGGGAGGTGATGATAGAGCACAGAGTAGGTAATAGACGCAGGATAGCTTGATAATCAGAACTTGACTTCATTGTTGTTGTTAGTACCGTCTAGTCAGTTCTGTACCATAGTGACCTTGTATAGGGTTTCCAAGGAACAGCTGGTGAGCTTGAACTCCTGGCCTTTTGGCTCAAACTGACTTTGCAGTCCACCTCTTTAACCAACAGCAGTACACTAGGACTCTAGAACTCGATTAGAGGAAGATTAAAAAAATAATTTGATAAAGGAAACAAGTGAAAATTGTAATAGAAGATTAAAAAACAATTTTTGTTAAAGGAAACAAGTGAAATTGCAATAATTTGATGAACTAGACCTATTCCTTATTGATGTAGCAGCTCAAAATACCAACTGAGAGGGAAGGAGTCTTCACATCGAGTATCAATCCTACTCTGTCTATACAGTGTAGATAGGGACGGGCAACTTAGACATTGGCTACCTGAACTAAAGGGGTGATAAAGGGGCAAAGTGACTGGCTTAGAAGTTTTTCAGAGAGAGTTTAGCTTACAATTGTGTGGGGGAAGGTAGAGTTCCCTCTGAGTAGTTTTCATCTTGTCTAAATGGGTCTGGTGAAAAGAGATGGAGAATAAGATTCTTATGAGTCAGTAGTAAGTAATTTTATCATGACTAATTGCTAACTGTCACAATTGTAAAGGTAGAAGTTTTGTAACAAAAACAGGGGAGTAGTTAATCTTATAGTCCAGAAACAGAGGACCCTAGGACCATCAAGGGAGAAGAGCACAAGCGGTATGTGAGACCTTATCCAGAGAAGCAGTGACACCAGAGATGGAGGCAGAGATGAGGATTCTAGACCCATGGAAAGAGAAGGACTGAGTATTGGCAGTCAGGAGGCAGACTTACAGAATGTGCCCTTTGGTTGTTTAAATTATTATATATTCCTGAGTGTTTTTGTGCATTCTCCCACCCCCAAAAATAAAAACATAGGGAACTGAAGCAAATGCTGTTGAAGGATGATGCATGGGTGAGATTGTAGTCATTACAATGAAACGATGGTGTAAAACCAATGTTCTCCCATATAAGCTATTACTCAATCCACACACACACACACACACACACACACACACAAGATACTATTACTATCAAAAAGAATTGTTCGATGCTCAAACTTTTCAAGAGGTAGCATATGATCACTAACTGATGATAATGAAGGAAGAAGTCCAAAGTGCACTGAATGCACTAGTGAAGAACAAGGCTTCATGAATTTATGGAAATGTTTTTAAGAAATTGATGTAGTGCTGGAGGTGCTTACTTGTCTATGGCAAGAAATTTTGAAGTCAGCTACTTGGCAAAGCAGTTAGAAGAGATCCATATTTGTACCCATCCCAATGACAGGTAACTGAATGGAATGTAGAAACCACTGGATATTAATACAACATGCAAGCATAATATTGTTGAAGATAATCAATAATGGTTGCGGGAGTACAAGGACAAGAAGCTACCAGAAATGCAAGTTGTATTCATAAAATGACGTGAAAAGGTGTATCATTGCTGATGTCAGATGGATCTTGGCTGAAAGCAGACAATATAAGAAAACTTGCGATTTATTGATAATGCAAAGACTTACGGATGAAGGTCAAAGATTGTAGCATTCAGTATGAATTGCACCTCAATGTAAATGAAACAAAAATCCTCACAACTGGGTCAGTAAATAATATCAATCTAAATGGGAAAGGTTAAGGCTGTCAAAGATTTCATTTTGCTTGAATCCACAATCAATGCTCATGGAAGCAGCAGCCAAGAAATCAAAGTATGTATTGCATTAAGCAAATGTGCTGCCAAAGACTTTTTTAAAGTGTTAAAGAGCAAAGTTTGAGGAACAAAGTACTGGACCACGCTGAGCTATTTTAACATCATCGTATTTATGTGAAAGCTAAACAATGATTAAGGGAGACTGAAGAATAATTGATGTGTTTGAATTATGGTGTTGGTGAAGAATATTGTAAATACCATGGACTGTCAGAGGACAAACAAATCTGTTTTAGAAGTTTGGCTAGAATTCTCCTTAGAAGTGAGGATGGTAAGACTTTATCTCTTAATACTTTGGATTTATTGTCAGAAGGTACCACTCCTTGGAGTTTGATATCATGCTTGAAAAAGTGGAGGGTCATCATAAAAGAGGAAGACTCCCAATAAATTTGGATTGACAGCAACAGCAACAATGGACTCAAACATAACACTCATTGTGAGGATGGCACAAGACTAGGAGTGTTTTGTTCTGTTATGCATTGGGTTGCTACGAGTCAAAAATGCCTGGATAGTACCTATCAACAATAACAACAACTCATGGTCTTTGTGATTCCTTTCAAACAATGTTGTTTCCCCCCCCTTCTGGATCTGGGTAAAGATGCGAGAAGATACTGATGAATTATGATCCATTGCGAGTGATTGTTAACAGGGTTAATTATGAAAACTGGGAACTCTAATGCGGGTATACAATGAGCTATCTCAGAAGCAGACAAGGGGAAATCTCACTACCATTAAAGAAGAGGCAGGAGTGGAGGGTCCCTGAGATCTCTGTGCACTTAACCTCCTCAACCTAGGTACAGAAAGCTGTGACCCCAGAGGAATTGGAGAGGAGCAGCAGCACCACATCCAGGAGCCAGAGCCCAAGGCAGAGCATGAGACAGAGCGGCAGATTTCCCAGCAGACAGAGCAAGTAAAACTGATGGCCTTTAGAAAGGAGACTCATTTCCAGAGTGGGGTTCCTCCATGCACTTGATTTGGGGAGCTAGGTTTGTTGACCCAGGGAGCTAGAGCAGAATGCCTTTAGGTTGAGGTATACATTTGGAGCAGTGTGTGCTGTGGGCATTTGTCAGCATCCCTAAAAGAGCTTTGTAACATTGCCAGGACAGAGAGAGCTGCCTGTGGTCCCAACTGAGGAAAAACTGTCCTGATTGGAAGAACTGTGCCCTAAGCATCTTTTGATCCTGCATTGTAACCTATTAATTTCCTTAATAAGCCCCATAACTGTGAGTGTGGTGTCTGTGTTCAGGGTGTCCATTGCTATGAATTTTTGCATCCAGCTGAGATGGTTGGTGACTTTTTTTTTTCAGAAGGCCACTTGCAAGCCTTTAAATCCCATATGCTACTTATCAAACTAGGATGTAAGACATTATTTTTGTAAACTATATTATACCAGTAGAGTAAATGTCCCCAATAGTATGATCCCAAGCCTTTTAATCTTGTAAAGCAATCCCACAAGTTGTTTGTATATGCCTTAGAAACCTCTGTAATTGTGCCCCCTATGTGGTTTGTTATATATACAGATATATATACATATGGAGTCCTAGTGTGACGCCATGATTTAATGAGCTGGATTGCAAAGTTGTTTGAACTGCAAGGTCGGTGGTTCAAGCTCACCAGCTGCTCCTTTGAAACCCTATACAGGGTCATTAAGGACAGTGGTTCCAATTCACCAGCTTCTTCTTGGAAACTCTGTCTTGCTTATAGCATCATATAATATATATTTATTTATAATGCCTGTAGCTATACCTATCCATGCACTTGCATGTGCATATTTACATGCGTGTGCTTTTCTGTATACATTTGTGATTCATTATATGTGTATATGGAACAACACCACTTTTTTGGTTGTTTTTACATTGCTGCACATTTGTATCTATGATGTCGTTGTTGTCAGGTGCCATCGAGTCAGAACCGACTCATAGCGACCCTATGCACAGCAGAACGAAACAATGTCCGATCCTGGGCCAACCTCACTACCACTGCCACACTTGAGTCCATCAATGATGCCACCTGGCCAATCCATCTCGTTAGGGGTCTTCCTCTTTTTCTCTGACCCTCCACCTTACCCAGCATGACATCCTTCTCCAGCGACTGTTTCCTCCAGACAATATGTATAATATCTATGATAGATAGCATTTACTGAAATTAACCCTTTTCTTGTGTACACCTTAGTGTTTTTATTTATCATGGTCAGATTGTCCTGACTCCTTATGTATTAGATCTTGCTTTTAATCCCATCAACAAAAATAACAGGAGTGCTGGTGTGATGCTGTGGGTTAATGCACTGGACTGCAAAATCGGTTTGAACCGCAAGGTCAGCAGTTCAAGCTCACCAGCCACTCCTTGGAAACCCTATACCAGGTCATTATTGGTTGGAACCAACTCCATAGCACTTAACAACAAACAACAACTATCTAGAAAATGATTCCTGCTCTGTCTCCCTCTCATCCCTGGGAAGCACAAAGAAAACCACTTTGCTTTCTGTATGTTCTTGATTTTTTATAGCAGTGGGGCCATATAATAGTTGTCTTTTTGTGATTCACTTATTTCACTCACCATAATGTCCTCCAGATTCATCCATTTTATAAGGTGTTTCATTGACTCTTCATTATTCTTTTTAGGTGACTCATATTCTGATGTATGTGTTGTTGTTAAGTGCCATCGAGTCGGTTCTGGCCCATAGCGACCCTGTATAGGGTTTCCAAGGAGCAACTGGTAGGTTTGAAACACTGACCTTGCAGTTTAAAATGACCTTGTGTCCAGTGCTTTATCCTACAGCACCATACCAGGACTCCACTATACCTCCATTTACTTATCCATTTATCCATTGATTTCTTTCTTTTTTTTTATATTCCAAGTTTATTGATAGCAAGAATCATATCTGTCTTGTTTACAACTTGTCCTTAGTAACTACATGCTGCCTAGAAACTAGTAGTAGCTTAATAAATATGGTTGAATGAATCACTTAATAGCTATGGGTTTTAAAATACAGACAAAACAGATTTGCAGTTGGCTTTGCTAAGTTGCTGCAGCTGATTTTTATTTTCTGCCATGAAGGTGGTGATGTAGGGTAAGCACTCGACCATAAGGTCAGTTTGAATCATAAGATTCAAATTGACCAGCTGCTCCTCAGAAACCCTATACTTTGTCGCTATGTTATTAAATACTCGATGGTATTTAATAACAACATGAATACTGATTCTGACTGATAATGACCCTCTGTAGGGTTTTCTGAGACTTTTTAATCTGTGGGAGCAAAAAGTCTCATCTTTCTCTTGCAAAGTGGCTGGTGAGCTCGCATCATGGACCTCGTGGTTCAAAGTCCAGTACTTATGGAGCAATGGTATAGAAACTACCAGAACAGATGAGATATTAGAATTTGACTCCAAGAGATGCTTGGTAGTTCACTACAGTTATTTAATATTTTAAAATTTTAATACCTTTATTACGACATGGAGCTCTGGTAGCATAGTGGTTATGAATCGGGCTGCGAACCTTAAGGCCAGCAGTTCGAAACTACCAGCCGCTCCACGGGAGAAAGACGAGGCATTCTGCTCCTGTAAAGATTTACAGCCTCGGAAACCCTGTACAGGGTCACTATAGGTTGGAACCGACTCGACGGCACTTAATAACAACAACATAACGACATATATTTTTTTTATCTTGGTCATAAGCACCTCTTGTTGCCTTTGTTTATGCTGGCCTGCTTCTCACATTTATGTTCCTTAGTTGGCCCATTTAGGCTTTGGTGTTTGCAACTATTGGATTGTTATTGTTGTTAAGTGCCGTTTAGGATTTCCAAGGAGCAGCTGGTGAGCTTGAACCACCGACCTTGCAGTTCAAATGATTTTACAGTCTGATGCATTAGCCCACAGTGCCACACCAGGACTCCAACTGTCGGCTTAGGCTCTGTCTAAGAATGCTTCTTCAAATTATTTTTAATGAAATACATTGAAATGCATGTACATAAAATTTACTGAAAGAATATAAAACAGTTATTTTTGAAATAAATAACATATGACTGAGGAGCTTTAGTAGTCCTGGGTTCTAATCCCAGTCTTGACATTAACTGGATCATTTTAAACTTTGAACAGATTTTCATTTTATTTTTGATCTATAATAGAAAGTTTGGATTAATCTAATCCTGAATTCTATGAAGTTATAATTAAAGAATTTAAAGTCCAAATCAAGACTTAAGGGATTCTAAGTCAGGAAAAATTCCTATTTCTCATTCAACTTTGTTATCGATAACAGCTTCATTTAATTTGGGCTATTGTATAGCCTTTTTTGTATGTATCTTTGACTTTTTATTAAACTTTTCATTGTTAGAATTAGAGACATTTGGGGTATAATTTTTTTCACCACCTGCTTTTATATGTGGAATCATTCTCATGTGACTATTTGTTCTTTCTGTTACAGCCTCAGAATCTCATGATCCTTGGCTTTATTAAAGAGAGGGTGGTTAGCCGAATGTTAGTTATCTGTCTATGCAGGGTATAGGATAAATAGATGAAATAGTCATGATACTATATAGGAATCACTCTTTTAGTTGCATGTGATAGAATCCTAATTCAAAATCACTTAAACATGAAGAAAAATGTATTCGGTCGCGTAACTGGAAATCTTAGGATGGGTGGTTGACTCTGGACAAGGTAGGGTCTACTTTTTCAGTAAGTTATTAGGTGTCTTGCTCTCTTGATTCTATCTCCTTTATTTTGACTGCATTTGGGGTACACTGCTCCATATTGATTGCTTCAGAGTTATAAGTGTATATGCCATCAGCTTCGTTACCCTATGTGAGAGTATTTATTATTTACTTTAACAAAAGCCCCAAGATTGACAGGGTGGACTTTTTGTATCATGTGGTCTTTGAACATTTTACTATGGCCAAAATAATCTAATATGATTGGCTCATCCTAGATCATGTAACCACTTTGAAATTAGAAAGTGTGTCAACCCCCATCAAAACTAGCTGGGTACATAGTGGGAGAGGGCCAAAGGAGAATTACAGTGCTTTTAATTGAAGGAGAAGCAGACGTTTTACAGGCAGAACTACAATGAGTACTATAATCATACAAGGAAAGTGAGGCAAGGAAAACTGCTTGTGATTATTTTTATAGCAAAATAAATGGAGATTGTGCATGGGTGTTGACATGCTCATTAGATTCTAAACATCATTCAAATGGAGAAATCGCACCTAAAGGATAATAATAATGATAAGAATAGAAAGTAGTGAAAGAACTGGCGATATGAATGAAAGATTTTTTGTTATCATTTTACTAGTTAAGATCTTTGTCTAAGAGCTAAACTGAAATTCACTTTTGTTCTGTCTACGATTAATGGGTTTAGAATACAAATTAGTTTAATCAAATCATAGAGATAACTGTTAAAATACTTCAGCTATTATGATAACTTAAACAATTTGACATGCTCATTGTAAACTATTCTATTTACTCATCAGATTGGATCAGTGAGATTGTCTTGGCAGAATTTTAAGTTATTCTGTGTATTTAAATATAATAAGCTTATGTTTCTTTAAAAATTTATATAATATTAGTTCTTTTTGACATTTAGATAAAATTTTTTGAAGAGACCATAATAAGGCTAAGACAAGTGTACACGCGAGGTAACTTGTCTGCAGTTATCCACTGATCACAGAGACGTATCTAAACATGTTTTGTTCAGCATAAACAAGGAGCTCTGGAAGCATAGCGGTTACTAATTGGGCTGTGAACCGCAAGGTCAGCAGTTCGAAATTACCAGCTGTTCTGTGGCAGAAAGATGAGGCTTTCTGCTCCCATAAAGATTGACAGCCTCAGAAACCCTGTACAAGGTCGCTATGAATCAGAACCGACTCCACGGCACATAACCACCACCATCACTTATATATACTGGTACTCTTTAACAATATTATTTTTCTTACCCTCAAAGTAGAAAATCCATTATTAAAAGTTAGGCCTCATAATGTATTCTTTGCCTTTCTTCAAAAATTATTCTTGTTTTGGTTTATACATTTAAGGGCTTAATAATCCACTTCCAGTTTGTTTTTGTGTTTCATGTAGGGGAAGAATCTTATTTCATTTTTCTGCATGTTTTCTTAGCATCCAGTTTTCTTAGCACTACTTATTGATGAAATTCTTCTTTTTCCATCAAATAGATTTCATTCCTTTGTCAAAAATAAGTTGACCATAGATGTCTGAGCTTATTTCTGGACATTCAATTTTGTTCTGTCGGTCAGTGTGTCTAAACCAGTGTGTTACATTGGTCAGTGTGTTATACCAGTACCAGGCTGTTTGAATTACTTTTGTTGTTATCATTGTTAGATGCCGTCAAGTTGCCTCCTACTTATATTGACTCTGTGCACAACACAGTGGAATAATGGCAGGTCCTGTGCCATCATCACAATTGCTGTTACACTTGAGTGCATTGTTGCTGCCACTGTGCCAATCCATCTCATTGGAGGTCTTCCTCTTTTTTTGCTGACTCTCTACTTACCAAGCATGATATCCTTCTCCAAGAACTGGTCCCTCCAGATACAGTGTCCAAAGTATGAAAGACAAAGTCTCGCCATCCAGACTTCTCAGGAGTATTTTGGCTGTACTTTTTCCAACACAGATTTATTTATTCTTCTGGAAGTCCATCGTACCTTTAATATTATTTTCCAAAACCATAACTCAGATTCATCAGTTCTTTTACAATCTTCCTTACTCATTGTCCAACTTTCACATGGATTGAAAATACCTTGGCTTGGGTCAAGTGCATCTTAGTTATCAGATTGTTATCTTTGCCCTTGAATACTTTAAAGAGGTCTTGTGTAGCAGATTTGCCTAATGTGATATGCCATTTGATTTCTTGACTGCTTCTCCTGTGGGTATTGAATGTAGATTCAAGCAAAATGAAACTCTGACAACTGGATTCTTTTCTCGATTTATCATGATATTATTTATTGGTTGAGTTGTGAGGATTTTTATTTTATTATTTTTACAATGAGGTGCAATCCATACTATAGACCTAGGTGTTTGATCTTTATCAGTAAATCTTCATGGTGTGGCAATGTAAGGTAAGCACTGAAGCACAAGATTGGTTTGAACTGTATGATTGGCCGTTCAAACTTACTAGCTGCTCCTTGCACCCTATTCAGAGTCACTATGACTTGAAACTGACTTGATGGCACTTAACACTTTCATACAAGCAAGGTTATATCATCTGCTTATCACAGGTTGTTAATGACTCTTTATATGCTCCAGAGCAAATTTCAGAGTTTCTTCTGTTAACCATTTTGGTCTTTTATGTCTTTCTTGTGTTTTTAATGACCTTTTTGCTTTTTAACTGTATGATGTTCTTGATGCTATCCCACAGCTCCTATGGTTGGTCAGTAGAGCTTAATGTAGCGAATCATTTCATGGGATGATCTCTAGATTCAGGTGGGATATATTGAAGGTCGTATTTTGGATTTTATAGATGTGCTTTAATTTTTTTAGCAAATTCAACCTGAATTTGAATATGAACCATTGATGATCGGTTCTGCAGTTGTCATCTGGTTTTCTTTTGGCTAATGTTGTTGAGCTTTTCTACCATCTCTTTCCACACATGTAGTCAACTAGATTCCTGTGTATGTTCCATCTAGTGAGCTCCAGTTGCTTTTTATGTTGCTTAAAAAAGATATTTGCAATGAATAAGTCATTTGTTGTTGTTGTTATGTGCCGTGGAGTCGGTTCCGACTCATAGCGACCCTGTACAGGGTTTCCGAGCTCTTGCAAAATTCTATCATGTAATTTCTATCATCATTTCTATCACCAAAGTCATATTTTCCAACTACTGATTTTTCCTCTTTATTTACAATACATTCCAACCATCAGTGATTATCAGTACATATTGATTGCATGTTTAATCGATTCCAGATTGAAGAAGTTGGTAGAATTCTCCAATTTTGTCATCACTGGCTTTTAGTGGTTGGTGCATACATTTGTAAGACATGATATTAACTGGTCTTCCTTGTAGCATATTGATATTATCCTATCACAGACGGCATTGTAATTCAAGATAGATCTTGAGATGTTATTTTTGTCAATTAATGTGATACTATTCCTCTTCAGTTTGTCATTCCAGGCGTAGTAATCTGTAGAGTTACCTGATTCATAGTGACCATACCAGTCCACTTCATAGTGACCATACCAGTCCACTTCAGTTTACTAATTCCTAGGATATTGATATATTTTTTTAAATATATTTTATATCTTTTCATATTTGACAGGATCAGCACTGTACTGCGAACCACAAGGTCAGCAGTTCAAACCCATCAGCTGTACTTCAGAAACCCTAAACAGGGTTGCTATGAGTGGGAACCAGCTTGACAGTACTTAACAACAACAACATACTTCATAATTCCATGTTCTTATTATTAAATGGATGTTTGCAGCTGTTTCTCCTCATTTTTAATTGTGTCCTTTCAGCAAATGAAGGTCCTGAAAGTTTTTAGTCTGACGTGTTATCATATGAACGATCTCTACTTTGAGGAGGCAGCTCTTCCCGAGTCGTATTTTGAGTGCTTCCCCACCTTAGGGGCTAATTTTCCTGCACTTTACCTGGCAGTGTTCCACTGTTATTCATAAGGTTTTCAGTGGCTAAACATTCATAAGTGTTCTGCTCTCCTTCTTCCTAGTCTATCTTTGTCTCGAAGTTCAACTGCTACCTGTTCATCATGGGTGACCCTGCTGTTATTTAAAATATCGGTGGCATAGCTTCCAGCATCACAGCAAAACGCAAGCCATCACAATACAACAAATGAACAGACGAGTGATGGTTGTTTACTGTAGATGTATACGATATGTTTTAATATCAGGAAATGTGAGCTTTGTTTTTCCTACTTTGTTCTACTATTTCAGCATTGCTTTACCTATTTGGACTATCTTTTCTTGCCATGTAAATTTGAGGATTGGTTTTTCTATGTGTATAAAGAAAACAATCGAAATTTTGATTCCTACTTCGTTAAATGTATAGGTCACTTTCAGAAGTACGGGAATCTTATAGTAATCCTTCCAGTCCAGGGACATGGGGCATCTTTCTATGTAATTAGAGCTTCTTAATCTCTCAACAGTGTTCTATAGCTTTTGTTGTATAAGTTTCCCATGTTCTCAGATATTTGAGGGGGCTTAAAAAACTTTGTAGAAAATTCCATTATCTTTTAATTCAATTTTTCCACAAATTTTTTGAAGCCCCTCACATTCCTAGGTATACTTTATTCTCTCAGATGCTATTATAAATTGAAATGCTTCCCTAATTTGCTTTTCAGGTTTCTCATTGCTGGTGTATAAGAAACCCAACTTTTTAAGTTCCAGTAAGTCGCTTCTGATTCATAGTGACCCTGAATAGGATTTCAAATGAGTGGCTGGTGGATTTGAACTGCTGACCTTGCAATTGGCAGTCTACTGCTTTTTCTGCCATGCCATGTATCAGGACTCCAATCTGTATTCTTTTATTTCTTTTCCCATCTTATTGTTTTGACTAAAACTTCTAATATAATACTGAATAAAAGTATTGAGAGTGAGCACCCTTGCCATGTTCCCAATTTCAAGGGAAAATCTCTGTCTTTCTTTATTAGCTATAAGGTTGACTTTTGATTTTTCATACATGCCATGAGTTATCTTGAGGAATTTCCCTTCTATTACAATCTACTTTAGGGTTTTCATCAAGAAAGGGCATTGGATTTTGACAATGCATCCTTCGATATATGATCATGTGGTTGTTTTCCTTTGTTCTATTAATGTAATGTATTACATTGATTAATTTTCTAATGTTGAACCATTTCTTCCTTCCTGAATAAATCCCCATTGGTCATGGTGTGTTACTCTTATAATAAGAGCTTTTAGATTCTGTTTACTAATTCACTTGTTGAAGCTTTTTGTATATGTATCCAAAAGAAGTGGTGACCTCATGTAGTTATCTTTTCTTGTAGTGTCTTTGTCTAGTTTGGGTATCAGGGTTATGTTTGCTTCATAGAATGAATTGGGGAGTATTCCTTCATCATCTATGTTTTGAAAGAGTTTAAACAACATTTGTGTCACTTCTCTCAATTTTCAGTAGTACTCTCCAGTGAAAACCATCTGGGACAGAAATTGTTGGGGTTTTTTTTGTTGTTGTTGTTGTTGAAAGTTTTTTGATCACTGATTGTTTCTTTTCATTCATTCAGAGTCTGTAAAGACTTTCTATTTCCTATTGAGTCAGTTTGGATAAGTTGTATGTGTCTTCAAATTTGTACATTTCATATACATGTTCCAGTTTGTTGCCATAGGGTTATCATAATATTCTGTCATAATCCTCTAAATTTTCACCAGGTCAGTGGTAATAGTACCTCTTTTATTTATTTAAAAAAAAATTGTTATTTGTGTCTTTTCCCCTTATTTCTTTGGCACTCTAGCTAAAGGTTTGTTAATTTTATTGATTTTTTTTCAAAGAACCAAAATTATTATAATTTTTTTTTTATTTTACTAATTTCTGTTTGGTATGACACTGCAGGTTAATGCGTTGGACTGCAATGTTGGTTTGAACTGCAAGATTCATTCAGGGTCGCTATGAGTCGGAATCAACTAAACAGCACTTAACAATAACAACAACAATTTCTGCTCTGGTCTTTGTTATTTACTTGTTTCTGGTAGGTTTAGCATTACTTGGCTCGTCTCTTTCTAGTTCCTGGAGTTATTGGAGTAGGCTATTGATTTTAGATTTGTTTTCTTTTTTAATGTAGGAATTTACTAATGTAAGTCTGTATATCCAGTATTGATACAAATATTTATTTGTATATAAATTGTTTTGGTGGGTTCCAAGATTTTCAGAAAATGAAAAGCAACTAAGAATGTGATTTTAGATATTGTCAGTTTTTTGTATCATAATGAAATACAGTGAAAATTTTTCATGAAATCTGTATTTTATTTGTTGCTTTTAAGTGCCATTGAGTTGGTTCTGACTCATAGTAACCCTATGTAGTATTTCCGATGAGAGTGGTGATTTTGAGTAGTCGAACTTGTAGTTCAAACTGACCTTGTGGTCCTGTGCATTATTACACTGAATTACATTCAAGCATACATGAAACATTTTTATACAAATAACATGAACATTATACCTCTTTTTGCAAAATGTACCATCTCTTAACATTTTAGTTTCATATACACGATATGTGTGTTATATGTATATGTAAAAACACATTGTGTATGTGTATACATTTATGTATGTGTGTGTGTTTGCGTTATGTGTGTGAATGTAGTAGCATTTGTATTCTGGAATGTTTCATTCACTGCAGTAATTTTTTATCTTTTATTTTTTACCATTGTTGCATATCCATAGTTTTCTCAAAGGGGATTTTTAGTTTTTTAAAAAACAGGAACCATTTATATATATTTTAAAAAAAAAGTGTTATTTTCTATGTCATTTAGTAATAGGACAACTTTCATGAAATGAAGCAACAGGTTATTGCCATAAAAACAAAGGTTTCACAACCCTTGGTGATTTCAGAGCAGTTGAAGATGATAATGAAACAATTTCAACTTGGGAGTTTATAAAGAATAATTGGTAAGCAATCATTTTTAAATAGCAGTATTCTTATTTTTTCCAAGTTTTCAAAGATGACACTTATATTTTATTTGTAACAATTTTCCAAAAGTTAGAGGAGCAGTAGCTAGAGTTGAGGTTGGGTTTGTACTGAAATTTGAGGGTTGTTGAATGTGTAAGTTGAGTTTATGTAAGTAACCATTTTCTTAGTCTGGTTTTAGGATTTAAAATTGGAAGTAGAACATGCATGCATACAAAGTAGAAACAGTGGCAGTTTTAAAACTGAAACTACCTAATAGCAATCAGGCTTTTGGAAACATGATCTGTATATTCTCCTTCTTTCAATCAGTTTTATTTTAGATAAAATGCTGGCAGATGGTAGTGATCCATTTGAACAGTGTTCGGTTTTCTTTATTTTTTCCCATGGAAAAATCTCCCAGAGAACTTTTGTTCTTTAATATGTTCAGCATGCACATGTCTTCTATGTATTAACCAGTATTACAAATGCAACTGTTAATTAGGTGTCTAAATCATCAGAGAGGAGTTGTGGTGAGTACCAAACTCTTAGAATTATGAAAAAGGAAGTTTTAATGAACAGGATTTTCTTTTTGCTCTTCCATCCTTCTGCCTTTGGTGGGCCCAGAAATCAAGGAATTGCATTATCAATGGTTTTGACTTATTCTGAGATTTCTACTGGATATTGTCATTTTTTATGTTAAACATTTAAGATATTGATTATATCAAGATTGTGCTAGCTCAGTTAATTTTGGAAAGGATGTAAGGGGAACTGGAACCCTTATACTTTCTTAGTGGGATTGCAAAATGGTATGGCAGCTTTGGAACATAGTGTGGTGGTTCATCAAAAACTAAAAACAGAACTACTATGTTGTTGTGTTATTATTAAATGCTGTTGAGTCAATTCTGACTCATAATGACCCTATGTAAGGTTTCCAAAGAATGGCTGGTAAGTTTGAACAGCTGACCTTGAGGTTAGCAGTTCAATGCTTATCTGGTAGCATCACACCAGGACTCCATATGACCCCATAATTCCACTTCTACGTATATTCCTGAAAGACTTGAAAGCAGAGACTCAAAAATAGTCATGTACACAAGTGTTCATTGCTACACTGTTCACAAAAGCCCAAAGGTAGAAACAAATTAAATATCCAACAACAGATGAATAGTGAGCAAAATTTGGTACATACCAACAGTGGAATACTAATCGGTCACTAGGAGAAATGAAATCTTGATACATGATATAGTATGGATGGAACTTGAAGACATGCTGAGCAAAATAAACCAATACAAAAGAATACATATTGTTTGAACTCACTTTATAAAAGACAAGAAAAGACAAAACTTTGGTATAAAAACCAAAGTTTGTTCGTGGTTATCAGGGGAGAGAAAGAACCCTGGTAACATAGTGGATTATGAGTTGGTAGCATAGTGGATTACGCAAGGTCAGTATTTCAAATCTACAAGTCATTCTGCAGGAGAAAGATGAGGCTTTCTGCTTCTGTAAAGATTTACAGGTTCAGACACCCTATCTATCCAGAGTCACTATGAGTCAGAACTGACTTGGTGGTGTACAACCATCAGGGAAGAGAGGGAGGTGAAAAGGGAAGATTAAGGGTGATAGGAAAATTGTATTACTTAAGTTCCTGGAGTGGTACTGTAGGATAAGCACTGGACTGCTATCCGCAAGATCTGTGGTTCAAGCCTACCATCTGCTCCTTGGAAATCCTATACTATAGGGTCTCTGAGTCACAACCAACAACAATAATAGTGATGGAAAAATTGCATTGATTAAGGATAGAGTTGAACACCTAATTATTGTAATTACTGTTAGTAAGCTGTATGCCTGTAAAAGTCAAATTGGCAAAAGTTGTGTGATATATTTACAATAAGACAAAAACAAAAAAAGGAGCTGCTGAGGTTTATGTACAAGAAAACACTGAATGAGATTTGGTTCCTTTGTTTAGAGGTTTAGAGTCATGATTTCGTGGAACATTTTGATCAAAGATTCTGTAGAAGAATCTTGCTAAAAAGGGAGAAAATGCCGAAAAAAAAAAAAATCAAATTCTCATAGGTTCCAGATTTTCTGGATCCATGGGAGTGCATGAGTCCCTGAAACTATTACTCTGAAATAATCTTTAAACCATAAACCAAAAATGTCTTTTGAAATCATCTTTAGGCTGAGCAGTCGTGGTGGTATTGGTTGTATTCTGAGGAGTTGGCTCTGATTCATATTGACTCTGTATAGGTTTTCTGAGGCTGTAAATCTTTACAGGAGTAGAAAGTCTTCTATTTCTCCCACAGAGACTGGTAGATTCTAACGACTGACCTGCAGTTAGCAACCCAGATGATAATCACTGTGCTGCCAGAGCCCCTTCAAATTGAGCAGGAGGTTAGTAAGAAAGAGTCCTGGTCTGGTGCTATAGGATAAGCACTAGACCTCAAAATCAGTTTGAACTGTAAGCTGCTCCTCAGGAACCCCATGCAGGGTCCCTATGAATTGGAACCAAATCCACAGCTGTTAACAACAACAAATAAAAAAGTCTGTTTTGAGCATTACATGTAAGAAGAACTATAGATAAGGGATCAAATTTTAAACAGCATCTTGAAAGATTAGACATGAATCTTAGATGGCAGTGAGTTTATGTTAATAGGGTAGGTGTAACAAGTCAAAGAATAGTAATCAGTGTCACTGAATTGCACATGTAGAAATGATTGAATTGCTCCATGTTTAGCTGTGTATGTTCTAAACAATAACAACAACAAATAAATACAACTTAAAGAAAAAATAAATAGTATTGTCAAAAAAATAATTGGTATATTTAGGATCTTTATATTCAAGATGTTTTCTATAGCCTTATATGCATATGGAAGTTGGACAATGAATAAGGAAGACTTAAGAAGAATTGATGCATTTGGATTATGGTGTTGGAGAAGGACAGCATGCTTTGTAAAGTGGAGGGTCAGCAAAAAATCGGAAGACCCCCATTGCGATGGATTGGTACAGTGGCAGCAACAGTGGACTGAAGCGTGACAGCAGTTGTGAGGATGGCACAGGGTCAGGCAGTGTTTCTTTGTGCTGTGCATAGGGTTGCTATGAGTCAGAACTGACTAACAGCATCTGTTATGCCTGTTTTACAATGCAAAAGCTTTACAGTACTTTTGTGTCTTCCTTCAGGATTTAGCACTTAGGTGGGCATTGATAGTTATGACTTGCTATGACTTTGATTTTAGAAACATAGTAGGAAATACCTTGAAGCAATGTGTTATAGTTTAGTTTTGGGGTTTTGTTGTTTGTTTGACTTTGGTATTTCTGTTTTACATTTTATAATGTGGGGTATGGAGGGGAAATCCCTCCTCTCTAAATTTATCTTTGTGAGCCAACTGAAGTGATCCTTCAAATGGAATGGAATGAATGGTGCCATTTGAATCAGTATTTCCACATTTGCAATTTTGAATATTCCGATTGTGTTCATCAGTGTTCACCTACATACCTGTTTTATTTCTCAATTTGTCATACATTCTTTTTTCAGATGATATGCATATCTAAGAATGACTTCATTTTTCAGAGACATGCACTATCAATTGTTCTTTCAGTTGTTTTGTGTTACTGACTTAATGTGCTATTGGTTCACAGCTCTAAGCCACAGATTAGATGTATAGAGAGTGACTAATCTTGAAATAAAAATATAGCCCGCACAGTGTGTGATTCCTTTGGACATTCCTAGGAACCTAGGATGAGCTTTGATTTTCTCTGTTGTACTTATTAAATGTATTCTTACACTATGACTTTGCGGGAAGAGAAAAGAACACTTGACTAGAAGTCATAGGAGCTGGGTTCCAAGCCCAGGCCAGCCACTCATCTGTATAAAGGGAAAGTCACTCTCATCCTTTTCTTGTTCCCAATACAAATAGCCATTTCAGGTCAACTTTGTCACTGGTCACAACGTTGTTGTAGTTATTAAGTACTCGCTAGTCCGTTCCGACTCATAATGACCCAAGGTTTCCAAGGAGCAGCTGCTGAGTTTGAACCACTGACCATGAGGTTCAAACCGACCTTGCAGTTCAGTGCTTTACCCCACAGGGCCACACCAGGACTCCTGGTTACAACATTAGTGCAGTTAATACAGCTTGAATGTATTTTTAAATCCTGTCATTAATATGCTGATAATCTTGTTATTTAATATTAAAATATTAGAAAAATACTGTTTGTTTTGTGTTTTCGCTGTGAACATAAGCTATCTTATTTCTTTCAAAAATTTTAAATATATTTTCACCTTTCTTTATCTGGTCTTCAGGAGTCCTGGTGGAACAGTGGGTAAAGCACTTGATCACTAATTGAACATCTCATGTATATTATCTGTTCTGGTCAAGATACCTTTATTATTGTGGGTGTGTTGAATTTTCTACTTTGTACCTGAAAGGAGTGGCCTTGCTCTCCTGGTGGCAGATACTATTTTTGTTGCCAATTCAGCATTCGTTACTATTTTTTTTCTCATCTGGAGGAGCCCTAATTGTTTTCCAGATGTTCACCCTCAATGTTAGGGGACTGTTTCCTTTGGTCAGCCTCTGAGCTATCTTGTTAATTACACTGTCCATATCAGTGATTATGCATGTTTATGTATATGTGTTGCAACACTGGCCAATAAAATTTAAAGGGAAGGCTGGCGGAGGACTCTGCAAAAGATGTTAGGGTGACAAGAGGCCTGCAAGGTAAAGCTTCCCCTTTACGTTTTACGCCTTGTATTGGAGAGCGTGTAGGCTTTGAAGCTGTGACAGCAGCATGCACCTGGGAGGAAGAAGGTTGGGACAAAAGTCAGCATGTTGGCTGAGTATAAGAGAGTTCGTGGTGACTGGAATATGCTACTGAATTTTTCAGTCCTGGGAGCATCTTACACCCAGTCTTCTACTTTGATGAAATAATACACATTATTCATTGTTCAAGTCACTTTGTGCATTCTGTTGTTATATGCAGTTAAAAGCATTCTTTTCTTTTACCAGTGAAATGAACTTTCTTGTGCACAATTTAAACCTATTCAAAAGTAATTGGAAAGTTAATATACTTCATGTACCCTTTAAAAATGACAGATCTTGTTCTATTGAAACTGTTTCCATTTTATTCCCACTCCAAATTCTATTGACACTGATTCCATTCTATTTGTACCTCTTCATATTTCATTATGTATCTCTAAAAGATAAAATCTATTTAAAAATAAAATATAACTGTAGTGCCATTATCATCCTGGATAAAAACCCTAAATAGTCCATTAATATCATTAAACATTTCTATTCTTAAAAATGAGTCCTGGTGTCATGCTGTAAGATAAGCTCTGGAAGTCAACGTCAGCAATTCAAACCCAGCAGCCACTCCTCAGAAACCCTGTATAGTGTCTCTAAGAGTTGAAACCTATTATATATAAAACAAAGAGAAGAAAATCTTCAAATCATGCTCACAATTTTGTGCAGTGAATGATTCCTCAATAAAAACTGACCCCAAATCCTAAGTATAATGCTCCTTATTTGAGAAATGAATCATTGATGTTGACCTAATACCTCACTTAGAATTTTTAATGATGTGTATTCACATAGTTTTGATTTCTAAATCTTGTAGTTGTGTTGCCTTGTGTGAGTGAGACCACCTGGAGTTGTGCAGAACAAAGCTGTGCTGTTACACTTTCCAGCCCCATTTGTGGATGGGTCTTGGGCTTCTACATATATATTAGAATTTCCTATAAGGGTTGCTAATATGAAAGCCAGGTAGACAATAATGCGCTAAGGTTTGCTTGCTGAGCTTAGTACAAATAGTAGTGTTATCTTTTATACCTAGTCATTACCAGTTCAAGATTGTAAGTGTAAAAATAGTTCTGTTAACTCTGGTTCACCTACTGGGTAGTTCCTTGCTGTTACTTTTTAGGGACAATTATAGTAGTATGAAACATTCTGTCCACATGAAAGCTTATTTAAAGGTTAAAGGTTCTTGGATTAATTAAAGAAAGCACTAACTGGACAGATTGTTACTTTATATTAGTAATTTTCATTATTTCTTAATGAGAATTCAACAATTTTTTTTCACAAATACTGCTTTTATTTATGACATCTTGATTTTATTATGATTTTTAACTGTTCACTGTGCTTTGGTCTGTAGGTGGGTTAGAGATTTGGTGTAGCTATGGTTTGTAATATCAGAAAGTTGCTATTATAAAAATCTTCCTCTGTTTTCTTTAGTTTTGATATATTCTTTCTGAAAGGTATCTATACTTCTAATAAAGTAATGCTTTATGTCTTTTTTAAAAACAGGGTTTTCAAAATAGTAGATGGGTAAAGGTTTATAACTACTAGTCATCCCCACCCCCACTTTTCACATCCTTAAATTTTGCCGACGCACACGCATCACACTTGCCGTTTGCAAAAGGATTCAGCATTTTGTGGTCAGTTTTCTTTGCATACGTTTATTGCAGATAAATTTGTTAGGTTTCATTTTATAGAAAAAGAAATTGGCATGAATAGGAGCCAGATTGTTTATTATCAAACAGCAAATAAGTTGTAGAATTGGTTATCCCATTGAAAGGTATCACTTAGCACTGACATGGAAGTTTAAATTAAAAGTACAGGAGCTCTGGTAGCGTAGTGGTTATGAATTGTGCTGCGAGCCGCAAGGTCAGCAGTTCGAAACTACCAGCTGTTCC
>NW_006408530.1:18640507-18645179 GCF_000296735.1 Chrysochloris asiatica
AACAACAACAACAAAGAAATGAACAAGGTGTTATTAGTCCTTTGGTTTTACTAAGAGAATGTATTTCTTAAAATACCTTAAAAAAAAAAAGAAAACTTTTCATGGTGAATTGAGTAAAGGTTTACAGGAAACATCATTAGCTTTACATTCAACAAATCATACACTTTGTTTCATCTCAATGATTTGCAGTCCCCTCCATGCAATAACAGTTGTCCCACTTCCTCTGTGTGGTTACTATTCTCACTCCACCTTCTTTCTTATCCCTTCTCAATGTTGTCCTTAGATAAATGTTAATCTTTTGCTTTTGAATGATTTACCATTCCTTGGTGAGCATACCTTACTAGTGTTGTTGTATCCTTATATACCCATCTACTGCTTGACCGAAAATTGGGCCACGAGGGTGACTCCCTTTCCATATATGAAAGGTGGTCAAGGGTCATAACCTCAGGTTCCTCCAGTCTCTTTCTGACCAGTAAGCCCTGTCTATTTTCTTAAAAATAATTTTGAATTTTGTTCCATATTTCCCCCTACTCTATCTGAGTCCCTCTAATGTGATCCATTTCAGGAAAGTTGGTAGTGGTAGCTGGGCATCATCTAGTTTGTCTCGTCTCAGAGTCATGGTAACTGATGTTCACCTGTTCCATTGGTCCAATGGACTAGTTATAGTTAATTCCATACGATTTCAATTATCATCACTCTTCTGACTTCTGCACATGGAGAAATTAATAGTTGAACCATAGATGACCACTCATAGAATTTTTGTTTTGACAATCACCAAGTAGGATGTGGACTATATTCTACCAATTGACCATTGTGTCCCCTGAGCCCCCAAGCCTAGCAACTCATTGCCTTAATATGTTTGGTAATGTGGTATGGCACCATAGGATAAGCCCTAGACTGCAAGGTCAGTTTGAACCACAAGGTGAGCAGTTCTGACTCATCAGCCACTCCTTGGAAACCCTATCCGGGTCGCTGTGAGTCAAAACTAACTCTGTGGCACTTAACAACAACAAGAAGTTTTTATCATTTTGCCTCCTATATAGCATAGTGGTTATGAATCTGGCTGCTATCCTCAGGGTCAGCAGTTCAAAACGACCAGCTGTTCCGCAGGAGAAAAATGAGGCTTTCTGCTTCCGTAAAGAGTTACAGCCTCGGAAACCCTGTACAGGGTTGCTATGAGTCAGAACCGACTCCACAGCACGTAACAACAACAACAACATGCTCTACCATATTCATAGGTGTATTTGCAGCAAAGGTAAAATACATATGTACATATATCTTCTTTCAGACTCATATATCTTTGGGTGTACTCCCATACTCTCTCCCATACCTGGTGAACTTGTGTATCTGTTGTTCCAGGGTTGTGTATATAACAATATTTACCTCCACTTCCTTTAACCCTCTCATACCTCTTTGTGTCTTCCTTCCCGTCTTCATCATTCTTCTGCCAACCTCTATTTTCTTATATATTGCCCATGACATCCATGTTAACATATGTCTCCCCTCTAGCCAGTAAATTACGATTATTCTCCCTTCCCTCCCATCCTTAGAAACCATCAAAGAATGTTTCTTTTAGCATGAAAACATTTTCTTGAATTTTTCCAAAAGTGGTCGATACAATGTTTATCTTTTTGTGATTGAGTAATTTTGTTTTTAATAATGTCCTCCAGGTTCATCCATGCTATGGGGTGTTTCACAGATTCATCATTGTTCTTCACCATTTCATAGTATTCTATTGAATATATGTGCCAAAGTTTATTTATCCATTCTTCCATTGATGGGTATTTAAATTGTCTCTATCTTTTTGTTACTGTGAATAGTGCTGTAATGAACATTGTTGTGCATATATGTATACTGGTGTCATGGTTCTTCGTTCTTGTGGATATATATCAAGCAGAGGAATTGTTGGGTGATTCAGTATTTCTATTTGCAACTTTTTGAGGAAGCCCTATGCCATTTTCCACTATTTTGTAGTCCTACTAGTAATGTAGGAGGAGCTCAGTCTCCGGTACCCTGTCCAGCATTTGTTTTGTTTTTTGAATTTTTCTGTTAATGCTGGGGTGAGATGATATCTCATTTTTGTTTTGATTTGAATCTCACTAATGGCTAATGATTGTGAACATATCTTCATATATTCGTTGACTGCCTGAATGCTTTCTTTGCTGAAATGACTGTTTATAACCTTTGTTATTTTTTTAAATTGGGTTACCTTTTTCTTGTAGAGGTGTTATAGTTTCCTGTAAATTTTTGAGGTTAGTCCATTGTCTGATATGTCATTGCAAAAAATTTCCCCCTGTCTGTGCACAATTGGCAAAATCTTTTGATGCACATAAGTGTCTAATTTTTAGGAGGTCTTAGTTATCTATTTTGTCTTCCAGTGTTTGTGTGTGTTGAAGTGTATTTGTGCTATGTATTTACATTTTACAGCTCCTAAGTTTTTCCCAATTTTTGCATAGATGATATTTATAGTTCCAGGTTTTACATTTGTCTTTAATTCACATTGAGTTTGTTTTTGCATATGATATAAGATATGGGTCCTGTTTCATTTTTATGCATATCAATTTCCAGTTTCACCAGCACCATATGTTGAAAAAACTGTCTCCTCCCATTTTGGCCTTTGTGGAGATCAGCTGACCGTACGTGGATGGATTTACTTGTGGGTTCTCAATTTGGTTCCACTGATCTATGTATCTTACATTGTACCAGTACCAGGCTGTTTTGACCACTGTGTCTGTGACTAGATTTTGAGATCAGGGAGTGAGAGGCCTCCAGTTTTGTTCTTCTTAAGCAGTGCTTTGCTTATCCTAGGACTCTTTCCTTTCCACTTAAAGTTTGTGATCAGGTATTCCATCTCTTTAAAGAATGATATTGAATCTAAATTGGGTTTGCATTATATCTATAGATTGCTTTGGGTAATGTTGACATTTTCACAATGTTAAGCTTTCCTATCCATGAGTATGGTATATTCTTCCACTTCTATAAATCTCTTTGGTTTCTTATAGTCGTGTTTTGTAGTTTTCTTTGCATAAGCCTTTGTTTTCTCTGGTTAGATTTATTCCTAAGTATTTCATCTTTTGGTTGGCTATTGTAAATGGTGTTGTTTTCCTGATTTTCTTTTCAGAACTGCCTTTATTAATGTAGAGGAATCCAACTGATTATTGTATATTTATCTTGTACCTTACCACTTTGCTGAACCTTTTAATGAATCTCCAAAATTTTCTTGCTGACTCTTTGAGATTTTTTTATGTGTAGTATTATATTATCTGCAAATAGAGTTTTACTTCTTTTTTGACAGTAAAGATACCTTTAATTTCCCTTTCTTGCTTTATAGCTCCCACTAAGACTTCCAACACAATGTTGAATAGGAGTGGTAATTACGGACACTTTGTCTGGTTCCTGTTTGCAAAAGGAATATTTTCATCTTCAGTCTGTTGATAACAATGTTGGCTTTTGGATTTGGATTTGGATGTTCTTGTTAAGTGCCATCAAGTCAGTTCTGATTCATGGTGATTCTGTATAGTGTTTCCAAAGTGCACCTAGATTTGTATATATGCCCTTAATTATGTTGAGAAGTTTCTCTTCAATTCCTGTTTTATTGAGTATTTTTTTCAGGAATGAATTTTTGTCAAATACCTTTTCTGCATGAATCAATAGGATCATGTTTTTTTTCCCTTTGTTTTATTTATATTTATGTATGTGATGGTTTATGTTGGTTGCTTTTCTACTGTTGAACTATCCTGACATCCCTGGCATGAATCCCACTTAGTCATGATGTATTCCTTTTTTTATTATTTTTGAATTCTGTTGCCTAGGATTTTGTCGAGAATTTTTGCATCTATGTTCATGAGAAGGAGCTCTGTTAAGGGTCATGGATTATTAGTTGGCTTGCTAACCACAAGATCAACAGTTAAAAACTACCAGCTGCTCCATGGGAGAATGATGAGACTTTCTTCTCTTGTAAAGACTTACAACCTTGGAAACCGTATACAGGGCCATTATGAGATAGAACTGATTCCACACAACATAGCACCATCAGCATGTTCATAATGGATATTGGTCTATAATTTCTGATTTTTAGTCATATCATTACCTGGTTTTGATATGCTTGTTTCATAAAATTTATTCAGTAGTTTTCCATCCTTTTCTGTGTTGTGAAAGATTTTAAGTAGAATTGGGGTCACCTCTTCTCTGAATGTTTGGTAGATTTCACCAGTAAACTCATCTATACCTGGAATTTTTTTCTCTTGCGAGTCTTTTTAATGACTTGAACAGTTTCTTCTTTTGTTACAGGTCTGTTCACAATTTCTACTTCATCCTATGTTAGTTTTGGCAGGTTGTGTTATTCTAAAAATATATCCATTTTTTCTAGATTTTCAAATTTGTTGGATTCCAATTCTTTAGTATTCTGTTATTGTCATTTTTATTTCTGTTGGCTCTGTTGTGATGTCACCCAGATCATTTTTTTATGTGTGTTATTTATATCTTCTTTTCTTTTGTTAGATTTCCCGGTGTGTTTTTTTTTTCAATTTTATTAATCCTTATAAAGAATAAACTTCTAGTCTTGTTGGTTCTTTCTATTTTTAATTTCATTTATTTGTGCTATAAATCATTATTACTTCTTTTCTTCTGGTGGCTATCTGCTTACTCTACTGCTGTTTTTCTAATTGTTGGA
>NW_006408530.1:18645479-18667932 GCF_000296735.1 Chrysochloris asiatica
CAGAGAGGGACAAAGGGGCCATATTTAAAAGACTGTAAAGGAGCTCTGGTGGCATAGTGGTTACGAATCTGGCTGCTAATCTCACAATCAGCAGTTTGAAACTACCAGCTGTTCTGTGGGAGAACGATGAGGCTTTCTGCTCCTGTAAAGATTTACAGCCTCAGAAACCCTGTACAGGGTCACTATGAGTCGGAACCGACTCCATGGCACATAACAACAACAATTACCGAGTAGCTTTTAAGCAAGATATTATCAATTTCCATTTATTTGACTTTCCCCACCAATATTGTCCTATTATTGATTTCTATTTTTATAGTATTTCAATGTCTTATATTTTTTTGAGGCTGGATTTGTGGCCTAACAAGTGGTCTATTCTGGAGAATGTTTCAGGCACACTGGAAGGAATGTGTATTTGTACTCTTACTGGATTGAGCGCTCTATATACGTCTGTGAGGTCAAGTTGATTATATAATTTTTTTTCTGTGTCTTTGTTGAGTTTCTTTCTAGTTGTTCTGTCCTTCATTGAAAGTGGTGTATTAAAATCTCCTACTATTATTGCAGATTTGTCAGCTTTTTCTTTAATTCAATTTAACTTTAATTTATATATTTTGAAGCTCTTTCGTCGAGAGCATATATGCTTATTATATTTATGTCCTCTTGTTCAGCTGACCTTTTAATAATGAGATAATGTCCTTCTTTTCTCTTATGCTGGTGTTTGCATTAAAGCCTATTGTATCAGAAATTAATATACTACTACTGCTCAATTTGCATTACGGTTAGCTTCATACATGTTTTACATCCATTGATTTTAATCTGCTTTTGTTTTTGTGTTTAACATTTGCGTCTTTAAGACAACATATTGAAGGATCTCTCCTATTTTCTTATCCTGATGTGGCGCTGTGGGTTAATGTGCCAGACTGCAAAACCGTTTGAACTGCAAGGTTGGTGGTTCAACCTCACCAGCTGCTCCTTGGAAGCCCTATACAGGGTTGCTATGGGTCGGAATTGACTTGACGGCACTTGACAACAACAACATTTTTTTATCCATTCTGCTACTCTCTGTCTTTTGACTGGTGCATTTAATTCATTGAGATTCCATTTAGTTATTGATACGTATACATTGATAGATAGTGTGGTTTTGATGGTTCTGCTGGTTTCTTTGTTCCATCTAATTTCCTGTGCTGAGTTCATTTTGTTTGTGCATTTTCTTGTCAATTTCTTCACTGTTCGGGGGTTTTGATATTTACTAAATCAGTAGTTTTCCTTTTGCTTGATATGATGTGACAATATTTTAATTTTCTTTGGAATTACCTGTAATTTATTAATTTCTTCCCTAGTTTAGAAGAGTCTATTTTATCTTGAAATCTACTTAACTTCCCTGCCATTTAAAACTGCTGTAACTACACATTTCTTCTTTTTGCTTTGTAATTGGCTTCACTATAAATTGATACCTTTGGTTCCCTATTTTCAGTCTTGGTCTTGGTTTTTTTTTTTTTTTTTCTTTTTCTTTTTCTTTTTAATCTATCCAGAGTCCTGGTGTGATTCTGTGGGATAATGCACCATACTGCAAGCCATTTGAACTGCAAAGTCAGTGGTTCAAGTTCACTAGTTGTTCCTCGGAAACCCTGTGCAGGGTCATTATGAGTCAGAACTTACTCAACAGCACTCAGCAGAAACAACTATTCTGTATTCTTAAATACTTATTTCCTCAGCTTTCATTATGTTAGGGAAATTCCAACAGCTCTCTTTATCTTTTCTGTGCTTTTTTGTTTGTTTGTTTATTTTTTTAATGTCTTCATCTTCTGGAATTCTAATTGCCCTTATGTTATTCTTCCTCAGGGTATGCTACATGAATTTAGGCTTTCTTAAAAATTTTTTTTCATTTTTTTTCTGGTTGTTCTTTTAATTTACTAGTATTAAGAGATTTCTCTTCCCGCTCACTAATGTAATTTTCCATTGATTCACATTGGCTCCTATGACCTTTCAATGTGCTGTCCATTTTTTAATTCTTCATGTTAATCTTCTTGATTTCTATTTGTACTTACTCATATTGTCTACCATCTTTCATCTATTTTGTTTGTTTGTTCCTGTTGTGTTTTCCTGAATTATTCCTTGTTTTTCTTGATATTTCTGTCTTATCGCTTGGAAATACCCAAATATAATTCTCTTGAATTTCTTTTTGATAGTTCCAAAATCTTTTTTCCTTCAAAAACATTTTCTAGCACTGCTTCTTGGCTACTTGTTTGAACCATTCACTCTTGTTTTCTCATGTGAACATAAATTATCTGTTGTCCCCCCCCTCCCCAAGTCATTATGGTATTGTCTTATTTGTATTATATTGATGATTATATGTTAGTGTAGTCTTAGACACTCACCAACTGCCTCCTGGTAGGTGTTATTAGGACATGGAAATGTGAGCATTTTTCATTGTTCACTGTTTGTGCACCTCAGTTTAGGATGAGTCCTGCTGATTTTGGTTGTTGTTATAACATTGATCAGATGTTATACCACGTGGCATTTGCTTTTGCCTTGTGGGTGGGGTTGTATGGTTTATGGATATGACTGAACTTTATGCATTTAGTTGTTGTCCCCTGTCATATGAGGCAAGGAGAGAAAAGATACACATAAGAAAGAAGGAAAGCAAACAATAGTAAAAACAGAAAACAATAAAGAAAAATAAAAACAAAAACTAACAGGGAACAGCTATACAAAGAATACAATAACTGAAAAAAGGAAAGAGGGAGAGTGAAAAAACGTATAAATCATGAAAGAAAAATAAAGAAAATAAAAATCAAGGAAAAGAACTAAACTCAATTAGGTAGAGGGGTGAATAAAAGGGAAAGAGATCAGAGGGTGGCAACAAAAAACCAAGCAGTAAAAGAAAGAAGCAGCAGTGTCTGAGAAAGAAAAGCAGAAAAAAATGAAAGTGGGAATAGAATGGATGGAAAGCAAGGGAGGGTAAAGAGAAAAAGAAGGATAGGGAAAGAATAAACAAACCTAGACAGTGAAAGGTAAAATCAGGGCGGTTGCCAGACTCAGAGAAGAGAAAAGTCTCGTGTCTCCAGCGAGGACCTTATATCATGGGTGGGCAAAGGGTGAGATGGTAACACTGTCAACACTAGATGGAGTTCCTGCAGGGGTAGGTGTTGTCTTCTCTGGGCACCTAACCTGGAAGTAGTTTGTGCAGACCCCAATGCTGCTGAGGGATCAGGGTATTTCTATCCAAGTAGGCAGCTGAGAGAGGTCCTGCTAGTCCAGGGCTGGGCAGAACCAGCTTTGCAGACCTAGAGCAGGGCACCCCTGATTCCAAGTACCTGGCTTGGTGCTGTTAGCTTTCCTTCCACTTGGATGTGACTCCAACTGCCTGTGGAGAGTAGGAACTTCACTAAGAGTGCACATTGGTGGCGGCTGGCTACACCTCTGGTCACCAAGTTAATGTGGAGTACCTGAAAAAATTTGCACCTTTCCCTCCACCAGTAAGTGGAGGGAAAGGTACTAATGCCTCTGCAACACCTACTTTCCTCTTTTCTTCAAAGATGCTAGCAGAAGTTCAACATGGTTGTGCAGTGTCCGACCAGTTGGCAAAGATCACCCTTCTTTTTTCATCTTTATCCCTTACATTTCTGTTCATCTGCTTCTCCTAGTTAGGACTAGTCCAGGGCTGGCCATGGCTGGCTTTGCAGGTTTGGAACAGCATTCACCTAAATCCAGGCTCTTGGGTTGGTACAGGTAGCTCCCCACTTACTTTGATGGTGCTTACAACTGCAGTACTCACCTCTGTGTGGCTTCGACCACCGGGAAAGCGTGAGCTTTGTTTGGGGTTTATGCAGGTGGGGGCTGGCCATGCCTCTGGTCACCAGGCGAGTATGATGAACAAAGAAACAAAATTAATCACACCTTTATGTCCTGGGATCACCAGTATACTTCTGCAGTACCGATATGCTGTCTTGTCTCGGAAGTTGCTCACAAAAGCTTAAAATGGCCACACCCTGTCTGGTCAGCTTGCACAGGTCAACAGTCTGTATTCTTTTTTTTTTAGCTGCATTTGTTCAGCTTTCTCTCCTACTAAGTATTCAGTCCACTTCACTATCCCTTCATCTAAACATCAGGGTTCCAGGACTATCATCTGCATCTGTTTTTTTAGGTTTTCCTTACCTTTGTTGTAGAGGATTGACAGCTTTCTTATTTGCGTGGTGATTTCTTACTGTACTGGTATGACCATGATCAAATCGAAAGGTCCTTGATCCAGATCCTAGAACTGGCATGTAGTATGGTTCCTGATGTTTTTTTGTTGATTATTGAATTCTGCCTGGAGGACTGGTGTGGTGCTGTAGGATAAGCACTGGACTACTCACTGCAAGGTAGACAGTTCAAACTTACCAGCGGCTCCTAGGAAACCCACACAGGGTAGCTATGAGTTGGAACCAACTTGATGATAACTTAACAACAGCAATAAGAAATGGCCTCTGCATGGACCCATCAGGTACAGAAAATAAACTTCAACGTAACTACTAATTCCGGAACCAAGAAAAGATGTAAGAAATCTTATCATTTACTCTTTCCTTGTGAATGTATGATGTTATATCTCTAGCCTATGGAAAAGGCAATAAAAAGTTTGAATGACTTAACTGAGACCACACAGATAGTTAATTATAATTGTAGTGATAAAATGCTAATCATTTGCCTCCTAGTATAGAGTCTTTTCTGTTATAGTTAGCTTCCTTTTTTCTTATAAATGTTTCTGGATATTAATATCTGACATTTAGATGAAATGACATATTAACATAGTTAGGACTTTAGAGTTCTTCTAATCAAACTGCTGTCATTTTACAGCTGAGGAAACAGAGGTCTGAAGAGGTTAACTGAGTTGTCGAAAGTCTGAGGTAGATGATAACATTTCAGGTTCCTGAGTGTTTAGTATCGAATTTTATAAAGTGAATCTAATGTGGCATGTGGATAGCACCTAGAGGACGTGGATAAAAATCAATAACAAGCTTGATAGTACATACTGCAAGAATTTGAGAAATTAATTTAAAGAAAAAAATAAGGGATGATTTTATTAATCAATAATACTGTTTCTTGCCGCTGAAGGCAAATGGAGAATGACAGGCTGAAATTTCAAGAGATGTAGATTCAGCTTTGTTTTCCTACTTTACATTTAGGACAGTGAGATTGTTAAGATTTCTTATGGGGAATTTGAAAAGAAATGAGTGTACACTCCCCATTCAAAACAAAAAATAAGCAAAACCCACACATAGTTCCATATATTAGTTTGGTCTTAGAATTTCCAAAGATTTTAAAATGTATTCATTTGTATACTCGTGTGCATTATTGTTCTCTTTTAGAATGTAACTTCACATTTACTCTACAAGGAGGGACTTTTATCCTCCAAAATTACAGTCTCCCAAATCCTTGATCCCGTGGCCTTTGATGTCAGATTTTTAGAATCTGTTGCTCTCATATGCAGGATATGATGTAAAGTGTTGTTGGTAAGTGCTGTCAAATCCATTGATTCATACTGATCCTGTATAGGGTTTCTGAGGAGCAGCTGGGGGATTTGAACTGTCAACCTCATGGTTTGAAGTACAGTGCTGAGCCTACAGCACCACATTAGGAGTCCATGATGTAAATGGTAGTATTCAAATCTGATTTTCAGATTAGAGTATAATTTTCATACATCAAATTTCCTGTAGATGGACTAGGATTGTGTGTTTTCTCTAGGATCTTTGATGCTTTCTAAGGGATGGGGGCAGAAAGAGTCCAGAGTTGCTACCAGCCACATTGACCCACCCTCTTTTGGCTTTTGATGTTTCAGGTATTTGATAAATTTTCTAGTTATGAATGAACATCATGCCTCAACTCTTTGAATACTTCATGTTCAGTAGCTGCTTTAACTGACTTTTTTCATGTACTGGTTGCTGTGCTGGCAAAATTCTGCTGCATACTTGCCACTTACATACAATGGTTTGCCTTTTTCTATCTGATTTCTTTCTTATATCTATAACCTTCCCTTTTGATGAATGTAAACAATCATAAACTCATAAGTTACGGTTTACTTTATTTTTAAATAAACTAATCTCTCACAGGCTTTTACAAGTCATCTAAAATAAAAAGCTATTAAACCTTGCTTATTAGTGATTGTAAATGCAAATGGCTTTTGGTGACTAGGAAAGGACAGTTGTTGTTATGAAGTGCCATAGAGACCCTGGATAACAGTAATTGATCCCAAAGTCTTTAAACTTGCCAATTCCTATTGCAACCAGACAGAATTTCTTTCTTATTTATTTATTTAAGTTTTTATTGTGAAGTGAGTGATAGTTTACATGGGAGAACATCAGCTTTACACTCATCCTATTGCATATCGTTTCGTTGCAATGATTACAATCCCTTCCGTGTATCATCATTCAGCATCATTTGCTTCCATTCCCTCTGGTTTTTGTTTTTTTTTTTGAGACGTACACTGAAGTACTCAGGAATATATAACCATTCAAATTACCAAACGGCATAACCTGCAAGCCTGCAGACAGAATATCTTAACATGGAGGTTTTAAATTTTAAGGTAATGTCTCTGAAAACTCTAAAGCAGCTTCTGATTGTCAAAGAAGGGAGTGACTCAGTGGTAGAATTCTCACCTTTCCTGCAGAAGATCTATGTTCTTTCCTGGCTGATTTACTTCTTAAAAAAATAAAACAAAAAACAATAAGACTTATATAAACCTTATTGGATGATCATGAAATGTATGACTGCAGATCCATATATGGTTGGTTGTTGTTGTTACATGCTGTTGAATCAGTTCTGGCTCATAAAGACCCTGTGTAGGTTCTTCAAGGAGCATCTGGTGGGTTTGAATCTACAACCTTGTGGTTAGCAGTCCAATGCTTATCCTATGGCACCATAATAGGACTCCATATCTGGTTTAGCTTGCCACTTATTAGCCATTTTGATTTGGGGAAATTGTATAACTGTTTGAGACTCATTTTTTCATCATTTAAAATGAGGATAATACCTACCTTACAGCCTGGTGTGTCTCTGTAGGTTAATGAGCCAGACTGCAAAGCCATTTGAACTGCAAGGTTGGTGGTTCAAGCTCACCAGCTGCTCCTTGGAAACCCTATACAGGGTTGCTATGGGTCAGAATCGACTTGACGGCACGAAACAATGACAACAACAACAACAGCCTTATTATAATGATGAAGTTAAATTACATGACATAATTTGTATCAGTAGTCTAATATGGCACATGGTACAATGTTAAAAATTAAAGCCTGTTGCCATCCAGTCTATTCTGACTCGTAGCAACTACACTGGACAGAGTAGAACTGCCTATAGGATGTCTAAGCTTGTAAATCTTTATTGAAGCAGACGGCCACATCTTTCTCCCATGGAGTAACTGGTAGGTTTGAACTGAACCACCAACCTTGAACTTAGCAGTTGAGTGCTTAACCACTGCACCACCAAAGTTCCTTAGTACAAATGTTAGTATCTCATAAATGGCAAACTACTTTTTTACTTTTGTGTACACATTTCTTACACACTAGATCATTTGCACTTTTAAATGATGAGACTGTGGTTATCAGGAAAAATGGTGATAACACCTTTCTTACAGACCAGAAAACTAAGGTTCATTGATGAATCCAATATCATTGGGCTGTTTGTAGCTAGATTCTCTGATTCTTATATCATTTTAAACTTATTTTCTCATCCACTTATTTAAACTTTTAACTATAGGCACACCTTGGAGATACTGCAATTAGGTTCCAGACCACTGAAATCAAGTATATATTGCAAAAAACTGAGGCAAACAATTTTTTTTTTACTTCCTAGTGCATCCAAAACTCATGTTTACACTGTATTCTAGTGTTCCAAGTGTGCAGTACCATTTAAAAATATCTGCAATATTGTGAGAATTATTAAAATGTAGCACAGAGACACTTGCTATTGGAAAAAACGGAGTCAGTAGACTTGCTTAATGTGGAGTTGCCACAGACCTTAAGTTTCTAAAAATGTCCATTCCATGTGAAGCTCAGTAGAGCAGAGCAGAGCAAAACAAAGTTTATCTGTATGGCTGTAAGGGGCGAAGGGCAACAGGACTTTTGTGGGATACCAGTGCTTTCAAACCTGTATGCAAATAAAACATCAGATAATAAAGGTCATTTGAAAATAATTTAAAATGCTAAACAAACATATAAAATTGAATGTTTCTTTTAATTATTTTAAGTTATTGCATTTATTCTTTCATTAATCACATTTTCTTTACTTGGTAGTAAATTAGAAACATCTAGAAAATAATTATTTCTAAAAAAGAAAAAACAAAACAAAACAAAAACTTCCTATAATCATTTTTCCACTCTAGTTACTCTGTTAGCCTTGTTCAAATATTCTCTTAATAGCAAATTCCATATTGCTCCTTTACCCAAGGCTCAAGACTTCCTAAGCATTAGAGCTCCTTACTTTTATTATTTTTTGAAGGAATTAATTTCATTAATATTTGCCAATGAAACGTAAACTTTAAAAATTGTAAGCAAATAATAATGTAGGGCATTGCTAGATTATCTTAAAGAAAACTTACTGAAAGAAATCATTTCCAATAATTGTTCACACTTGTATAAAATCTTGTGAAAAAATAGGTGTAAAATACTCTAGTTTTCTATCGTACCCGAACTTAAAAAAAGAAAGATTGGCCCACTTATTTTCAATATAGTGCATGCTTAACTTACTCTACCTTCATACTTCCTTATATGTAAAACCTTGGAGCAGGTGTTATTAATAAAAATAATAATAAAATAGCTCTTCTATTTTAAATAAGGATGCTATTCTGCCAGCTTTGAAGCTCACACATACTCTCTAACTTATCCCAGCTTTCACTCATCTGGTCTCTAAATGGTTCTTTTTATGTGGTCAGCCCACGAGCCATACGTACTGCTGCTCAATCACGCCACTGTACGTCGCCTTCATGAGGGTGGTTTGCATGATTTGCATTTCCTGTACTGTTTGAGCTTCAATGAGCTCTAAGTGCCACGTATGAAGAAACCACTGCCAAATAATGCAATGATTTTAGTCAAACCAGATGAGTCTGTGCTAGAGTCAGGCTACCAATTTGGGGAAGAGGGGGATTTTGTTGTTGGGATATCCTGTTAAGAAGGATTTTGCAAGATGCCTGTACATGCAAAATGTGAGTTGCTGAACAAATATGGCCAAGTAATGTAAGAAGGTTACTTTGGAGACTCTAAGGCTGAAGAGCTGATATGAATAGCCACATGTATGTTATTCTTCAAAAGTACAATCCATTAGATTTTAGTGTTATATCATTCTGCCAGTGCAGTTATTTATTGTAACAATAATAGATTTTGATGGCATTAATTTTCTAACCATACAGAGGTAAATTTAGTCAAAATTAAATTAAATACATTGATTGCTTGTCCCTTGCCCTCTTAAGAGAATGCTTGTATTTTATTAAAAAATAATCGATAAAAGCTGTTGGACAAGTAGCACAGATTGGCATAGTAGTGGGCCATTGAATAACTAGTAAAGTGGGCAAGTTGGAAAAAAAAAACAACAGAAAATATGTACTAGATACTAGTCTTCATGAAAAACATAGACAGATGGGGAGACAGACCTATATGATGCCACAAATAGATGAATATCTTGTAAGAATTTCAAACAAATGTTGAAAGATTTTTAAGTGAAATTTTAAAAGTTGCTTTAAAAGTATATCTTGTGCTTATAAACATAGTGTATTTATTCTTCCCACCTGAAACCCAGCCTCTAAATTGTTCATGAAATATTTTATCAATATTAAGCCGAAAGAATGTAGACTGAAACTACATTTAACTACCAAAAAAAACAAACACACTCTCACTGCCATTGAGTTGATTCCCACGCATAGTGAGTGAGCAGGACAGATTAGAACTGCCCCGTAGGATTTACAAGGTTGTAAATCTTTACAGGGAAGCCAACTACCACATCTTTTTCCTATTGAGTGCTGGTGGGTTTGAACCACCGACCTTTTTGTTGTCAGCTGAGCACTTTAACCCCTGCACCATCAGGGTTCCTTTTTATAACTATTTTTGTTGTTATGTGCCGTGGAGTCAGTTCTGACTCATAGCGACCCTGTACAGGGTTTCCGAGGCTGTAAATCTTTACGGGAGCAGACCGCCTCATCTTTCTCCTGCGGAACCACTGGCAGCTTCGAACTACTGACCTTGTGGCTCGCAGCCCGATTCGTAACCACTACGCTAAAATGAACCTCACTAATACTTGCTGTGTGCCTTCAAGTCAGTTCCGGTTCACAGTTACCCTGTATAGTGTTTCCAAGGCTTTAAATCTCTATGAGAGCTGAACGACTCACCTTTCTCCCATGGAGAGGCTGGTGGATTTGAACTGCTGATCATGTGGTTAACAGCCCCACACATAACCCAATATGCCACCAGGGCTCCTTCACTAATACTGGTGATTAAATTTTTCTTAGACTTTTAAAACTCAATTTTATTTTATAATGCCTGGAAGAAAATCTTGAGAGGCAATGCTATTAACCATTAACTAATAATAAAGTCTTTCTGTTTCCATATTGACAATTGAAGAATATTTATTCTCTCTTCTTATATAATGTATGAAAATGTCCCTGACAGAAGGCAGAAAAGGACAGGGAAGGAGGAATGGAAATTGGGAATCCGGGGAGGACGTTGATGGTTCAAACCCACCAGCCACTCCTTGGTGGTTTTGAACCATCACCCTTGTGACTAACAGTTCAGTGCTTATCCTACAGGATATTCGCAGGGTCACTATGAATCGGAACCGCCTAGACAGCACTTAACAGCAGCAACAACAGCCGCTTTAAGATATTCTAAAGAGGGAGCTACAAAGCCACATTGTCTACCAAGGAGACTATAGTATAATTACCTACATTAAGGAGCAGTAGACAATTTATGCGGGTGATAATAGTATGACTATATCTACACTGAAATTATTTTGCATGTTGCATGTTTTATGAAGTAACGCAAGATGAGGAACATTTGCATCTGATGGGAACTGGAGTGTTAGAGGACAGTCTTTATTTCCTTTGAAATTTTCTCTTATACTTTCTTTTCTAATTTCCACTTTTACAGTGATCTAACTGGATAAAGCACTGGTCTGAAAGGTTTATTTGAGCTACAAGATCGGCAGTTCACACTCATCAGCTGCTCCTTGGAAACCCTATGCAGAGTCACTAGGAATCGAAACGGTTTTGACAGCATGTAACAACTCATATATATGACTTAACCCTTATCTACTGCTCAGTTTGGCACCATTAGGTTGCTGTCTGCCATGGGAAATGTTGGACTAGAGACCACTTTTTTTCAAAGGATTTTGAGTTTGAAGGAGGGAAAATTTGCCCTATGGGGTCCTTGGAAGTATTCAACTTGCTAGATTTACTTGATGATATTAGGATACTTCCTTCTAAATAATGCCATGACTATTAAAAAAAAAAAACAAAAAAAACTTGTCGTTGCTTATTAGATACGTTTGTTTTAAGAACATTAAACTATTATTAAAGATTTTAGTTTTATGGAAATATATTCAAATAATGAGTAATATTCTTTAAGCTTTTTAAAAATACATTCTTGTTGGTTACTTATTTCCTAAGAAACTATTTTTGAAACTAAAAATACATTTTATTTTTAGCTGCTTAATCCCATGGGAGAGAGGGAACACATTTTGCATTAGTTGTCTTTAATTTATTAAACAATTCTGTAATGTACTCGGTGCATACATCATGAAAACCACTGGCACATATTTTTTTCTGACCTCACAACATAAGTTGCACTCTGGTTGTAATCCCAGAAAATGTGTTTATAAAGATTCCAGCAATAATAGTCTTGCACCTAAATAAGAAACAGAAGCTGAAGCTAAGATCCAACCAGATACCTATTGGTTTTTTTGAGTTTAATCTGATTAAAACATGGCTCTCAAAAACGTTAAATACAATGTCATGTCAGAGAGGCAGTATATGATAAATATAGTTCATGACAGGAAATCGTTATTAAATCAGCATTACTAGTAAATCTGTTATGGAAATTTCCCTCTAATTTAGTTAAGGTTCTGCCATTTTTCACCCCCAGTGCATCTCTCTACTTTTCTGCTTTAATGTTAAATATATAATTTACTGTTGAATGGGAGTCAGTTTTCCTACTTTTAAATACCACACATCTTTATTGTTACCACTAATCAAACATGTCATATACAACCTAGCTTTTCACTTCAACTAGGAAAACCAATATGCAGAGTAAAAGAGAATCCATACTGGTCATTGGTCATCATGACCTAAATACAACAAAGCTCATTGCAGCAACCACCTGGCTCTTAGCAAGGTCATAGAGTTGCTTTTTGAACATGAAGCACATCAACTGATTGAATCTCAGATTACTGATGACCGTCTGAATTTTAAAGTAATATTATTTGACAGGAGGGAACAGTCGCTGGAGAAGGATGTCATGCTGGGTAAGATGGAGGGTCAGAGAAAAAGAGGAAGACCTCCAACGAGATGGATCAGCCAGGTGGCATCATTGATGGCGTCAAGTGTGGCAGCGGTAGTGAGGTTGGCCCAGGATCGGACATTGTTTCGTTTTGCTGTGCATGGAGTCTCTATGAGTTGGTTCCGACTCAATGGCATCTGACAACAACAACAATTATTTGACAAATATTGAGAACTTCATATTGAACTTCTTAAAAATCACATCATCTTTAAATGTTTGTTTTGAGGAAATGGGTAAAATCATTAATAGATCTAACCACATAATTGTAACTCTACTCTGAGTACACTAATTGTAGTATAGTTTAGAAAGCATTTTTTTTAAAAAAGAAAAAATTTTACCAGGCAAGAGGATTATCTGGCTTACTTAAATTAATGAAATATTTTGGCATGTATAAAAGCTTTTATCAATCTCTTACACACACACACACATACACACAAACACCAATCTTGATTTCCATTTAAAATTTCACCAATGTGGAAAAATTACCATCAACCAAATTGAGTTATCTTCTTACTGAAGAGTTTAAAAATAAAAAACAAACAAGTGAGTTTACAGTGCAGTTTTGGCTTCCCTCAAAAGAATGATGATTTAGATAAGGTCAGTTATCTTTTCCCTTAAAGGTGATCTTCTTTCTCTTTGTTCCACTCTATGTTTTCTTCTTCACAGGAATAAATCCACTGAGCCTTATTCCTAACTTAATACTTTCGTAGCTAGGCATTAGGTATGCTTCAGTTCTTGTTAATGATAATGATAAAAGAAGTGATTTTTCTCCATCAACACAGGGACTTAATTTTACAACAAAGAGTTATACAATTGCATATGTCATTTTTCTTTGCTTCTCTAGTTAAAATCATTCATAAAGACTTTGAAGAAACAAAGACCCTTCCACATGAAACTAATAGATTGAGCCCTTCCTATGGACTTAATCCAGGATGAAACCTGTGTGCAAGTTGGGGAAGCATCAGGATCCCCTTATCTATTAAAATGCAGTCCTTTTTTGAGCAACAAATATGAAAATCTAAGTAGCTCTTGCCTAACTCTGCCTTAAATGGTGTAACTTTTTAGGGCACTCCCCTGATTTCTGTAGGCGACTTTTTTTTTTTTTTGTCTTTCTGCATCATGTCTAACGATTAAGGTAAGCCTAGTGTTCCAGCCCCAGCTCATGAAGGTGTTCAAAACTAGCCCCCACTGGCAGTGGTGGTTTGCCTTGGAGTCAGATCCAACTCATAGCTACCCTGGATAGAGTTTCAGAGGCAGTAAATCTTTACAGGAGCAGAAAGTCTCATTTTTTCTTCTGCGGAATGGCTGGTAGTTTCGAACTGCTGACCTTGAGGTTAGCAAGCCAGACTCATAGCCACTATACTACCAGAGCTCCTTAGCCCTCATTAGAACTGTTCATTTGATCACAGAGTATAGAACTCATGTGCTGTGTTGATTACAACACTGTAATAAACTTGCATATGTGTAACCTAAGTCTCAGCCACTGTTTCTAAAATATGCTTATCTATGGTTTAACATTCTAGACTGGTAAAATCTTTTCTTCTCCAGATGACTACCAAACAGACCCAATACAATCTATAGAATTAAAATATCATTTTAATATCTGTGTACACAATGGACTTTTCTGTTGTTGTTCCAAGAGTTTTCTTGGCTGTTGTTTCATTTTTTTATATATATATATATATATTGAAACAATCAGTATGTTTAGTTTAAAATAAAAAGCAATAAATCTTTTAATTACTGTGATCACAGTAAATTAACTCCGGAGTATTGACATCTTTAAATGTTAACTCTGGTGTAGCTCTGTAGGGTCAAACCCACCAGCTGCTCCTCGGAAACCCTGTACAGGGTCTCTTTGAGTTGGAATCAACTTGTCGGGAACAACATATGTTAACTCTTCCTATATAAGGAATGGAGTCCTCGTGTGGTGCTGTAGGATCAGCACTGGACTGTGAACCACAAGGTTGGCTATTCAGACCCACCAACTGCTCCTTGGAAATCCTATGCAGTGTTGCTATGAGTCGGAACCAACTCAATGACACTTAATACCAACAACATCATGTATATATATGGAGTCCTGGTATGGCACTGTGAAATAAGCACTGGACCACAAGGTCGGTTTGAAGTGTGAGATCAACAAGTCAAATCCATCAGCCATTTCTTGGGAACACTATACAAGGTTGCTATGAATTGAAATGGACTCAATAGCACTTAACAACAGCAGCAACAATGTATGTATATGTTACTGCTTATACAGTGAAACCTGTGAAAGTCAGAGCACAATGGGAGTGACTTGTGTTTCTGGGTCTTGCAAATTTTCTGTCTTTGACAGAATGCAGTCTTAACACTGCTCCTTTTAATGCAAAATTTTCCTTCTCTGCCAGATTTCTGCCTTACATAGGTCCTAGCTTTTGCATTTGTTACCATACAGTTTTTGTTTTTTAAATACTGTATATATATATTTTTAAAAGATTGTACAGAAAAATCTGACTCTGTATAAGGTGGAAACCTGTTAGAAAAGAAAATTTCAAATGCTTTTCTAAGAAGAGAGCGAGAAAAGTGGCAACATTGTACCCAGTCCAAGGTGAAAAACTTTGAAACTTGTAAAAACAAGGCAGTCCACTTGCATTCCAGCTATCCCAGTTTTCTTAATGTTGTTGTAAAGTGCCTTCCAACTGTTTCCAACCCATAGCAACCCTACATACAGCAGAATGAAACACCGTCTGGGCCGGCCATCTTCATAATTGATGCTCCTCTTGAGCTCATTGTTGAACATGCCACTGTGCCAACCCATCTCATTTGACATTTCCATCTTTATCACTGTCCCTCCACGTCATCAAGCTTTCACTATATATTGATACACACACACACACACATATTGTTACTAAGTGCTGTTGAGTCGATTTCGACCCATAGTGACCCTGTATAGGGTTTCCATGGAGTGACTAGTTAGCTTGAACTACTGACCTTGCAGTTCAAACTGACTTTGCAGTCCAGTGCATTAATCCACAGAGCCACACCAGGAGTCTATCTCTCTCTTTATGTGTATATATATATATATATATATCTATTATTATTATGTAAGCTTACCATCATCTCTGATTGTTTGGTTGAGTGTCTTTAACTTTCTAATCTTATCTATAAAAACTTGATTTTTACCTATTTCTTTTCAGTTTTTATGCATTTCCTTTCTTGTCTTGTTCTGTTATTTCATCTGTTGCACAGTTTGAAATAATAGTAGTGTAGTACTGATCTTAAACATTTTGTCTTTTTCCTGATTTGCATGTTTTTTCTTAAGTGTTCTGCTAACTTTTTAGCTAAGCTGCATTTGTTTTATTATAGTTGCTTTTTTAAAAGTTCATCTATTCCTATTTTAAGAATAAAAAAAATATTTAAAGGCCATAAATTAAATCTGGTTAAATATCTTCTTGTGACCATGTAATTTCTTTTTCTCTTTAGAATTATTTAAAGAGAAATTTTTATTAGTTGATTTTTTAATATATTGAACCATCCCTGGAATTTTGGGATTAGGATATTTGGTCATGATGTTTTACTTGCCTACTAGATTTTCTGCTTGCCAATATTTAAGATTTTGGCATCTATTTATAAGTTATATTGGCCAGTCATATATTGCTTATTTTATATACACTTCATAAAACTAGAGTAATAAGTTCCCTCACTTCCCCACTGCTCTACACCAATTTAAATAGAAATGGATTATCTGCTCTTTTAACAGTCAGTCTCCTGTGAAAGCATGTGAGCTTAGTGCCTTATTTTGTGTGTAGTGGTGGTGTTAGGAGCCTCGGTGATACAGTGAGTAAGACTTACCTGCCAACTGAAAAGTCAGAAGTTCACACCCAGCATCTGCTCTGTGGGGGAAAGGAGCTGTTCTGTAGTCGTCTGTTTCAGTAAAGAGTACAGCTTTGGAAACCCTATGAGACACTTCTCTTCCCTGTTGTAGGGTCACTATGAGTTGGAATTGACGTAGTTTCTATGGGTTTGGTTTTCTGGTGGTAATGGAGAAGTTTTTTTTGGATAACTTTCTCTCTTTTGCTTATGGAAATCTGATAGATTTTTCTGCCTCTTCTGAGGTAATCTTACTGATTTAAAAAAAAAATAATAAAATTGTGTGTTTGTATATAGTTCTTTTGATGATTTAGAATATTTACATAAGCATTTTTTATTGGTTTCTTTCATAATTATGCCTTTATATATGGTGTCCTAGGTAGCTAATTCTTGAGATAGTATTTATTAGGACTTTCTACAGTATAGTTCATTTTCTCTTCCTTGTCTTTCATTTTTTGTTGACTATGTGGTTAACATGTTGATAAATCAGCATTATCTTTTTTATTTTCTACTACACAACCACTACCACCATCCTTTAAATACGTTAATACTCTTGTAGTTTGACTTGTAAGCTTTAAATGCTATTCGAAGACTCTTGATGACTGTGGATGAGGCAATAAGTGTGTTTCCTCTAGCTCGCACTTTTACTCCTCCCATCCCAGTTTTATTATATCTATGCAGTCAGTGTGATTACTGTTAGTGTTCTAGTTTGCTACCATAACTTCCATATTTGTTTTCATCTTATCGCTGTGGTTAGATGCATTTCCTTGAAGCTTCTGCTTGCAACCAACTTGAAATAACAGGAACTTTGGTCTATATTTTCATGTGAAACAAAGAAAAAAGTGAACACAATATAAGAATAATTATCAACACGTTAGGTTACAGCAGGAATGTGCAGTCATTTCTGTGAGATGAGACTCAAGTGTGGTGGACCCTGTGATTGTCTCAGCTTATTGTCTTGAGAGCATTTTAAGGTCCTGGTACATGGAAGAGATGTCCAGGAGGAGCCTGGCAAACCCCTTGAGTTGAGGAGATGAAGGTAAGAGTCTGGATAGACAAAGAACAGAATGTTGAAATGGAGAAAGCTACACAAAGAGAGACCTTCAGAGATCTGCAGAACATCCCTTTTGAGTATTCAATGGAGTACAGATCAGCAGATATGTGGGAGAAAATTCATCAGCGTGGGGAAAGAACTACGTGTGAGACTTAGAAGGAATAATGCCAATAGTTCACAAAAGAGCAGAAATATTTTCTCTTGCTACTGCAGGGCTCTTCCTTTCTGCCTGACTGCAAAAACTCATGTCTCAGTCTTTGCTGTAGTCTCAACTGAGATACAATTGGGGAAGGATCCACTTCTAAATTCATATACTTGTTAATAGGATTCAGTTCCTTGTGGGTTGCTAGACTGAAGGATTCAATTTCATGCTTGCTTTCTTACAGAGTACACTTTTAGTTCCTTGCCACATGTACATTCCAAACATGCTTGTTGCTTTCTCAAAGCCTGCAATGCTTGCAAGGCAGGATTACAATCTTACGTAACGTAATGACATTCATCCTGGCACCTTTGTTGTTTTCTATTGCTTAGAAGCCTGCCTACATTTGAAGGGCATGCGTACCAGGAGACAAGATCATGGGGACCCCTCACATCTGTCCTCCATACCTGTGATAAAGACATTATCTGAAAAGCCAATGGGTAGGGTAGGGAGGACAGAGTACAGAAAAGGGCAGTTAACCCTCATAACCCACTTGTCATTGGAAAAATTGCAAGGGAAGGACAGTGGAACAACATCTTCAAAGCAATGGAAGAAGAAAAAAATAACCTATCAACCAAGAATTCTATTCCCAATGGAGCTATCACTCAAACAGATAAGTTAAAAAAAAAAAAAGAAAAGGAAAAAAAGAGGTGGTTTTTTTTTTCTTTTTCTTTTTTAAAGAAAGATGAAAAGAATTCAGAAGAGGAGATAAAAACCAAAACAAATAACTTATTTGGCTTTGTAGGATAAATGCTGGACTGCTAACCCACCAGTTGCTCTTTGGAAACTCTATACACGGTCCCTGAGAGTTGGACCCAACTCGATGGCACTTACTAACAACAAACATCCAATAAATGTTTGATAATGTTTAGATCCTAATATTAGATGAGAAGTATATATCTGTCAATTGTTTCCCAATTCCTGGGCTGACGCATTTGTATATTTTTGCATTCTTACTCTACTATTACCAGACAGTGAAAGCCCTGGCAACAATATAGTCTTATTGTGTATGGAGCCATTATGGGTTGGGATCTGACTCAGAGACAGCTTGTACCAACAACTTTATTAGTAGGTGTCCGTGATTATAAGCAAGTCAAGTGTACATTTTAGTGCCTTTTCTGTATCAAATTATAAATTAACATTTTAAAGGGAAAAGAGAATCCTAAATTGAATTTTAAAAAAATGCCTTTATCCAGACAAACTTGAGGCTTTTATGTTTTAAGAGCAAAAATATATTAAAATATTTAAATTACTTAAATCTTAGTAATTTAAATTACATTTGCATGCTTTTCAAAATTCTAACTAGCATGCTTTTGTTGTTGTTGTTGTTGTTAAGTGCCTTTGAGTCGGTTCCGACCCATAGCGACTAGTATCAAAAAATATTTTCTCTTGCTACCGTGATTCTCAACTCCAGTTTCCATATCTGCAAGTAGAGAAAATAATACCTATTTATTTCTTCTCATAAGGTTTTTTAATCTTTATTATTATGTGTATAAAAATACTTTGAAGACTCTTAAGGACACATAAAATTACAGGATTCAGTTTTTTAGAGTAATCATGCCATTTTTAACTTGACTTTATTTCTGGTTTTTAAAATGCCCATAAATGAAGATAATATCTTGAAGTACATGCTTGTATTTTAGGGAATTGCAGACTTTCTGTATTTGTAACCTGGGTATAGTTCCAATCATATGGCCCTGATCCATAAGTTATTTGGTCTCGTAGTTTGTTAATTTTAGTCTTGGATCAATTTGGTGCCACCTTTATCATGGTGAATTCCAATATTGCTCTAATGGTTTGAGTAGCTATGGTTTCTTCTGTCTTGCTGTGTAATTAACAGGAAACATTCTGCTAAAATACGTTTTACCCAAATATTAAAATGTCCAGCTCTCTTTAATTGACTACCTATCAATCTGCAAGGATGTTATTGATTTCTCCCTTTAAAATATCACTTCTCATTTTGCATAATTAATATATAAAGATTTTCATTTGCAGTGATCAGACTTTGGGTAGCATTATTTCACCACCAGTAGGACCAAAAAGGTTAGAGCTTTTTAAATGCTAGAAAGTCTTTTAATACTGTCACTACGGTGAAAGTTGTGAAGCATTAGAGAAAGAACCTGTGTGATGAAGCCAGACCTCTGAACTTAGTATATAATGAAAAGGTTCAGCAGTAGGTAGTATAGCTACATGTTCAGAGCAAGAGAAGCCATCACTATTCATGGAGGCAGTGGCATTGACTCAACTTTGAAGGACAGGTAGTAATAAAATGGGCACAGAGAAGCATTTAAATATAATTATAGTTACATTGTCATCGTCAAGTGCCACTGAGTTAGTTCTTACTCATAGCATTCCTATATACGTTTTCCGAGGAGCGGTTGGTGGGTTTGAACTGCTATCCTCGTGATTAGCAGTCTATTGTTTATCCTACAGTGCTGCAGCAGGTTAAGTAACATTTGCTAAATGCCAGATGCTGTTCTAAGTTTTCTCATATATGTATGCATGGAATCTTTATAACAACTCGAAATAGTTACTATGATTATTATCCTTCAAGGTGTCATAACTTGAAAATAATGTAACATTTGAGCTCATAAGCACTGGACTGGGAACCACAAGGTCCATGAGTCGATCCCACTAGCTGCTACATGGGAAAAAGATGAAACTTTCTTTTCCTGCACAGATTTACATCCTCAGAGACCATATACAGGATCATTGAGAATTGGAACTGACTCAATGACACTTAACAACAAGAAATTTGAGCTCAGGTTACCTGACCCTAGAGTGTGTATTCTTAATCATTGTGCTGTTCTGCTTCTAATTAATGTGATATAATATGTGGGGTTAAGTAAGGTCAAAGTCATGGAAGACTTTTAAAGGAAAATAGTGGCATTCCAGTATTATCCATTTAAGTTTACAGTTGTTTCGTTTTTCTGGGAAATCATTTGCTAGTACTATCCTATATCAGAAAGGAACCCTGGCAGCACAGTAGGTTATTCATTGAGCTGCTAACCACAAGGTCAGCATTTGATCCACCAACCGCTCCATGGGAAAAAGATGAGGGTTTCTGCTCCCTTAAAGATTTACAGCCTCGGATACTCTGTATAGGGTCACTGTTAGTCGGACCTGTGATACAATGTGATGCCATTTGTCTTCACTTTGTCATTCCCGGCATATTAAACCATATGATTGCCAGATTCAACATGGCCAATACCAGTCCATTTCTGCTCAGGAAACCAACCTTTATGCTTTCCATTTCATTTTTGAAAATTTCTACTTTTCCTTGATTTATATTTCTTACATTCCATGTTCTGGCTGTTAATGTATGTTTGCACTTCTTTCTCCACATTTTGAGTTGTTACCATCTACAAATGAAGGTCCCTAAAGCTTTACTCAGTTCACATCATCATTGTCAATTCTACTTTGAGGAGGCAGCTCTTCCCCCATTGTATTTTGAATGCCTATGGGGCTCATCTTTCAGCACTATATCTGACAATATACGGGTGCTGTTCATAATGTTTCAGTACTCAGCATTGTGGTGCTATCTGACAGTGTTCTACTACTATTCATAAGGCTAAACATTCAGAAGTAGTCTGTCTCTCCTTCTTAGTCTTAGTCTGGAAGGTCAGCTGAAACCTGTGCACTATGGATGACCCTGCCAACATTTATAATACCTGTGGCATAGCTTCCAGCATCACAGTAACATACAAACCACCACAGAATGACAAATTGGCAATCAAATTCACAAACCAACAGCTAAACTGTTGTTAGGTGCCATCGAGTCAGTACCGACCCATAGCAACCTTATGCACAACAGAACAAAACACTGCCTGATCCTGGGCCACCCTCACTACTGTTGCCATGCTTGAGTCCATTGATGCTGCCACTTGGCCAATCCATCTTGTTGGGGGTCTTCCTCTTTTCCTCTGACCCACCACCTTACCAAACATGATATCCTTCTCCAGCGATCACTCCCTCCTGACAACATGTCCAAAGTATGAGAAACGAAGTTTGGCCATATTGGCCTCCAAGGAGCACTCTAGCTGCACTTCTTCCAAAACGGATCTATTGGTTCTTTTGGCAGCCCATGGCACTTTCAATATTCTCCTACAACATCATTACTTGAAAGCATCAATTCTTCTATGGTCTTCCTTATTCACTGTCCAGCTTTCGTATGCATATGAGGTTATTGAAAATACCGTGACTTGGGTCAAGGGAACCTTAGTCCTCAAGCTGACATCTTTGCTCTTCAACACTTTAAAAAGGTCTTGTGCAGCAAATTTGCCTAATGCAACATGTCCTTTGATTTCTTGACTGCTGTTTCCGTGAATGTTGCTAGTTGATCCAAGAAGAATGAAGTCCTTGACAACTTCAATCTTTTTTCCGTTGATAAGAATGTTTATTGGTCCAGTGGTGAGGTTTTTGTTTTCTTTACGTTGAGATGTAATCCATACCAAAGGCTGTGCTCTTTGGTCTTCATCAGTAAATGTTTTTAAGTCCTCTTCACTTTCAGCAAGCAAGGTTGTATCGTCTGCATATCACAGGTTGTTAATGAGTCTTTCTCCAATCCTGATGCCACGTTTTTCTTCATATAACCCAGCTTCTTGGATTATTTGCTCAGCTTACAGGTTGAATAAGTATGGTGAAAGAATACAACCATGTTGCACATCTTTTTAAATTTTAGAACATTCAGTGTTCCCATGTTCTGTTTGAACAACTGCTTCTTCATCCAGGTACAGATTCCTCATGAGCACAATTAAGTGTTAGGGAATACTCATACTTCTCAATGTTGTCCATAGTTTGTCATGATCCATACAATCGAAAGCCTTTGCGTAGTCAATACTG
>NW_006408530.1:18668632-18673054 GCF_000296735.1 Chrysochloris asiatica
GCTGGAGAGCAAGTTTCAGTGTCTCTTCTGACATCTGTTTTGACCTTTTCCTTCTTTCTTGTCTTCTCAATGACTTTTTGCTTTCTTCACGTACGATGCTCTTGATGTCATCCCACAACTCTTCTTTTCTTCAGCCTTTAGTGTTTACTGTATCAAATCTGTTCTTCAGATGATCTCTAAATTCAGGTGGGATGTATTCACAGCCATATTTTGGCTCTCATGGACGTGTTTTCATTTTCTTCAGCTTACATTTGAATTTCCATATGAGTAATTGATGGTCTGTTCCACAGTCTGCCCCTGGCCTTGTTTTCACTGATTATATGGAACTTTTCCATTGTCTCTTTCCACAGATGTAGTCAATTTGATTTCTATGTATTCCATCTGGTGCGTCCATGTGTATAGTTGTCTCTTATGCTGGCTAAAGAAGGTATTTGAAATGAACAAATCATTTTTTTTTGCAGAATTCTATCATGCGTTCTGCAGCATCATTTCTATCACCAAGGCCTTATTTTCCAACTACTGATCCTTCCTCTTTGTTCCCAATCTTTGCCTTCTAATAACTAGTAATGATCAATACATTTTCATTGCATGTTTGATCAATTTTAGATTCAAGAAGTTGGTAGAATTCTTCTATTTTATCCTCTCTGGCTTTAGTGATTGGTGTATAAATTTGACCAATATTGGTATTAACTGGGCTTCCCTGTATGCACGGATATTATCCTATCACAGACAGCATTGTACCTCATGACTGATCCGGATATGTTCTTTTTAACAATGAATGCAACACCATTCCTCTTCAATTTGTCATTCCCAGCATAGTAAACCACATGATTGTGAGATTCAAAATGGCCAATACCAGTCCATTTCAGCTCACTAATGCCTAAGATAACGATTTTTATGTGTTCCATTTCATTTTTGACAACTTCCAATTTTTCCAGATTCATACTTTGTACATTCTGTGTTCCAGTTTTCAGTGGAAGTTTATAGCTGTTTCTCTTCATTTTGGGTTGTGCCCCATCAGCAAATGAAGGTCCTGTGGGCTTTTCTCTTACGGGCTTTACTCCATTTGCATCATCAAGGTCAACTCTACTTTGAGGAGGCTGCTCTTCCCCAGTCACATTTGAGTGCCTTCCAACCTGAGGGGCTCATTTACCGGCACTATATCTGACAGTGTTTCTCTGCTATTCATAAGGTTTTCAGTGACTAAATATTTGGAAGTAGTTCGTCACTGCTTCTTCCTAGTCTGTCTTCATCAGGAAGCTCATCTGAAACCTGTCCACCATGGACGACCCTGCTGGTATTTAAAATACTGGTGGCATAGCTTTCAGAATCACAGCAACTCATAAGCCAGAACAGTACGACAAACTCACAGACTTGTGGTGGAACTGGTAAACTAGCGATAATGAAATTGAAGAATTCTACCAACTTCTTTAGTTTGACATTGATCAAACATGTAATCAAGATGCATCGATAATTACTGGTGATTGGAATGCAAATTTGGAAACAAAGGGGAAGAATAAGTAGTTTGGAAATATGACCTTGGTGATAGAAGTGGATTTCTTTTACCAAAAAGTACTACTTAAGAAATTTCAAAGGTAGATGTGTGGACTATATTATGAATCTCTTATGTACCCATCATTCAGTAATTATCCCCTCAGGCCTATCTTGTTTCATCTATATGTTCTATCTCAATTTCCCCTCCCACACAGGATTATTTTAAATTGAATACTGTATATAATATAATTTCATCTAGAACAAATAACCTTCAGGTCATTAACACAGACTGACTGAAAGGACCATATACTATAGTTCCCAAACCTGTAGTCACCAAAGATGGAGTTGTGTTATAAAAGTACAGATTCTGACTCGTATCCTTTGGCAGTAGAAGGATCTTCTGGCAGGACCATGGCTTTCCTGAAAAAGTAACTCCGTCAGTTTAAACATTGAATTAAATAGTAATTTGCAGTCCAAAACCCCCAGCAGTCTACCCACTAAAGATACCTTGATATGGAAGATTTCAAGAATCCGAATTATCTAATACAAAATAACCCAAATTAGTCAATCAATCTCCTGTTCACATTTGTTTTTTTAACAGCAAGTTAGTTTCCAAAGGGTTTGGCAGAGTGAGGTGTAATTCTTTTGTGTCTTGGTAAATATAGTCTAGAGGTAATATGTTAGAAAGGAGTTGGAAACAGAGGTGCCAATTCAAAAGGTACTCCATTTTTGTAGCTTGAGATGGAGAACCCCCAGTTTGGGAGGGTGAGAGAAGAGGCAACACAGAATTTATCATTACAGGGAGAGAGAGAGAAAAAGAAAAAGGCACATCTTGGGGATGCTTTTTTATAGAAGGTAAGATTGAGAAAGTAATCAGAAATGCCTTCAAGGCTCCTTTAGGAACATGGTGTAATAATAGTATGTTCTTGCCAGAAAGGGTGTACTTTAGACAGACAGGGAATGTTAAGGAAGAGGGAGATGTACTAGTCCAATATTTAGTGGTGGTGTTATTGTTGCTAAGTGCCAGCGAGTTAGTCCCGACTCACAACGACCCAGTATAGGATTTCTGAGAAGTGGCTGTTAAGTTTGAACCACCAACCTTTGCAATTCACACCGATCTTGTAATGCAGTGCTTTATCCTACTGTGCCACACTAAGTCTCCATAATATTTAGTATACTGAATTTAAATTATAGTGTGACATCCAAGTAAATATTTCCTGAGGACCACTGAATTTAGGACTGGATTTCAGGTAACATGTTAAAGCTAGAAATCTGTATTTAAGTTTTTGTAGGGAATATTTGTTTAACGTGGAGAGTAAATGGCTAGGAACAAATCCTTTCAAAAGCACTTATGGATGGGAATAGAAACAGCAATGTAGGAATCAAAATAAATTAGTACTTGTTGAACATCTATGTGACAGAAGTTTTTCAAGAAAATGCAATTTAATGTGAAGGAAAGGCTGTACCACAGGTATGTGCAAAGATTAATGAAGGTGAAACTTAGCAAAATGGCTCAGGAGTCTTGAAATATATGGGACTGTGTGCTTTCCGAGAGAACAGGAGATAGAGACACAGACACACTTGAGGGGGCTTGAAGGTTCTGGCATGGCTGAAGTACAGGATTTAGAATCAAGAGATTTTTCTACAGACCACTATGTGGGGTCTGAAAAATGTTATGATTTTTATTAAAATGAAAGACAGTACCAATGGATTTATTTTAACATGGGTAGATGGAAGGGGAAATAATGGAAGAATTATAGGTTTCCTCTCCTATTTATCACTCCATTGCTGTCATAATAAAGTACTGTGTATTCATTTGTAATCTGTGATCATTTTGCTCATAAAAAAAAATCATTATAGGAGCTCTGGTAGCGTAGTGGTTACGAATCGGGCTGCGAACCTTAAGGTCAGCGGTTCGAAACTACCAGATGCTACGCGGGAGAAAGATCAGGCTTTCTACTCCCGTAAAGATTTACATCCTCGGAAACCCTGTACAGGGTCGCTATGGGTCAGAACCGACTTGAAGGCACTTAACAACAACAACAACAATGTGGTCAAAGTTAAAGAGCCAGAAATTTTAAATATATATGAGTCGGGGTGTGGTGTTGGGGGCAATGTGCTGGACTGCAAGGTGAATTTGAACTGCATGGTCGGCGGTTTAAATTCACCAACCGCTCCTGGGAAACCTTATACAGTGTCGTTATGTGTTAGAACCGGCTCTATGACACTTAGCAACAGCAATAACGGCTCTGTAGTGTAAACACTGGACTGCTAACTGCAAGATTGGCAGTTCAGACCCACCAGTTGCTCTTAGGAACCCGTATATAGAGTCGCTATGAGTCCAAACTGACCGGAAGGCACTTAACAACAATTAATTGTTGTTGTATATGTACATGCATTCATTTATGCAACCAATTAGTTATTATAAACAAGTAGGTGACAGTACAAAGATGAGTGAAATACATAAAGTCCCATATTCAAGAGCCTTGTTGATTAGTTGAAAATACACAATAAAAAATTTATGATCCAGTTGCTGTAGCTGCTAAGTGCTGTTGAGTTAGTTCCGACCCATAGTGACCCTGCATAGGGTTTCCAAGGAGCAGCTTGTAAGCCTGAACTACCAACCTTGCGGCTCAAACTGACTTTGCAGTCCAATGTATTAATCAACAGCAACACACCAGGACCCCCAGTTAAGTGCAAAAATATGAGGCTGCGATAGAGGTCTGCATAACCAGTGTCTTGGGGGAATCATCTGAGAAGCCTTTTTGGTTGGGTGATGATAATTGATATGTAAATGATGCAAAAGAATTAGGTAGTCAATTGGGTTGATTTGAAGATGGGAGCATGAGATGAATTGCAATAGTAAAGGCATGGAGGTAAAGTCACCCTGGTGTGTGTGTGTGTGTGTGTGTGTGTGTGTGTGTGTGT
>NW_006408530.1:18673154-18680489 GCF_000296735.1 Chrysochloris asiatica
GTGTGTGTGTGTGTGTGTGTAACTTCAGTCATTGCCTTATTCTTGAAGCTCAAAGCATGAAATTAGATAGGGTCAGGAGATAAGCTTATAGAGCTAGGTAAGGATCAGTGCAAGCTGACATTTCTTGTGTTAAAATAGCTTGAGTTCTATGCAGGGAAGTGATTTGACTGGATTTTAGATACTTGGCTGTGGTAGCTTGAAGTACTTGCTGAGAAGGTAAGCTTAGAAAGGTAAGGATCAGTGCAAGCTGACATTTCTTGTGTTAAAATAGCTTGAGTTCTATGCAGGGAAGTGATTTGACTGGATTGTAGATACTTGGCTGTGGTAGCTTGAAGTACTTGCTGAGAAGGTAAGCTTAGAAAGAGAAGATTAGTTAGGTAGCTTTTGCCTCACAATATAAAAGGAATTAAGGATGAAATTGAAGAGGCAAATTAAAATATTTATGAAATAAAAGGTCAGAATTCATTAATACATACACTGAAATTTGGGGAGAGAGGCTCAAAAGAGACTGTATAACTTCTAGGTTTCTGATTTGGTAGATGGTTGTTTCTTCAGCTCAAAAGTAAATACAGCAGAAGAGCCTGTTGATTGAGTTAGATAATGAGTTATTTTGGATATTTTGAACTTAAGGTGACAGTGGCTATCTAGTATAGTAACCTTAAGATTTTTAACAGATAGTTGAATATCTCAGTCTGATCTGAAGTTTGGGAAAGAAGTCTGAGTTTGGACAAGTGACATTGAAACTTTCAGAATAGGCATCTTCTGTTGTATCAGTATGATGTACATGATCATTGTGATTATACTGAGTGTATATTGAACAAACGTGTCCAAAATGTTGCTCAAAAAGGACCAGAATTTGAAATGAATTCTATTTAACCTGTGTCTAACTTACTTAACTTTGAACTGATCTGAAGTTACCTTACAAAAACAAAACAAACTAAACTTTGAACCTCACCAGTCTTTTTATAATATGAAAAAATTGTTTTAAAACTAAAAGTTTTCAATCCTATACCTCAAATGGAATGGATACACCATTTATGTGGAGTTCTTAGAATTGAGTAACTAGTGCATAGCGTGTATGGTGGTAGTAGTGGTGGTGTGCCCTGGAGTTGGTTCTAACTCATAGTGACCCTGTACAAGGTTTCCAAGGCTGTAAATCTTTATCGGAGCAGAAAGCCTCATCTTTCTCCCACGGAACGGCTGGTAGTTTTGAACTGCTGACCTTAATGTTAGCAGCCCAACTTGTAAACACTATGCTATAGAGACAGTACATAGAGTGCTTTTGGTAATAAAATGAATGTCATGCTTTCCTCTCCCCATTCAAGCACAAGCGATCTAGGGAGAAAAATTACTCCTAGATGATCTTGGAATTAGCAAGCATCCAAAATTTAACCAGATTGGATCATCACATACTGGGTTTGGAAGGAAGACTGGCAAAATGCTCTCTGATAGATTCTAGGATGCGTGAGACGTACTGACTGCAGTGGCCCAGGAAAATAGATATCACATAAAGATCTGAAGTAATTTAGTTTAATACAGTTCCATATAAAATTTGTAGTTGAGTTTTCTAACAGAGAACTAATGGTAATTTTGCTAAGTGACATCATGTGGGATAAAAACAAAAATAAGAGAGTAGAAACAATAGAATGCTGAATAATTTGTGTTAATTTGTTAATTGGCATTTAATCACAGAAATAGAATTGATCAATAATATTGATAAATAATCTCCTATGCTAACATAGTGCCTATTAGGTGTTTAACACTGGTTTTAACAGGTTGTGTTTTTCACATTCCTCTGTAAAAGAAACTTCATGTTCTTAACCACAACCCTAATTTGAATGTACATAGCATAGTGGTTACAAATCGGGCTGCGAACTGCAAGATCAGCAGTTCGAAACTACCAGCTCTTACTCGGGAGAAAGATGAGGCGTTCTGCTCCCATACAGCCTGGGAAACCCCTTACAGGGTTGCTGAGTCGGAACCAACTCCATGGCTTACAGCCACCACCACTACCACCATATCGAATAGTGTATACATTCATTGTGAAATTTTACAAAATCTGCAGATGGCATCATTCTTGCCCTTTAAGAACATGTAATCTACTGGTGGTCCATTTTCCCAAAGTACATTGCAACACACTACCATGATTTGTTAGATTTAATTTTCCCTACCAGTGTTTAAGGGATATATTAGCTCCTATTCACTAGGTACTTAAAAGTGTTGGTTATGTGCCATGGTGTCAGCTCCAACTCATAGTGACCCTGTAAAGGGTTTCCGAGGCTGTATGTCTTTATGGGAGCAGAAAGCCTCATCTTTCACCCACGAAATGAATGGTATTTTTGAACTGCTGTGAGATTAGCAGTTGGACTCGTAACCACTACGTTATAAGAGCTCCTTATATTTAAAAGTTAACAGGCTAAAGAAGAGAGAGAATTTAGAACAATCTCTTTAGTTTAACTGTACCTTAAGTTGTTGTTGTTGTGTGCCGTGGAGTCAGTTCTGACTCATAGTGACCCTGTACAGGGTTTCCGAGGCTGTAAATCTTGACGGGAGCAGAAAGCCTCGTCTTTCTCCCGTGGAACAACTGGTAGTTTCAAACTGATGACCTTGGGGTTTGCAGCCCGATTCGTAACCACTATGCTACCAGAGCAGTGAAGGACAAATAATTTGTAGGGATTACTAACTTTAGCAGATTTTATAACTACTTTAATTTGAACAGTCTATGTATATACTTTGACCTTTACACAGAAATGTAAGTGAAAATTATTTTAAATCAAATAATTCAAAAGGTACTAGGCATGCTTTATGAGTACACATTTTATTGTTAATGTTTTTATTTTTGTAATTATAAAAGTAGGATATAATCACATTATAAAACATTTGGAAATAAAAAATGAAAACACATAAACCCAGCAGCTGTTTGTTATAACCTTATATTTTTCCTTCCTTATAGTTTAACACATATTACAGCTTTTTTCCTGTGTATCCATGCTTACATTTTCATGATAATTATATACTTAAAAAGGGTTTTTTTTTATTTATATTTTATAATGGTACTCTAAAAGTTGATTTTACTCTTAATATTATTGAGAATGATTTTTGGTTTTGATAAAAATGAGCAGAAAAATAGTTTTTGTAAAAGTATTAGTTTGTCTGTTGGATAAATCCACATTTTCTTTTTTGTGGTCTACACCAAATTCACATACTATAATTCAGAAACCTTTTGTGTTATTCTGTTTACATCTATTCCTTCACCAGCATCTTGTTCTCTTGCCTTGGCTTCCATCAGCTGAAACAGCCAGGCCCAACGATGCTCCCAACTTAAAGGCTAACCTTTGAGTCAAAGTGGACTCAGCGGCACTTAACAAAATGAGTAGATACAGATCCAACCTTAGACCCATTAATTGATGTGAGTTGGAGTTAGTTTTATTCATCCCAGACCTAAGATTCATTCACACAGTTGTTTGGTCTCCTGTTTTCTCCCATTGACCCTTAAAGTCCAATGTGTTGCCAGTGGCCATGAGTTTAGACTTTGGCCCTCATGCTGCTGCTTTTCCCTAAATCTCTCCTCCGTTTGCAGTCACCATTGATAACTGACTTGGCTAGGTTATTTTGTTCTGGACTTTGTTACCTCTATCTTAGTTCCTGCCAATTGTGCTCCCTGCATATTCCCAATTAAGTTTAGAGTTGACACTTGTATAAAGATTTCGTAGGGCCACGTTCTGAATTCTGAAGGAGACTTTTCCTTGAACTCTTGTACTCTTCTGCTTTATTCATTGAATTCAACCCTAGTCTTGCCCAGGTTATACCCTGTGGATTCATCATCTTTGACTGAAACAGAATCTTCTCTCATGGCAGGGGCCATATAGGTGGTTTCATTGCCTTTGGTGCGTCTCCTCTGCTCTGAGACCAGATCTCTGCCTGTCTCTCTTTTCTTTCCTTGCTGGCCTCATTTGTATATTCCTGAGTCTACCTAGGACATGCCAGCTGGGTTTCTCTTGAAGACAAATTACTGTATAAAATTAAGAAAATAAAAAATTTTAAATGTATGGATGTGGTGGTTACTTTCTTTTAAATTCTCTGATTTTTGTTAAATCTCCTCAGATCCTTTTTGCAAGTGGATTATTTATCACTTGAAATAACAGGAGAAATTATCTTTGTCAAATCCAGACATCTCTGAATCCTATAGACTTGAGATGCAATTCATGTTTTGTCTAGATTTAACATAACTCTAGACCTGGTGTGGTTTTGTAGGAAAAGCACTGGACCCACTGGAAGGTGAGTTTGAACTACAAAAATGGGTGGTTGAGACTCACCAGTGACTCTCTGGAAACCCTATACAGGAACTGAAACTATGACATTTAACAGCAACAATAACAACACAAAAATGTAAAAGAAAAGAGTCCACCAATAATGACTACATTAAAATTGGAGTTGCATAAATTACATCTATAGTGAGCTGTCTTTGTATTTCTTGATTTATTCTACTTATTGATGCATTTTAATAACTTACTTCTTGAATAAATTATCCAAGAATCAGCCTGTAATTTCTTTTATATATTACTTCATGTTTGTACAAAGGTACTGCCATAATATAATCTTCCAATGATTACTGTTTTTACTACTTCCTTAAGCTGTTTTTTAAAAAATAATGATTACTGTTTTTAATATCCAATTGGACTGAATATTTCACTTGCAATTTATATTAAAATGGAACAACATTAGAAGCCTGCAATCAAAAGGGCTTGACAGTCCTTTTTATCTTTTCAACTCTAGAAACATTAAGATCCTTTCCTCCCTCCTCATACTCTAACTGGGCCTATCAGTCACATCATTAATACTCAAAACTCCTTTTCTATAAAATTAGAAATAAGGACATTTACTTTTTTAATTTCAATCTCCTGACATTATGCCTTTCCTATTCACTTAAATGTGGAGTCATGTAATGTGTACAGTTATTTATAAAATGCAGAAAAAAGAATTTTGCAAGCAGAGTACTGGAACAAGACAGCCACAGACAATTGACTCAATTAATTATGCCATTTCCAAGGAATAAAATTATAATGTCCAAAGAACCTGATGATGCGGGTCATGATTGAAGGAAGTTGTCCTTGTAGAAATCCAAGAAAGAAATAATGAGGATGTCAGCTAGTGGAAGAACATGACAGTGGAGAATCTAAGAGAGTTGAGAATCCAATCTATGCAAACCAACAGTTGAGTTCATTTGAATTTGTCCAGGCCAAGTTACCTGGTTCTTCTATACCATACTCAAAATGAAAACTAAGACCAGTTGCCATAAAATTAGTTTCAACTCATGGTGACTGTATGTGTGTTGAAAGTAGAACTGTGCTTCATAGGATTTTCAGTGTCAGATTTTTTTGGAAGTAGATTTATAGGCCTTTGTTCTTAAGACTCCTCTGAGTAGACTCGAGCCACCAACCTTTTAGTTAGCAACTGGGTGCACGAACCCTTTGCACCACCAAGGGACTAACACCATACTCAGAGGTCTAAATTATATTACCCTTATGACTAATTTATGGAGTCCTGGTGTGGCGCTTTAGGATAAACACTGGACCACAAGGTCAGTTTGAACCACAAGGTTGGCAGTTCAAGCTTACCAGCCACTCCTTGGAAACCCCATAACTTTAACAAGTGATGCTTGTCAAAGGAAGAGAACAAAAGGTCAAGTTAGGTGAATTTATGTAGCTTCTGCTACTCCTACTTTACTCAAGGGTCTTTTTATGTACGTATTTATCAGGCTTTTGTGTAAGAATTCCTTTAAGTGACTGCTTTAAAATAATTTGAGAAGTACTCCATTTGTCTAGCACAAATATGCACAAAATTTAGTGCTATTTTCCCTTTGTTGTTGTTGCTATGTGTTGCTAAATCAACTCATAGTGGCCCTATATAAGTTTCCTAGGAGCAACTGGTGGGTTTAAACTACCTACCTTGAGGTTAGCAGTCTAGTTCTTAGCCTGCAGTGCCACACAGCCACTGGCATGATAGGACTTTGTTGAGTACCTCCACTATTGGTCTGACAGTTTGCTACACTGGGGTGGTTTGAGTGTTGCTGTGATGCTGGAAGGTATGGCACTGGTATTTTAAATACCACCTGGGTCACCCACAGTGGACAGGTTTCAGATGAGCTTACAGACTAAGACAAACTAGGAAGAAGGAGAGATGAACTACTTCTGAATATTTAGTCACTGAAAACCTTAATGAATAGCAATGGAATGCTGTCAGATTGCACCAGAATATTGAATACTGAAACATAATGAAGAGCACCAGAATATTGTCAGATAGAGTGCTGGAAGATGACCCCTTCATGTTGGAATGCACTCAAAATATGATTGAGGAAGAACTACCTCCTCAAAGTAGGGTTGACCATGACAATGCGAATGGAGTAAAGCTTTCAGGACCTTCATTTGCTGATGGGGCACCATTCAAAATGAGAAGAAACAGCCAAACTCTTTGTTCTCCAAAAAAGACTTATTGTTATTACTAGGTCTTTCCACAATCTCTTGTATCTGTTAGGAATGTCTTTCCTATTTGTCTTCATTTGTTGAAATACTGTGATCCTACAAAGTCAATTGGTAATGCTGCCTCCATGAAAGTATTTGTGATTTCTTGTCCCAGACAAAAGTGAGTGTGACTTATCTCTTCCAAACCTGTTGTCTTACTGTTGTTTATTTTATTTCAACAATTTCATGGATGTATTGTAGTTAAGTGCCACTGAGTCAGTTCCTACCCATAACGACCCTGTATAGGGTTTTCAAGGAGTGGCTGGTGAGTTTGAACTAGCGACCTTGCAGTTCAAACAGACTTTGCAGTCCAGTGCATTAACCCATAGCACCTCATTAAGACTCCCATTGTTGTATGATGCCTAGTTAATTATGTAAAATACAATTACCTCTTTTTAAGTTAAGTTGGAGTTCTGGTGGGTGTGAATCACAAGGTTGGTTCACGCATGGCCTGGTCCCATTCATCTTCCAACTCGATGGCATTTAACAATAACAAAAAGAAAAAGCTTATCTTGATTATTGTGTATCTTGTTGTTTCCATTAGAGAACCAATCATATTTTGAATCAACTTCAATTTCTATGATCAGAAAGTGATTGGTCTGGTTGGCCAGCAGTATGATGAGACCTGGGGACCCCTGGGCCCAGGGACAGGGACATGGCCACAGAGGATCAGAGTGGAGTGTGAAGCGTCTAACTGATATGAAGTGAGAGGAGATGCACAAGAACACACATATTTGCAGATAGTGCCCACTTGACCTGGCTTCAATGGCTGGATGAACATAACTCAACTAAAGGAATAAAGAAGAGGAAAAAA
>NW_006408530.1:18681264-18736943 GCF_000296735.1 Chrysochloris asiatica
GGTTGGTGACAATAATATAATTTTGTCTTACAGTCCTATCTTATTATATACACAAGAAACAAAAGTGGCTTCAAACCAACTTAATTTTACCTATTGAAAATATGAGCAACTATTTTAGCTCTAATTTTTTTCCCTTTATAGGCTAAAAGAATTTATATTGAAAGCAATATTTCAGGTACTTTTTATTTGTATTCGTGTTGAAATGTAGTTGAATGAAAGTACCTTCTAACCCAAAACTAAATTTTTATGGAAAAGTATATTTAATGATTCTGTAAAGTTATCTTACCTGTTCTTATCTTTGATTAATCTTTAGCTAGTAATATCTTTCTGTTTGTATTTTATGTTCTCCTTTTTAAAAGTATGAAGCTTTTTATCATATCCTTATTGTATTTCTACCAATCACCCAATCTTTTACCACTTTAATGTCATCAACCATTGACTCTTTAGTAGTTTTTCAAATGCCAGAAAATAAATAGCAAAAACCCCACCCTATATTAATGTAATTTTATGGCTAAGATTTCACATTCACGCAAGTCCAGAAATTCAAAGTTATAGTTCCCAGAAGAATTCTAATTCAGTCACATTGCATAAACTGATATTAAGGTTGAAATGCATCATCATTACAGTAATGCAAAATACTCGTGTATGCATGAAGACACAGTTATGGTTGCTGAGGGAACTATAATTTTGGATTTTCTGACTTTTTTTTGCACATGGAATTTCAACCATAATGTTAAGTTAATGCAGCCTTTTTCCATTGACTCTGATGTAATATATTTGTTGCTGTTTTTATCTTCAATTTCAGTTTTCTTTGGCTCCATTTTTTTCCTGTATATCTATAAACCTGGACTTATAGAAGTCTGATGTCCCTATAAAAAGAACTACTGAAGGAATATTTCTATACAAAATAGTTTTTAGCCTCATCTGTACTCAAATTCTGTCTTGCCTTTCTCTCTCACACACATACACAGCCTCACACACTTAAGCTACATTCTGGCACATTATAGAAGCAGGTAGAATATCCACTACCTGCTGTTGAAAGTGTTGACGATACTGAATTATTTATTCTATCTTCTACACTATCCAAAATCATTTTGGGTACTTTGACACATTTTGGTCTCTTCCATATGGATACTTCATGGTGGCAGAGTTGCCAGATGCTCAGGTTTTGTGACAGTCTTGCTTTTTCAAGGACTGTTGGAATATTCTTGGGAGAATCTTGCCTTGTTACTGATTCTCATAAAGTGGTAAAATACTAACATTTCTTTGAAAGTGTTCCTTAAGACAAGGAATTATTTTTTTAAAAATTACTAGAATGTCCCATCTAGTATTTAACATTGATATCTTAATAACAGAGTAGTTCATCATGAAATTCATTTTTAATATATCAGTGTCACTTTTAAAAATGAGTAATAGCATTCTATTTGAACTTGGGGACTTAAAGTTATTTGAAATATCAACTGTTGATTCTTGTATCACTTTAGCCACTTATTGCTGCCTCATTTGTTACAATGCATGAGTGCAGAAGAGAATGTCAAATCTTTCTATTGTGGTTAGGTGTTACTGAGTCGGTTCTAACTCTTAGCAACACTATGTACAATAGAACAAAGACATGGCCTGGCCTTGCACTTGTCCTCAATCAGCTCTATGCTTGAGCTCGTTATTGCAGCCATTTTGTCAGTCCAGCTTCTTGAGGGCATCCTTCTTTTTTGTTGACCTTCTATATTACCAAGAGTGATATCCTTATCTAAGGATTGGTTCAAAGTATATGAGACAGTCTTGCTATCCTTACTTCTAAGGACCATTCTAGCTGCAATTCTTCCAAGAGATTTAGTATTCTCCTGGCAGTTCCTGGTTGTTGTTTTTAAGTGCCATTGATTCGGTTTTGACTCAGAGCCATCCTGTATAGAGTTTCGGAGTCTGTAAATCTTGGCAGGTGCAAAAGCCTGATCTTTCTCCCACAGAGCAACTGGTGGACTTGAACTACTAACTTTGTGGTTAGCAGTCCAGTGCTTATCCTACAGTGTCAGGGCTCTTTGGACAGTCCATGATTATTTATTATATTCATTACCAGCACTATAATTAAAAGGAATCGACCTTTATTGGTCTTCCTTATCCATTGTCCCATATGTTGTTATTTGTTGTTAAGTGTTGTCAAGTCAGTTCCAAATCATTGTGACCCTGTATAGGATTTCTGAGGAACAGCTGGTAAGTTTGAACTGATGACCAGTGGTTTGCGGTCCATTGCTTATCCTATAGAACCACAACAGGAGCCCGCATGCATATCAGGCAGCTGAAAATACCAAGGCAGGTCAGATGCTTTGTAGTCTTCAATAATGGCATCTTTGCTTTTTCACACTTTAAGTCAAAATTTTGCAGCAGATTTTCCCAATGCAGTACATCATTTGGTTTCCTGACTGTTGCTTCTGTGGGCACTGATTGTGGAACCAAGTAAAATGAAATCTTTGACTTCAATCTTTTCCCATTTATCATGATGTTGCTAATTCGTCTAGTGTGAATTTTTGTTTTCTTTATATTGAATTGAATCCATTTTGAAGGCTGGCTATAGTCTTTGATCTTTCAAATCCTTTTTCAGCAAGTAAGATTGTGTCATTTGCATATCACAGATTGTTAATGAGTCTTCCTCCAATCCTTCATCTTCAGATAGTCCAACTTCTCAGATGATTTGCTCACAATTCACATTGAATAAGTATGGTGAAAGGATACAACCCTGCCACATACCTTTCCTGATTTTAAGCAATTTCAATATTACCTTGTTCTGTTTGAAAAACTACCTGTTGGTCTATGTACAGGTTTTGGATGAGCACAATTACATAATCTAGAATTTCCATTATTCACAATGTTATACATAATTTGTTATGATCCACCAGCTGAATACCTTTACGTAAGTCAATAAAATACAGGTAAACATCTTTGTGATATTTGCTATCAGGCAAGAACTATTCTCATCTCTGCAGTGATATCCCTTGTTCCATGTCTTCTTCTGAAGCTGGCTTGTATTTCTTACAGATTCCTCTTGATGTACCATTTTCCAATTATCTTCAGCAAAATGTTACTTGTGTGATATTCTTTATATTATTTGTTACTTTTCACTGTGCCACCTTTCTTTGGAACAGGCATGATATGAATCTCTCTCACTTGCTTGATCAGGTATCTGTCTTCCTACATTCCGTGTATAGATGAGTAAGCACTCCCAGTATTGCATCCATTTGTTGAAACATCTCAGTTGGTATTCTATTATTCTATCAATTTCTGGAACCTTGTTTTTCTCCAGTGTTTTCAGTGCATTTTGAACTCCTTCTTTAATATCATTGTTCTTGATCAGATGCTACCTCCTATAGTGATTGACCACCACTCATCTGTCAGTTTGCGTTACGTTGGTGGCTTGTGTGTTATTGCGATATTGGAAGATATGCCAGTGGTATTTTAAATGGCAGCAGGGCCACCAATAGTGGATAGTTTCAACGAAGCTTCTAGGCTAAGACTGACTTGAAAGAAGGAGGATGGTGAGCCACTGAAAACCTAATGAAGAGCAATAGAACATTGTCAGGTATAGTTGAGTCCCTCAAGTTGGAAGCCACACAAAATACAACTGGAAATGAGCTGCTTCCTTATAGTAGAGTTGAACTTTATGACGTGGATGGAGCAAAGTTTATGCGACTTTTATATGCTTTGTTGTTGTTGTTAAGTGCCGTCGAGTCGGTTCCGACCCTTAGCTAGTGAGGTACAAATCAAAATGAGAAGAAACAGCTGTAAACATCCATTAATAATTGAAACATGTAATATACTAAATATAAATATATGAAAATTGGAGGTCATCAGAAATAAAAAGGAATATATAAAGATTGATATCCTAAGCATTAGTGAAGTGAAATAGACTGGTGTTGGCCAATTTGAATCAGATAAATGGTTTTCTGTGCTGGGAACTAGCAAATTGAAGAAGATCTGTATTGAATTACAATGTTGTCTGTTATAGGATGTTCATATGCCTACAAGGAATATCAGTTAAAACCATGATTATTCAGATTTATACACTGATTACTAAAGCTTGTCTTTGTTGTCATGTGCCATCAAGTCAGTTTTGACTCATTGTGACCCTGTGTAGCATTTCCAGGAGTAACTGGTGGGTTTGAACTACCAACTTTTGGGTTACCAGTCCAGTGTTTATTCTACAGCACCATATCCGAGCTCACCACTAAAGCTAGCAATAATGAAATTGAAGGATTATGCCAACATTTTCAGTCTGAAATTAATGAAATATGCTATCAAGGTGTATCGATACTTACAGGTGATTAACATGTGAAAGTTGGAAACAAAAGAAAGGATCATAGTTGGAAAATATGGTCTTGGTGATAGAAATGATGGTGAAGATCACCATATAGAATTTTGTAAGTCTTATTCATTGCAAATATTTATTTTTCTAATAGCATAAAAGGTGCATGATTGTACACATGGGCCTCACCAGATGGAAACACAGGAATCAAATTAACCACATCTGTGAGACGAGATGGTGGAAAAGCTCAGTAACATCAACCAAAATGAGACCAGCACAGACTGTGGAACAGACCATCACTTGCTCATACAGAAGTTGAGGCTGAAGCTAAAGAAAATTTAAACAAATCTATGAACCCCAAACTATGATCTTGAATATATCACATATAAATTTAGTGGAAACAGATGCATTAGACTCTAATAACCCAAAATCAGAGGCATTCTGAGATGACATCAAGAGCATCATGCATGAAGAAAGCAAGAAGTCATTAAGAATACTGAAAAGAAAGACAGGAGCAAAATGCATATCAGAAGTGACTCTGAAATTGTTCTGGAGCATAGATGCTAAAGTAGCTGGCAGAAATGATGACATAAAAAAGCTGAACAGAAACTTTCAAAGTAAAGTATGATAATGAAATGTTCAAAGTCTTGGAGTTATAAAACTGAAAGCTAAGTACACTCTCAACATTTATCAAGCTGAAAGAACTGAAGAAAAATTCAAGCTTCAATTTGCAGTGTTGTACATATGGTGCTGTGGGAGAAAACACTGGAATGCAAGGTCAGTTTGAACCACAAGGTGAGTGGTTCAAACTTACCAGTCACTCCTTGGAAACCCTGTACAGGGTTGCTGTTAAGTCAGAACTAATTCAATAGCACTTAAGAACAACAAACAACAATGGGAAATTTTTGAAATATACAGGAAGCATCAAAAAAAGATGGAAAAAATCCTTAGTTGCTATACTAAGGATATACATACTTAGTCATTATACTAAGATATGGTTGGTGTTCAACCATTTCAAGAAGTAGCATATGACCAAGAACCAATGGTACTGAAGGAAGAAATCCAAGCTGCACTGAAGGCATTAGCAAAATCAAGCCTCCAGGAATTGATGGGAGTCAAATTGAAATGTTTACAACAAACTAGTGCAGCAATGGAGGTGCTCACTCATCTATGCCAAGAAATATGGACGACGGCTACGTGGCCAACCAATTAGAAGAGATTCATATTTATGATTATTCCAAAGAAAAGTTGCCTGATAGAATGTGAAAACCATCAAATACTACCATTACTATAACATGCAAGCAAAATTTCACTGAAGATAGCTCCAAAATGGTTACAGCAGTATATCGACAGGGAGCTGCCAGAAATTCAAGTTAAGTTTAGAAGAGGATATGGAGCAAGAGATATCATTGCTGATACCAGATAGACTTTGGCTAAAAGCAGACAATACCAGGAAGATGTTTACTTTTGCTTTATTGATACACAAATGCAAAGGAATTTGACTATGTGTATCATAACAAACTATGGATGACATTGCAAAGAATAGCTATTCTAGAATGCTTTATTGTGCTCATGAGGAACCTGTAGTTAGAATAGTGTATACAAGAAAATCTGAAACTCCTTTTGTGTGGGACTTGATGAGTTCGTATACAGGATGTTATGGCAGGCGACACCAGAGAAATGCATCTCTGAGTCATTTTGAGATATAAGTCTTTATTTTTTATACAATTTTGGAAATATTATTTATATAATTTTTGTCACTTTATACATTTTATTCTTAGTTTCTCTCTCTTGAGATTTGTTTATTTATTCATTTATTTTTAGGATAAGCACTGGACTGCTAACCACAAGGTCAGCAGTTGAAACTCACCAAATTAGAAACCCTATACAGTGTCACTAAGAATTAGACCTGACTTGATGGTGTTTAACAAAAACAACTGTCTCTATATATGTTGGTTGGTTATGTGCCATGGAGTAGGTGCTGACTCATAGATACTATCCTGTGTAGGGTTTCTGAGTTTGTAAATCTTTATGGGGGCCTCATCTTTCTTCCACAGAATGGCTAGAAGGTCAGACTGCTGACCTTGAGGTTAACAGTTCAACTCGTAACCACTATGATACCAGAGCTCCTTCTCTCTCCATATGTAATATATATATGTATATAGGAGTCCTGGTGTGGTGCTGTGGGCTAATGTGCCAAACTGCAAGGCTGTTTGAACTGCAAGATCGGTGTTCAAGCTTACCAGCTGCTCCTCTGAAACCCTATAGAGGTTCGCTATGCGTCAGAATCGACTCTATGGCAATTCACAACGACAACAACACACACACACACACACACACACACACACACACACACATATATATATATATATATATTGTTGTTGAGGGCCCTCGAGTCATCTCCGGCTTTACAGTCTGATGCATTAACCCACAGCGCCACACCAGGGCTCCATTATATATATATATTATATGTATACATACACACAGTACTTAAGAATAAAAAGAGGACCGTTATTTAGGTTATGCTCAAAAGGAAGCATACTAAAAATAATGATGTTATTGTGTATGAAATTTAGCCATGTGTAAGATACTTCATTATTAAATTACTCTGTCAAAATACTAAATTTTATCTTTTTTAAAAACTGGCTTTTTAATGTTCCCTTCTGTATGACATCAACTTAGAAGCATAATACTGGAATCCTCACATTGTTGGTTTGATGAGAACAAAACATAGAGTTAGCAAATCAATGTTTATCAGAATTCTCATTTTGAAGTGAAAGTATAAATGACCAAGATACATTTCTGGAACTCAGTGCTTCAAATTATTTCTATGTTGCACACCCTACTATATTGTGTAACATTTTGTGCTTTTCAAACATTTGTTGAGTGCCTACTGTGTACAGTACATTTTGCTGGCTTTGACTTTCATAATTAATTATATAGTGAAACCCTTATAATTACAGTGATGTGTGAAGTAGCAAAACATAGGGGGTAGTGTATAAATGATTTGTGGGGAGGTAGTTTTCCACGTTGTAAATTAAGCACCAAATTCAGGGAAGATTTCAAAGAACTGTCTTGGACTTGCCAAAACAAACACAGGAGGAATAAGCACAAGAATAATCTCTATGAGGAAAATAGCAACAAAATGTCACAAATCAAATGATAGAATGACTCAATAGAGCAAAGGATTCTGGGAAGCAAATTTTTAAAGAAACTCAGCACTGAAAAATTTAGATCTTATGACTGATTATAGAACAGTCAAATATTGAGGAGGTACTTTATTTTATCTGTGCTAATTTGAGCAGTCAATGGTACCCCGTAAAAACAGCAGTCACCATATTAGCATATTTGTTATTTGGATACATGATTTTCAGGAATAATTTACCTGATAAACCAGGTGGCAGATATTATTATTGTTGCTGTTTTTGTTTTGATTATATTATCTAGTCCTGTGTTATAATTTCCAGTCTAGTCTAAAAGCCTAAATGTCTAAAAACCACCCTCTGCTTGTGTATGGTTTCTCAGACATGTCCCTAAAGTGTGCTTTCTGTATCTACTATTGCTCAAGCAATTCTGATTGACTCGTCAGTCTCTCCTTAAGTGTTTATAATATTAGACAGTTCTAGAAGCAATAGATAGGTCTATGAGGACTTCTATCCATTACCTTGGGTTTTCAATCTTCCAACTTTACAGTATGTAGAAATGAACTTTAAGGACTCATAATTGGCATGACCTGGAGAGCAAAGAATAGTCCAGTATGAATGATATGCCGTTGTTAAGGAATAGTTTTCTATGATAGATTAATCATGAGGTGAATTATAAATATTTCACATACTAATTATATTAGTTTATGGAGATAAAACACCATATGAAGTGTTCCCAGCACACTCAGCAAGTTAGACGCTTTTTGCATGTTAATTGAATTGCCTCCTCAAGACTGGCGATTATGAATCCCTGAAGATGACAGAAATTATTATCATGATGTTGTACATTAGTGATCTTTGTATCAGGTTGACACCTACCTTTCTCTAGGAGTACCTTGTCCTTGGATCATCTCTCGAGTACTTCATATAAAATGATGAAGAAGAGAACAGTGCTTCATCTTTTATTAGGAACTCCATGAAAAAAAGTAATGAGCTCAATCAAGAATGACATCAAATAACAATACTGCCTAGAATTGTGTTGGATGCTAAAGTAAGAAGATAAATGCTTTCTTTTTAGTGCCTGAAATGTTCTGTCCACCCCAACCCCTTTTTAATGGTTGTTGTTTTTAAGTGCTGTTGAATCAGTTCCTACTCTCGGCAACCCTATATAGGGTTCCAAAGAGCAGCTGGTGCGTGTGAACTGCCGACTCTGTGTTTAACAGTCCAGTACTTAATCCCACAGTGCCCTACCAGGTCCCCCCTTTTTTTTATGGTTGTTGTTGTTAAGTGCCATTGAGTCAATTCCAACCCATAGCGACACAGTATAGGGTTTCCGAGGAGCAGCCGGTAAGCTAGAACCACTGACCTTGCAGTTCAAACAACTTTGCAGTCTGACGCATTACCCCACAGCGCCACACCAGGACTCCTTTTTTATGGTTGTAGTTATGTGCAGTGGAGTTGGTTTGACTCGTAGAAACCTTGTGTAGGATATCCAAGACTTTTAGTCTTTATGGAAGCAGAAAGCCTCATCTTTATCCTGCAGAACAGCTGGTAGTTTCAAACTGCTGACCGTAAGATTAGCAGCCCAAGTCATAACCACTACGCTACGAGAGCTCCTTAGTAGTAAATATATTGAACACTTTACTATATGCAGTGAACAAGTTTATTTTCTGAGTGTCATTGATGAAATGAATAATTAACTTTTTTACAGATTTTTATATATATGTATAAAACAACCCTAGGATTAGGATAGTGAATGAGAAAGATACATGGCTCATATATATATATATATATAGATTTTTATATATATGTATAAAACAACCCTAGGATTAGGATAGTGAATGAGAAAGATACATGGCTCAACTTAATGGAAATTAAAATCCAGAAAGTTAACTGCCATGTTAAGAAAACAACAGGATTCTGAAGAAAAAAGGAGACAAAACAGTAGAGCTAATTTATTTCTCCAAAGAATTAACCAGGGAACTTCAAAAGTTTGTGGAGGTCCCTGGAACCATCAAGGAGAAGGGGGAAGTGCGAGACCTTACCCAGAGATGCAGTGACACCAGAGATGGAGGCAGAGATGATGACATGGAGAGATCGAGCGGCTGGGGACTCTAGACCCAGAGAGGGAGAGGGACTGTGTGCTGATGACCTCTGTGTGTGTGTGTGTGTGTGTGTGTGTGTGTGTGTGTGTGTGGCTTGCAGAGTATTCCCTTTGGTTGGTTGATGATGCTTGCAGGGGATTGTAACCATGGCAATGAAACCATATAAGATAGGAAGAATGTAAAACTAATGTTCTCCGTGTAAACTATCACATAATTCACAATAAAACATTAAAAAATAAGTTTATGGAAAAATGGAATTGAAAGGTAATGTAATTTTTCCACAAACTTTTTTAAGCCCCTTTGGATATTTAATTGGAGAAAACAAAGAAACACATGAAATAATAGAGAAACATGCACTAAATGAGAACCCACATTTATACCAGCTGGTTTCGGGGACTAGACCTTTTGGTTTCATTAAGTATCCAAATGCATGAGCCCTGGATCTCTATTACTTTGCATTCCACAGAAATTCAACAATTAAAAGGAATGTTTCCTTATTTCCCTTTTATTCCAAAGCCTGATTTGTTTTATTCTCCTGTGTTAAGGAATAGTACCACCACCTATCTGATTATTATACAAGCCAGAAAGTTTCAAGTCACCCTTACCCTGTCTTTTCCAAAAACCCAACAGGTCATTTCGATTTCCTTCATTTTGCAGCTTTTTGTTCTTGAGCAGTAAGTATTCACAACTCAATAGCTGTTATTAAGTGCTGTCAAGTTGGAAAAGTTGTTAATATAATATTAAACCAATAGTGGATCACCTTGTTGCTTGTTGTTGTTGTTGTTAGGTGCTGTCATGTTGGTTCTGACTCACAGTGACCCTGTGCACAACAGAACGAAACACTGTCTGGTCCTGCACCCTCCTCACATTTGTTGTTACGCTTGAGCCCATTGCTGCTGCCACTGTGCCAATCCATCTTATTGCTAACTTAAATAAAATACAAAATTTTAATCTTGTATTAATTTACCGAATCTACTGAAAGACTACCTTTCCAGTTTTACCCAGTTACTTTTTTTTGCTAAACTTCAGCAAACCCTTTTCTCTCACTTATTGAACCAAAATTCCCATGACTCAGACGTCCCCTCCCATCTACAGTAGCTCCAAGACAGCCTGGATTTTCCCCTATTGTACTTCTCTTTATCTGAGCTGCCTTAGTACTTGTACCTCTGTCTCCCTTCACAATCAGCCTTGCATTGCTCTGTGGCATTTCTTTTGCTAGTCAGAGCTGTTACTTTTTTATTATTGTTGTTGTTGTTATTTAATGTTTTCTATATTTTGTCTCATTTCACCAATTAAACTGTCAGCTCTTTTCGAACAAGAATGTTTCTTAGATTGTCAAGTCAACGGATTTGATGACATTTATTGATGGTGGTTGTTGTATGCTGTGGAGTCAGTTCCCCCTTATAAAGACCCTGCATAGCATTTCCGAGGCTGTAAATCTTTACGTGAGTAGATGTTTAAAATAGGTATATCTGTAAATGTTCAGGAGTCCTGGTGTGGCACTATAGAATAAACGGTATATTGCTAACTGCAAAGTCGGTGGTTTCAACCCCCCAGTCGCTCCTTGGGAACCCTATATAGGGTCGCTGTTTATCACATCACCTCACATTACATCGTAAATGTTTTGAGTGGTTCATATTACTTTGAGTTTTATAATATTACTGATAATGGACTCTAGCGCTCAAGAAATGAACACACACACACACAAAATGTTTAAATGTAAGCAGTAAACATTTCAATTTATTTGTGGGTTTTGTTTCAATGGTAAGCCTACCATCACTTCTTGTTTCTTCCTTTCTTACACACATAGTTACTGAGTGTCTTTTATGAATTAGGCACTGTGCCAGGTACGAAGAAAAAAAAAAGTGGAAAAAAAAAAAGCAACAAAAAACCTGAAACCAAAGAAACAGTATATCTGTAATATAGCATTACTTACGGACTTGTTGGCAACAGGTGAAGTATCGATAAGGGCAGATTAGTGTCCTGATGACTGCCCTTGGGATAAATGTTTTAAAAAACAGTCCTGTGTTGGAGACAGTGCTCAGTGGCAAGTGCTACCTACTGACCTCGGTTCTCTGCTTCACCTGACAAGCTCTGACACAGTGCTCTGAAAGCAACATTGTGTGGTAGGAAAAAGTCATCCTGCCTGATTAATCATTGATACCACTCCATAGGACAGCTTTTGGGAGACTAGATACTCTTTATTTAATATTCTGGAAATTATCCATTACAAGAACCAAGCAAATGAAATGAATTCTTTTAGTTTAGATAAGACTTTCATCATGTATTTTTAATTGTTTTAGCAAATGGAAGCATTTTGTTATGCAGTGTTCTAGAAAGTATTAAAAAAAAACCAAACCAAAAAACCAAACCTATAGCCTGTAGTAGAAATGTTCCAATTAAGATGAAATAGCTGACAACTAAAGCAAATTGTGTTAAAATTTATTTTGCATGTCAGTGATTAATGAATGTTAGAGCTCAGTTCTCTTTCTATATACATTCTAAGAAATAGAAAGTTAATTTAAACCCAAAAGTTTGAAAGTGCTTGGAATAATTTTCATTTATGCATCTATGGGTTTTTGGACTTCTGTTCTATTGAAACCACTATCCAAGCACTTAGGGAATGATAACAGGATGAAAGCAATAATACTCTTATCTGTGTCTCTCTCCTTTCTCATATCCAGTTCCTCAGCAAACCCTGTCAGCTTGAACTAAATGCTGCTCATCACTGCTAGCACGTTCCTCTTCATCCAAGCCATCATCATCTCCTTTCTCGGATTCGTCTTCTCCCTTCTTCTACCCAAGATACACTACAGTCTGTTTCATGTGGCAGTCAGAGCAAAGTTTTCTGATATTAAAAAGTAAAGCAAGATTCTATGAAATAAAAAAGAAAAGTAATAGAAATAATAAGGAATTATTTGAAGAAAAATTTAAAACTTTGTAAATATATGAATATAAAACCATACTCTGGTGGAAGACATTACAACATATCATATGATGATCTCTGTTAAAAATCATATGTGTTTGCAGTAATTATTATGGTGGTGGTGGTGGTGTGCTGTGGAATTGGTTCCAACTCATAGCAACCCTGTGTAGGGTTTCTGAGGCTGTAAATCTTTATGGGAGCAGAATGCCTCATCTTTCTCCCGCGGAACTGCTGGTAGTTTCGAACTGCTGACCTTGAGATTGGCAACCCGACTTGTAACCACTATGGTACCAGAGCTCCTTAAACTACATTGTAGTCAGGGTTAAAAGCAAAAGATAAATTATGTAATAATGTATCTGTTTTGCAAAGTAAAAAGAGTATTATCAAGTACCCTCACTGTGCAGATATAATTATCTGCTGACTTTGTGGTTCAAAGCGAGCCTGTGGTGCTGTGCTTATTCTACAGCAAGGCCCCAGCGGTTATTATGTTGTATAGTACAAGTGGAGAACATTTCTTTCATCAGGGAAAATAAGGCTGGGCTGTCTTGATTGAGGATTCTGGAAAGTATAGGTATCAAGGAAGGCTTTGGTAATGAGGCTGAACAACATGAATCCAGATAAAGAATACTGAATGATGTGACCTTGCTGGAAGAATGGAATTTGCTCTTTTCTCAAAGACCTAACTGAAGTTGTACAAGAAATGATTTGAGTAAAATGTAACAAACTATTGTCTTTCTTAAATTGTGTACTATATTCCATTATGTGGTAAGCATTTTCAGAGGTGGGTGAGCATACTAAAAGTTATTCTGGGACAAGAGTTAAATGACCTAGTTTTTGCTTAAAGGAGGGTTGCTATGAGTTGAGTGGACGCGACACACTTAACAACAACAACTAGGTTGTATGTTATGATGGGTGGAATACTGAATACCTGACCTCTTTTCTCATGTCACTACCCTTCTATAGCATTGAAGATATAAAAATATTCAACTTTATAATAGTGATCACATTGCTCCAGTGTCTGGGTATAGTTCAGCATCCCTTGTACATATATTAAGAAATAGGATACAGGGAAAACCACTGATGTATTCAAACGGAGCCAGAAAAGTCTAATATCCCTAATCTTTAATTTCATTGTGTTAAATTGTTTTGGATTCTTTAGACCAAGGGTGGGCAACTTTTTTTCTGCCAATATTTATAACATCATTCGTGGACTATACAAAATTATTAATTTAAAAACTAGCCTGCTGTATTTGGAAAAACATTTCATGAACTCACTCCCAATGTGATGGCCTCACAGGAGTCCTGGTGTGGCTGTGCGGATTAATGCACTGGACTGCAAAGTTGCTTTGAACTACAAGGTTGGTGACTCAAGCTCACCAGCCACTCCTCGGAAACCCTAAACAGGGTCGCTGTGGGTCGGAACCAACTTGACAATAACAACAACGTGATAGCTGAAACTATGGTTCTCTTGGTAGGGCCAGACCAAATAATTTAGAGGGCCTTAATACGGCCTGAGGCTGTAAGGTCCCCCCCCCCCCCTTGCTTTAAGGAAGTGAGGCTCAAGTTGGAAACATGGGCACAGTCACTAATCCATGGAATGGTGTTAATGTGATTGTGTAAGCACTGAGCCGTTTTGGTTAGACAATTATACTAGCAGCTAACTTGTACTTTTGGTGAGATCGTAAGCTAATGATGTAGCCATTAATTTGAATTTAGCAGACATTTTAAATATAGGTTTCTCTTACAGAGACAAAAGTTGCAATTTAAAGCTCTTTGGTGGTCTAAAACCAGCATAATTCTGTAGTAGCATGGTAATAAGTACTAATCCAGCTTATACAGTGATTGTAGTATGTCATGTTTGTGAAAGATTGCCTAACTGCTTCTCTGGGTTTTATGTTAATTTAAAAATATTAAACCTAAAACCTTATAACATCTTCATGCTGAGATAAACCGTTCAATTTGACTTGTACTCACCAGCAGCTGTCAGGAATTATCCTGTTCCTAGTGGTTTTTGCTATCACCTTGTGGCCTCTCCTGCTAGAGACACACTGTGGGATGATAAAGCTCACCTTGTTAGGATTTATTGCTTAAATAATACCTGAGGCCAGATGGACACTGGTATCGTAGGGATTACGTTCTGATGGAGTGATGTCATTCAGTGGATTATTATAAACTTTCTTTTTAAAATTGATGGTAGGGAGCAAAGTAAAAAATGCCTATGACTTGGGCCTGCATTCCATTTGTGGGCACACGCACCACTTCTTTTGGGATGTTGTTGAGCTAAATGCTTGAGGAATGTTTCATTGCCTGATTTGGCAACCATTTTAGAAATGAAAATGCAAAGAAAAATGCCTTACATAACTTCTACAATTTAGAAGCAGTGAGGGCATATAAGGAGCCCAGGTGGTATCATGTGTTAAGTGTTGGACTAGTAATGTCAAGGGTGGCAACTCAAACCTACCACCAACTTCATAGAAACATGAAGATGTCTGCTCCCATAAAGATGTCAAATCTCAGAAACCCTAAGGAGCAGTTGTTCTCTGTCTTGTGGAGTTGCTGTAGGGTGCCTCTGAGCTAGAATTGATTCGATGGCAATGACCTTGACTAGGGCCTTTGGAGGGTTATTTGTTATTTCAAAATTCATTGTAAAAATACTGTGAAATTTTTTTCATGGTTTAGCAAACTGAAGGACGTAATGGTGTTGGCTTTGCCAAATAGTTGTTGTTGTTGTTGTTAAGTGCTGTCGAGTCGGTTCCGACCCATAGCGACCCTGTACAGGGTTTCCGAGGGTGTAAATCCTTACGGGAGTAGAAAGCCTCATCTTTCTCCCACGGAGCGGCTGGTAGTTTCGAACCACTGTCCTTAAGGTTCGCAGCCCGATTCGTAACCACTACGCTACCAGAGCTCCTTTTGCCAAATAGTTAATAATGTAAAAATCATTTCCCTTTCCCTTCTGAGTGGATTACCTATTTTACATGTTTGCTATTTTTTGTCTATGCAATATACATATGTAAATTATTATTAGAAATATTTTGGCCGAACCATTTAAGAATTTTTTGCAGGCGTCATGACACTCAATACTTGAATGAAATCATTTGGCATGCATCTTCTAAGAATAAGGGTATTTTCTGATACAACCATAATGTAATTATTATACGCAAGAATTTTAAGATTGGCAAAAGTTTACAGTCTTGTATTTAGCTCATAATCACATTTTCTCTGTTGCCCTAATAATTTCCTTCATAGCTGTATTTTTTTTTTTTTGTAAATCTGGTAGTCAGTCAAGTAGCACACATTACATTTGTTGCTATGTCTCTTTTATTTCCTTTTAATGTAGTTTATTTATTTATTTTTTTACAATACTGATATTTTTGAAGACTCAGCTCTTCAGCAGAACATTTTTCTGGTTGCTTCCTCGTGACAAAACTCTGCCCTGGCATTTTTGGCCAGAATGCTACATTGGTCATGTTGTATTGGTCTGAGAAATACATTACAATATTTTATTCTAATAAGTTTGATTATTGGTTAGGGTGGTGTCCACCAGTTCTGTTATAAAGGTGCCATTCAAAAATATTCATATGTAATATGTGACTGCAGTTAATGAATTTTTGCTGTGTAGAAACATTGAGTTTGCTCAGGTCTTAATGAGTAAGAATGTCAGTCTTTGCTTGCAGTAGTGTGTGGGGAGGAGGGATACATGGGAGAGAGGAAGTATTATTTAGTAACCAGATCCACAACTTGACATTCATTCTCTGTTAAGGAAAATATTGATTGAGATGAGTGCCTTGTTATTCTCCCTGACAACTATCAGATTTATATAAATGCAAATATTATCATTTTTCCGAATTTTCCGTTTAAGTTTTAGAAAGATTTACACTTGGTGATGAGTGGTAGTGAGGGGGCAGGGATATCTTTGGACAGAATAGCACATTATTTGGCCATAGGTTTTTTTTTTTTTTTTTCTGTTTAGTTGAGTGCGAAATAGGCGTCTTATAAAATAATTGTATTTCTTTGGTATGATATTTTTATTTTAAAGAGGTGTGTAACAATAATACAACCATGTGAGTTTAAAGAGACATCTTTGCCTTTTGTCTTATGTGCTTCCTCGTCTAGCACATGAAGAAGACTCTTGGATTTCCGTGTTTGATGTATACACTTACTATGTAATCATTCTTTGTATGTGAAAGGCTAGTGCTGCAGATCATATAAACACCTGAGGTTAACCATTTGGCTTGTCAGCAAGCAAGGATTTAGAGTCGTTTTAATCATGGTAATAGCAACGATGATATTTTGTATTTATTGAGTACAGAAAAAAGCATTGGCAATGTGAGCGGTCCACAACCATTTCATATCCATGGTGTAATGAAAACCTCTTCAGGCTTAGAAGACCAGGAGTTCCTGCTTTGCCACTTTCTACCAGTGTGATCTTAGAAAAAAACTCTTAACCTTCTTGAACCTCATTTTTTAGAATTGGGATTAAAGCCATAAGGGTCAAATGATGCCACATTATGTTATAAAGGTGGCATTCCATCAAAATCATGCCATCTAAATGTCCTCAGCTGCACAGGGACTGTAATTTGTACCTCCTTCGTGTCCATCTATGGTAGGTATCTCATGAGTGAAACGTTTACAGGTTGTCCCAGCCAGTTATTACTCCTTTCTGCTTGCTCCTCTAATGCTTTGTACCTGTCACTGTTGCAATGTCTTGTTAGACTGTCTTGTTCATCTTTTCAGGCCTCCCTGGCTTAAATCTGACACATAGTAGGCACTTAGTAAATACTTGTGGCTAGGGTGAGTAAATAGGCACTTAGTAAATACTTGTGGCTAGGGTGAGTAACTCTCCTTTATAAACATAGATAGGTGAGCTTTCAGTTTTCTTTTATCCCCCGAAACAGAGAATTTGCCTTTCATCATTGTTTAGACGAGTGCTTTATATAAGGGATTTTACAGATTTTACATCTGGTACCATCAGCAATCCAAGGATAGAGAAGAAAAGATAAAATAAAACAAATATTGCAGAATTCTTTTCAAAAAAGAAAAAAAGTGGGGAGAGGGCTGGGTGAGAAAACATGCCAAGAGAAAAAGACCACACTAGATAAGTCTATTGCATAAATCAAAAGGGTTTATGTCATAACATGAACATGTGCCATTCTTGTTCATATATTGAATTTCAGTAGTTGGTTGCATAAAGAAGGAAAGTGTAATGAAACTGGCAAGTAAAGTATTCCCCAGCCAGTCTTATCTTTGTTCCATTTGTCCTTCAGATACAGCTTTTCTTGCCGTTTTCAATAAAATCCATCCGGTTTATTTTTTTATTTTGCATTTCTCAGTAACTGAGCTGAGGAGACCAATGAGATTCTGGGCTTTTATAGTTCTTAGCAGCTGCTTTTTAAGAGATCAAAACTTAGAATGCTGCTCCATTGCATTAAGGCTTAACTATTGATGTGTCCCTGTAGGGGATATGTTTTTCTTGGGCTGGGATGAGGGAGAGTGGAGAAGGGCAAAGGATGACCTCTTCAAGCATGCTCAGTACAGTAAGCCCTAATTTCCTTGTTTCCTAGGATCCTCTTTACAAGCTCAGTGCTTAACCTGACTGAACTGGCTGCCCTTCGGCCTGACCTTGGGAAATTGAAAAAGATTCTCTACTTCCACGAGAACCAATTGGTGTACCCTGTCAAGAAATGTCAGGAGAGAGATTTCCAATATGGATACAACCAGATTCTTTCATGGTAGGTATAGATTTCATCATTATATTTGGTCCATTGCCACCATTTTTTCTTTATAGATGGTTAGCTTTTATGTTTGGAGACCTACCGTGCACCTATTTTTAAACACAACACTTTTAAGGTAGGTGAGAATATATAAACATTTATTTCCATGATAATGTGATAATAAATACTACCACATCAGGTTCTTTTAAAAAATACTTATAGGTTACCATTTAATTATATGTTGAAATAATTATCCAATTTTGTATTTTGCACAACATTCAGAAGATAATCAAAGGCCTGCAGGGTCTTTCACCCTTGACTTCAGGATCTGTTGTTAAGGCTTACATATAGAAAAGAGCAGTTAGTCAACACTGATTTACCTACGATGTTCACTGTATTCAACTAAAATCACAATAGTAAATTACAGAAGAATTAAAAAAAAATTTATTAAAGGCATAACAAAAAAGGGTTTTTGGTCATTAAAAATATTTGTTGTTGTTTGTATACAAGAGAAAACTATGGAAAAACCTCTATAGGTTACTGTCATTGTTATTTTTCCCTCATTGAGTCTTTTGAAATTGTACAGCTTTAACATACCAAGACATTTCAAAAACAAGTGTCCTTCTTCATTGTTACTGCAACAAAGTGTATTTTCTGAAGCTTAGTTAATGAAAATAGTTAATAGTGACTCTGAAATGTTTCCGCTACTGGATCCTGTTCAATAGAACTGTAACAGTATTTGTCTGAACAGGACTGTTTTCAACTTGGCAGTGATTTGGTAGATTTTGCTCACCTTTATTAACAGTTATTAGTATGTGGGATTAATGATGTATTTAAACAGATCCACACTTCTTACAAGTGTGTTCCATAGTTTAGTCGACATAGAAAAACAGTGATACGGTAATATTTCTGTGTTGTGAGCATTTTGTAAATGTTTTCTTGTAATCATTTTTACAAGCTGCTAAATAGCAGTGCTATCAAAATAGAGTGAAATGGCTTTACTTTAAATACCCCATAAAAAAAAGCAACTGTTTTAAAATTTCACAATAAAATTAAAATACTTTATTTCACATTGAAACAGAAAGGAAATATATTTTGAATACAAAAATAAAATCATTTTGTGCTTTATCAATATGGGAAAAATTTGTAATCATCTTTTGATTTTTTGACTTGTCATCCTTCTTTTCTACAGCTAATGTGTACTTATTACTCCTGGGAAATCACTTGGGGCAGGGGAATGGGGGATGGTCCTTTTTCCCCTTTATGAGTGAGTTTTAAAGTAATGAAAGTTACACCCACTCACATCAGGGATCAAATTTACCAAAAAGAATATAGCTGTAAACTATCTTGAAGCTTTAATTTAGCATAGACAGATTGTATAAGATTACGAAGACAAACATCTCAAAGTTTTTACCTAACTGCCCTCATCTCTCTCTTTGAGAAGGGATTTTTTGGTTCCTAGGAAATGAGACTATAAAACTTGTACGTGATATTTTTCAGCATTGACATTCTTGAAAGGGTAAACTGATAGACAAGCTTATATAGAAAGAAGTGGACTTGATCATGTGTTAGCTTCATAATGGGGAAAAAATGGTTCACAGTTGTCCAGAGGAAAAATAAGACTGTCAGACTCTTGCTTCCTCCAATGTTTCTTTAGTTTTCTTGCTGACTTCTGCTTTTGTTGGCACTGTCAGAATTTTTCTTGACTGTGTGGCAGTTACGGACATTAAGGATGACTGACATACGTGCTCACCTTTAAATAGAGGTCTCACTGACCCTTTGACTTATGAACACATGTCACAGCTATGTATTATGACCTTTGGGTCGCTATTACAATATGTGACATATGGTGAAAACAGACTATCTGTAAAACATTCTTCAACTTTTGGTATATTATATTGGCTTCCTTATTGCTTGGTGTTAACTCAGCACTTTCATGACATTTTACATTTTTTTTCTATTATCTACATTGTAATCATCCCATGCCCAAAATTTGTACTAGGTTGCATCTGGAAAAAAAAACAAACAAAAAACAAAAAACCCCAATTTGTATGGAAAAGCAATTTTGGGGAGGGTCCTTGTGTTCTGCAGTCTTGTGAATGTACATGCCCTCTTTTAATTTTTTTGATCAATCATTTTTTAGGGTAAATAAAATGAATGGTTTTGTATATTTAATCTCACATGCCTTCATTATTTTTCCCTGGTTTGTGAGCCACACGGTTGGCAGTTCTAGCACACTCTAGTGACTTCACAGGATAAAGGTGGGAATTTCTGCTTTTGCAAATATCTATGCCTTAGAAACCCTATACAGGGTTTCTATAAGTCAGAACCAACTGGATGACACAAACAAGAACAGCATGGTAGTTCTATGTTCAATGTTTATTTTTGGAAATCTTTTATTGTGAACTGAGTGAGGGTTTATGGAAGAGATCATCAGTTTTACGTTCAATACGTCATACACTTTGTTTCTTCTCAATGGTTGTATTCCCATCCATGAAACAACAGCTATCCCACTTCTTCCCTGTGACTCCTATTTCCATTCCACCTTCTTTCCCAGACCACCTCAACTTTGTCTTTGGGGACATGCTGCCCTTTTAATCTTGAATGGTTGAACATTCCATGGTGAGATGCCTCACCAGTGTTGTTAGCCTCTCATATACTGATTAGCTGAAAATCCCATGAGCATGAGTTCCATTCCAGACCCGAAGAGTGACTGAGTGTTATAATCTCAGGTAGCTCTCATTTCTTTCTGACAAGTAAATCCGGTGGTGTTTTGTGCTTTTTGTTAGTGCATATAAAATTTTGAGTGTTATTCCACATTTCTCTCCCACTCTATCTAGGACCACCTTCTTATCAAAACATTTATATGTATTTCATTGAGATTCAGTAGCACTGAGTGGATTATCTTTAAAAATCCAGGAAGTGATTCATTAGATCAACTTTTTAATTCATAAAGGATCATCTACATATTTGGGCTTTATCCCCCTTACTCATGTTTGTTATGTGACTTTTTTTGGTTTCCAAAACAACTTACAGTTAATTCTTAAAATTGGTGACATAGTTATGGACACAAAAACTGTTTTCAAACAAACTTAATAAATATTTGAAATGATTTGTAATAAATAGAAATATTAAAGAAGAATGCAGTCCATTAGTCAAAAAACAGTAATGCTGTCACATTTATTTTATTCATGATGTTATGCCCTTTGCTCTGTGTGTTATCAATAGAACCTCGTGATTTTTGTTTTCTTTGATTGTAGGGGACTCTAGTTAGTGATTTTGATTTCTGGATCTGTTTTCATTAATTCTACTTTCCTGACTAAGCTGAATATAATATTGAATTAAGTTATTTGCAGAGATAGATTATAATCATAATTATTTAGTCCCAGAGATTTTAGAAATGTAAGATCTTTGTTGGAGAGAGACAGAATAGGGAATAGACGTTAATTAAATAGTGTTGAGTCCTGGTATAACATTGTAAGGTTGGCACGGGACCACAAGGTCATTTTGAACCATAAATCGGTGGTTCAAACTTAGCAACCAGTACTTAAAAAAACCCTATACAGGTTGCTATGAGTAGGAACTGACTCAGTGGCACTTAACAACATACATAAATATAGAGACAATGAAATTTAAATTTCATGTATTTTGGAGTCCTGGTGTGGCACTGTGGATTAATGTGCTAGACTGCAAAGTTGGTCTGGACCACAAGATCAGCAGTTCAAGCTCACCAACCACTCCTTGGAAACCCTACACAGGGTCTCTCTGGGTTGAGACTGACTCAGTAGCACTTAACAACAACAAAAAATGATGTTGACCATGTCATGGTTTGGGATGGAAATAACTTTATTTCAATACATTTTCTTGGAGTTAGTAAAAGGTAAGCAAATTTCTCAGTAGTATTTTGCTCAAGGCTGTTGACCACTGATACAGAAAGCCAACATGGGTAGATGAGACCGCCCCCCACACACATTCCTGCTGTATGTATGTACTGTTGTAACAGAACGTGTCTGGCATTGTGGAAATTTATGCTTTGAATTGAAATCTTACGTGATTCTATTCATTCATTTAATTACTCTGCTTTTATCCCATTCTGTTCCCTGTCTATCTTCTCATGATATAACACTAATGAAACTAACTATAAGAGGCATTTTGATAAATAATTGTGTCAAACGCCGAGTTCTTTGAAAACCTAAGGTTCAGTATAAACGTTGCTTAATATACAGATCTCCCAAGGTTGTAAAATAGTTTTGAATGAATATAGACACATCATTTGAGATCATGTTTTTTCCCTTTGTAGCCTGGTAGCTGACGTGGTGGTATTCAACTCAATGTTCAATATGGAGTCATTTCTCACTTCCATTGGAAAGTTTATGAAGCTGATTCCGGATCACAGACCCAAGGATCTCGAAAGCATCATCAGACCCAAGTGCCAAGTTATTTACTTTCCCATTAGATTTCCTGATGTGAGAAGGTCAGTATGTTTAACACTGTTCTCAATGCTATGTTGTAAGTTATTCTCTAAATGTATAGAATTCAGTGCTTTTTCTTGGAAATTTTTAACTTTTCAGTATTTGTGTGGTTCATTAATCTATTTCTATTTTACCATGCTGTGATTTACAAAGATTTTAAATAATCATTGAATATTATTGTTATTGTCAATTCTGACTCATAGCAACCATGTATAAGGTTTCCGAGGGTGGCTAGAGGGTTTGAACTGCTGACCTGTGGTTACCAACACAGTGCTTATCTTACAGCTCAATCACTGAGTTCCTGTCATAAGTGCCACCAAGTTGGTTCTGACACATAGAGACCCTGGGTAGTGTTTCCAAGGCTTTAAATATTTGTGGGAGAAAAAAAGACTAATGTTTCTCCCATTGAGTACTCGGTGGGCTCTAGCTGCTGACCTCATGGTTATCAATCCAGTGCTTATGCTACAGAGCTACCATGCTTCCCATCACTGAATACTTAGTATCAATATTAAGTTCTTTCCTCTTTTTATTTATTTACTTGCCAAAACACTTCCTGGGGGTTTCTTTCTTTGTGTTTTTGTTATGGATGTCATTGTTAAATATTATCTCAACCTTTGCTTTCAGTGTGTACCCATTGGTTCATTTGTAACTGTCCCAAGTAAATGGACGTTGAATCTCATTGCTTGTATTATTTTCATCTTCCAGAGTGTTTTCTTCTGTTTTTTTCCTTCCTCTGACTTTTATTATTTATAATATCTTAATCAAGAGTTAAATCTTCTATATTAAGTTTCAGATGCACTCAATAATTATTATTTTTCTTTCTTAGTTACTACAAAGACATTTTTTATTAGCCTTGTTGTTGGGCCTCTGAATTATCAATGGATGATGTGGCTCAAAGGGAACATTCTGGAATTACTTTTCACTTTTGATTAAACCTAGCAAAATTCTTTTTTACTACCACAAGGAACACTTCTCTGTGGTGAATAGAAAATTTACTTCAATGGGACTGTCTCTAACTGGGGATGCTGGTGTTTTGTAATTGATGACATGTTTTAAGAGTTCAGGGACAGCTGTTATTCCCCAGCTCTGCAATGAAGGCAGGAAACAATTTAGTGTCCATATATACCATGCAGGTGGTCAGAGTGGTCTCTGTACTCTGTCCTTACTGGATTCCTCCCGGTTTTGCTGCAGGCTAGTGGTCCTTATCCACACCAGTGATATTACATTATCTGAGTGTCTCATTGATTAGTATTTCACTGAAAAATAATCTGCCTCATACCAAATCACGTTGTTGGTGGTGGTTATGTGCCATGGAGTAGGTTTGATTCATAATGACCCTGTATAGGGTTTCGGAGGCTGTAAATCTTTATGGGAACAGAAAGCCTCATCTTTCTTCCGCGAAAGAGCTGGTAGCTTCAAACTGCTGACCTTGAGCAGCCTGACTCGTAACCAGTCCACTACCAGCGCTCCATAATTTAAGTTATATCACCATGCCCACTTTTACTTCTGGGGTTCAGAAGACAGAGCCCCATGGAAGAACAGAGACCGGCTTGCACTCACTTTGTCGATTGTTGTCACAGAGTAAATTATGCTTTAGATTGTCTGACTTCCAATTCGACTTTATTTCTGTTGCTCCAGCTTCTGGTCAAATAGATCGTTTGTCGGAAGCAGTTAATGGTTTATTTGGAGTTTTGAAAATCTTAAAACTAAGTGGAACTATATGTGCATATATCTAAGTTTTTCTGAGTGTGATGAGAGAATTTCAATTTTAAAAATAAGTGTTATATTTTATACCTATTATTAGCTAGAATACAATTAAATGTTGGCAGGTTTTTAAAAAACATAAATCTTATTTTTTGACATAATTTTTTCATAGAATGCACAGGCAAAGTGTACGTTTCTAAGTGAGGAGATGGTTGTAGCCCATCTTAATTGTTACAACTATAAACTTTTAAAAATAAATTATGTATTTTAAAATTTATTTGCATCTAATATGTTTCTATCTCATTGCCTGTTTGATATACCTGTGGTGATTAAATAGTTTATTAATTTGGGGTATATTACCATGAAGAAATCTAACTAAATAGAATGAAGTAAAGAAATATTATGGCAAAGACAATATTCCTAAGTAAGGTCTTAGCCCAGAGTGTTATTTAAATTATTTTCAGATGGTAATTTGCTTTGTCCAACCTGAACTCATATAGTGAAAATATGTGATTAATTAATGCTTGTAATCTTGAAAAAGTTTTGTTATTTTGAGATGTTGAAAAATATCTAGTAATTGCAAAGGCTAAATAATTAAGGTGATTTTAAAAAATCACACTTTCGAGTACTTCTATTCTTTTTCTTTATGTTGTTGTTGTTGTTGGTGGTGGTTATGTGCTGTGGAGTCAGTTCCAACTCATAGTGACCCTGTACAGGGTTTCTGTAGCTGTAAATATATACGGGAGCAGAAAGCCTCATCTTTCTCACACAGAACAGCTGGTAGTTTCGAACTGCTGACCTTATGATTAGCAGCCCGACTTATAACCACTATGCTATTGGAGTGCCTTTCTATATACATATATATGAATAAATGAATTTAAGGAAAATGAAGTGGAATATAGTGTTGAATTAATATGGTGTGGTGCTGAAGGAACAGCACTGAGCTGCGAACCACAAGGTCAGAAGTTCAAATGCACCAGTGTCTCCTCGGAAACTCTATACAGGGTCTCTATGAGCTGGAATCCATTTGACAGCACTTAACAAAAACAAAAACAAAAATCTTCACTACTGAACCAATAAACAGCATTCTTATCAATGAAGAAGAGATTGAAGTTGTCAAGGACTCATTCTTCTTGGATCAACTATCAACACTCGCGGAAGTAGCAGTCAAGAGATCAGACGACGTATTGCACTGGGCAAATCTGCTGCACAGGAACTTTTTAAAGTGTTGAAGAGCAGAGATGTCAGCTTGAGGACTAGGGTGCGCCTGACCCAGGCCATTGTGTTTTCAATAGCCTCATATGGATGCGAAAGCTGGACAGTGAATAAGGAGGATCGTAGAGGAATTGATGCCTTTGAGTTGTGGTGTTGGAGGAGAATACTGAAAGTGCCATGGACTGCCAAAAGAACCAATAGATCTGTTTTGGAAGAAGTGCAGCCAGAGTGCTCCTTGGAGGCCAGGATGGCTAAGCTTCGTCTCTCATACTTTGGACACATTGTCCGGAGAGAACAGTCGCTGGAGAAGGATGTCATGGTGTGTAAGGTGGAGGGTCAGAGAAAAAGAGGAAGACCCCCAACGAGATGGATCAGCCAGGTGGCATCATTGATGGCATCAAGTGTGGCGGCGGTAGTGAAGTTGGCCCAGGATCGGACATTGTTTCGTTCTGCTGTGCATGGGGTTACTATGAATCGGTTCTAACTCGATGGCACCTGACAACAACAACACCAACAATAATCATTATATATGGAATCCTAGTGTGGTGCTGTAGGATAAGCACTGGACTGCTAACCATAAGATCAGTGCTTCAAACCCACCAGCTGTTGTTCCTTGGAAACCATATACAGGGTTGCTATGAGTTAGAACCAACTCGATGGTCAAAAACAGAATAATATATAATAATAACTGACCTTGCTGTTAGCAGTCCAGTGTTTATCCTACAGTGCCACACTAGGACTCCGTAATAGTACATTGTTGTTGTTGTTTAGTGCTATGGAGTCAGCTCCAACTCATAGCGATCATGCTTAGGTTATCCGAGGAGCGGCTAGTGAGTTTGAATCACCGACCTTGCAGTTCAAACCAACCTTGCAGTCCAGTGCTTATCCTACAGCACCACACCAGGATTCCATTGCATCATATTATAATATAATAATAGTAATGTGTATAATAATAGGTTCTTATTAATATATAGCATGATATATTAATTATATTTGGTACCTTGAGTTGCTCCCTGTTGCCCTTCTTGTCCTTCCCATGCCATACTCTCAAGGACTAGAAAAATAGTAGCAGGAGAGATATACAAATGACATGTAGTAAACATTTGGCATGTCCGGGTGACACAGTGTATCATTAGAAATATATCAGGAAAAGCTCTTGTACACTGGAGGCATACATGCATGTATTTTAGTCTTTGCCACCAATTACTAGCTCTGTGACCTGTGTAAGCGTAGTGATTCTATATATTGTTTTTTAAATGGTTATAGTTATATTTAACCTTCTATGACATTTCTTCTTGTTGTTAGGTAGTGTCAAGTCAGTTCCAACTCATAATGATACTACATAAGGATGGTACAGTGGCTAAATTCATAGCACCCTCGTGTTTAACAGAGGGAAACGCTGCTTGGTCCCGTGTCACCTTCACAGCCATTTCTATGTTTCCGTCCACTGTTGTAGTCTCTGTGTCAATCCGTTTCATTGAAAGTTTTCTTCTTTTTATCTGGCTCTCCATTTTACCAAGCATGAAGTCCTTCTCCCGACACTGGTCCCTTCTGATGACATTTCCAAAGTGAGATGAAATCTCGCCATGCTCACTTTTATGGAGCTTTCTGGCTTTACTTCTTCCAACATAAATATGCTTGCTCTTTTGGCAGGATATGGTATATTTAATATTTTTCACCAACATTGTCATATTCAAATGTATCAGTTCATCTCCAGGCTTCCTTATTTATTGTCCAGGTTTTGTTTGCATATGAGGTCATTGAAAATACCATGATTTGGGTCAGGTTCACCTTATTTTTCAAAGTAACATCTTTTCTTTTTAACCTTTAAAGAGAACTTTTGCAGCAGATTTGCTCAACCCAATATGTTATTTGATTTACTGTCTGTTGCGTTTATGGGTGTGAATTGTGGATCCCAGTTAAATGAAATCCTTGATGACTTTGAACTTTTCTATTTATCATAATGGTACTTATTCAACCTGTTCTGACCCAGAGCTACGCTATATAGGGTTTCTGAGGAGCAGCTGCTGAGCTTGAACCACCGACCTTGCAGTTCAAATGGCTTTGCAGTCTGGCATATTAACCCACAGCACCAGGACAGACTAGGAAGAAGGAAAGGTGGACTATTCTGTCTGTTATATGAATAGCAGCAGAATGTTGTAAAATATAGTACCAGAAGATGAGCTTCTTAGGTTGGAAGGCACTTAAAATGCTACTGAGGAAGATCTGCCTCCTGAAAGTACAGTTGACTGTGATGACGCAAATAGAATAAAGCTCTCGCCACCTTCATTTGCTAAGAGGGAAACACTCAATATGAGGAGATACAGCTGCAAATGTCCATTAATAATCAGAACATGGAATGTATGAAGTATGACTCTAGGAAAATTGGAAGTTGTCAAAAATAAAAAGGAATGCATAAAGATCTATATTGTAGGCATTGATGAGCTGAAATGGATAGGTATTGATCATTTTGATTTAAACAGTCATAGGGTTTACTATGCTGGGAATGACAGATTGAAGAGGAATGGAGTCACATTCATCAAAAAGAACATTTCAAGATCTATCTTGAAGTGTAATGCTGTTGGTATAGCATAATATCCATATGCTGACATGTTGTGGTTGTTAATTGGTGCGGTAGAATCAGTTCTGACTCATAGCAACCTTATATAGGTTTTCTGAGGAGTGGCTGGTGAGTCTGACTGAACTGCCCACCCTGTGGTTCACACCGATTCTGTGGTCCAGTGTTTATCCTATAGGGCTACACCAGGACTCTATGCTAACATGGAAGACACTATCATTCAGATGTACACACCAACCACTAAAGCAAGTGATAATGAAACTTAAGAATGAAATTGATCAGACATGCAATGCAATCAGGATGTATTGATAATTAGTTGTTATTAGAATGCAAAGGTTGGAAACAAAGAGGGAGGCTCAATAGTTGAAAAATTGGTTATAGAAATGATGCTGAAGAACATATGATAAAATTTTTTTTAACTTTTTATTGTGAATTGAGTGAAGGTTTACAAAGCAGATCATTAGTTTTACATTCAATAAATCATATACATTGCTTCATGCACCAACAGTTAAGAGCAGTTACCCCATCCACTTTAACCACTGCATTCCTCACTGTATCTGCACCACCCCATCTTTCCGTTGCCAACCTCCCTTCGGCTGTACATTGTCTGCTCCGTCACCATGTCAATACGTGTCTACCCATGAGCGTATGTATCATTTTCTCCTCCTCTCAAAACCATCGTAGATTGTTTCTTTTTCCAAGAAATCCTCCCCACCCTCCCTTTTTAAAAACTTTTGATGTACCAAAATAAAGAAAAAAATATGCTGGATATATAATCATTTAAACAACCAAAGGGCACATCCCTGAAGCTAGCCTCCTGGACACTAGCACACAACCCTTCTCTTTCCATGAGTTTTAGAGTCCTCAGCTGCTCAGTCTCTCCAATGTATGATAGAATTTTGCAAGCCTAATACAAAAGTTGACTATACACATGGACCTCACCAGATGGAATACACAGAAATGAAATCGACTATATCTGTGGGAAGACATGGTAGAAAAGCTCCATATCATTCACCAAAACCAGACCAGGGAAAGACTGTGGAACTAACCATCAGTTGCTCATATTCAAATCCAGACTAAAGCTAAAGAAAATTAAAACAAGTCCACTAGAGCCCAAATAGGACCTTGAACATATCCCGCCTTAATTTAGAGATCATCTGAAAAAGAGATTTGATGCATTAGACACTAAATGACCAAAGACCAAAAGGGTTGTGGGATGATATCAAGAATATCATACAGGAAGAAAGTAAACGGTGATTAAGAAGGCAAGAAAGAAGGAAAAGACCAAAATGAATGTCAGAAGAAACTATGAAACATGCTCACCAGCGTATGTTAAAGCAAATGGAAAAAATTGACTTTATACTTCTGGATTATTCTTATTTTCCTCTTTTGGGGATCATTTCTATTGTTGTTTGTTGTTAACTGCCTTTGAGTTGGATTTGACTCATAGCCACCCTGTATAGTGTTTCCAAAGAGTGGTTGGTAGGTTTGAATTGCTAGCCTTGTGGTTAGCAGAATGGTGCTTATCCTACAGTGCCACAAAAAGCATTGTTTTTTACAGCTTTAAAAACAAAAAATCTCTCTTGATTAAACTTCTCCCTTCTGCTATTGGGTCATTTCTCTCCTTGCTTTTGTAGCAAAATACTTAAAGAGTTGTGTATATTTACCACTCCCAGTTTCATCTCTACCCTTCTTTCTTTTTTTTTTTTTTATTGTAAATTATGTGATAATTTACATGGGAGAACATTAGTTTTACATTCATCCTATCGTATATTGTTTCATTGCCCATCCCTGTCTACTCTGTGTATGGAGAGGGTGGGATTGTTCCTCGCTGTAAAGATTTGTTCCCTGTATTGAGCTACTGCATCCATAGGTGTAGGTCAAGTGCATCAAATTGTATCAGATTACTCTTTTTTCCCTCTTCTTTCTTCTTCTAGTTGAGCTCTGATCATCCAGTCATTGAAACCAGGTCAAGTGGGTACTGTCTGCAAGTATGGGTGTTCTTGTGCATATGACCTCTCTTCTTATCAGCTGGTCACTTCAATCTCCACTCTAGTCCTCTGTGGCTTTGTCACTGACTCTGAACTGAAGAGTCCCCAGGACTTGCCACATTGCTGGCCAACCAGGTCTCCACCTGGGTTCATAGGAGTCTATTGAACATTGTAGGGCTTAGCTCTCAACTTCATTGCTGTTTTTCCCTTACTTCCCCTTATCGGTGATGAACATGGTCACCAATCAGAGCGTGTATTCCCATTGAGTCTTAGTCTTGGAAGAGGGTTTGCTCTGAGGGGACCCATCCACTTACCTTGATGTCTCTTGGGTGAGCAACTTGCTTGTTATTGTAGTAATCAGTCAGTCTGTCTATATTGTTTTGTATTTTTCCTGTCTGCCTTACTTTCAAAAATTATCTTTCGTTCTTCTAGCCTCTCCAGGCTGGTCTGCCCATCCTTTCAAGTGCAAATTACCCACCTCTGAAGATTCTGGATGCTGTTCAGGATTCTACCTATAGTCTTATGTAATGCAGAGACCCCACAGGAAGCCTCCTTCACTGGGCAGATTGTAGCCCCATTTTAGGTATTCCAGTCAGTTACAGGCCGAAGACAGATTTACATGCTTTCTATGGTGATATTTCTGGCTATTTCCTTCTCTCCCCCTCCAGTGTCTATTTTACAATGGTAGGCAAGGGAAACCAAGATTCAAAAGACAGCCAATCACCTTAACATTATTTCCCCTCTTTTCCCCATTTCAACCATGTCTCAGTCCCTGTATCCCAGAGCTCTGTTGTTCCAAGGTTGTACATACATCATTCTTTACCTCTGTCCCACTTATCCCATTCAAACATGCCTAATTGTTTTCCCATCAGCTTTGTTCTTCCATTCCCCTCCCTCTTCTTGTATATTGCCCCCACTCCCCAGCACCCAAACTAAACTGTATCTATGTCCTGCCCTGCACTCCACCTTCCCCTCCCACCCCTCACCCAACCCCCCACATCCCAGCAACCAACAAAGAATCTGCCCCCCATTAGTATGGGTTCTTTTTCTTAGTCTTTTACAGTAGAGGTCCTATGCAGTATTTATCCTTTTGTGATTGACTAATTTCACTCAACATAATGTCCTCAAGGCTCATCCATGTTATGTGGTGGCTTGCAGCTTTTTTGTTACTCTTCTAGGTAGCATAATATTCCATTGTGTATATGTACCACAGTTTATCTATTCTTCAGTTGATGGGCACTTTGGCTGTCTCTCTTTTTTTTTTTTTTTTTCTATTGTAAATAATGCTGCTATTGGTGTGCATGTATCTACTCGTGTTACAGCTCATATTTCTTGTGGGTAAATACCAAATAGAAGAATTGCTGGATCATAAGGTATTTCTATTTCCACCCTTCTGAGGAAGTGTCATATGGCTTTCCAGAGAGGTTGGACCATTTTGCAGTCCCACCAGCAATGCAGGAGCATCCCAGTCTCTTCACATCCTCGCCAGAATTTATTGTCCTCTACATTTTTGATCTTTGCTGTTATTGCTGGTGTGATATGATAGCTCATTGCTGTTTTGATTTGCATCTCTCTAATGGCTAGTGATTGTGAACATTTCTTCATATGTTTGTTGGCTGCCTGGATCTCTGTGGTCAGTTCTTAGTTTTTAAAATTCCTGAGCATCACCAAATTTGCACACTATGTAACATTCCTCTGTTGGTTTCCAGAATACACACTTCCCTGATTTTCTCAGACTCTTGCTGGTTACTTTTTATACAACCTAGCTTTTTTTTTTTTTGTTGTTTTGTTTTGTATTAAAGAGGTCTTTGACACTCTTGTACCTAATGAAAACTTAAGACTAAATTAGAAAAAATTAAAAGAGCAAGGGTGTCATCACTGAGACAATTATCCTGTGCAACAAAGTAGAACACGTTTTAAGGAGAAGATATGTAGTGAATTCAGAAGAATAACATTAGGTAAATTGATGACTGAAAAAGCCTGCTTGCATTTAACAAAAAGGATCAGTGTGCTCCATCCTGTAGTATGTTAACTCACAGAAAAGTGTCATATATTCTTTCTGGCAGTCAGAGCAATATAGAATTTAAATCTGAATGAGAATGATCTCTCTCTCTCTGTGACTTTCTCTCTTCCATACACTCCCCACCCCCAATACACACCCACACAAACACAGAGTATCTTCCTCATTAGAATGATAAAGATACCAAGGCCCAGAGAATGTCAGTGTCTCCCAGCAGTCACTCAGGTAGATATGGAGAGAACAGTAACTGTAACTCATGTCTCAGAATCTGTATCCAGTGTTCAATCTACCACTGTAATAAGTGGCTTTGATTATCTGATTTTTCATCTGACAGCATCTTAGCAGCATCAAATTGGGAGTGTGATAAAGGCAGACTCACTGGCAGTAGTAAAAAGTGACAGCTGACTGACAGATTGACAACAAGGCATGAGAGAGATAAACTATTAATATATATATACAAGAAGTGGGGGAAAAAAAAAAACAAATATAGCAGCCTGGAGCCATGCTCTGACAGGACACGTGATGACCCAGCATGTCAAAGAGCCTCTACATTTCTCCAAGAATATACAATTTGTACATCAAAAGGGTTTGTTAAAACCAATGATTTATTAAGAGATTAAATGGCAGCCAATAAATTCTGATTGATTGACCTGTGATATGCAGATGGTACAATCATGCTTGCTGAAAGTGAAGAGGACTTAAAACACATACAGTTGAGGATCAAAAAGTACAGCCTTTGGTATGGATTGCATCTCAAGGTAAAGAAAACAAAATCCTCATCACTGGATCAATAAACAACATTCTTATCAACAGAGAAAAGACTGAAGTTGTCAAGAACTTCATTCTTCTTGGATCAACCATCAACACTCATGGAAGCAGCAGTCAAGAAATCAAATGATGTATTGCATTAGGAAAATCTGCTGCACAGACCTCTTTAAAGTGTTGACGAGCAAAGATGTCAGCTTGAGGACTAAGGTGCGCCTGACCCAAACCATGGCATTTTCAATAACATCATATGCATGCAAAATCTAGACAGTGAATAAGGAAGACCATAGAAGAATTGATGCATTTGAGTTATGGTTTTTAGAAGAGAATATGTAAAGTGCCATGGGCTGCCGAAAGAACCAACAGATCTGTGTTGGAAGAAGTGCAGCCAGAGTGCTCCTTGAAGGCCAGAATGGCCAAACTTTGTCTCTCATACTTTGGACTTATTGTCAAGAAGGACTAGTTGTTGGAGAAGGATATCATGTGTGGTAAGGTGGGGGGTCAGAGACAAAAGAGGAAGACTCACAGCAAGATGGATTGGCAAAGTGGCAGCATCAATGGGCTCAAGAGTGGCAACAAATGTGAGGTTGGCCCAGGACCAGGCAGTGTTTCATTCTGTTGTGCAGAGGGTCGCTATAACTCGGTACCACCTGGATGGCACCTAACAACAACAACAATAAATTTTGATTAGGAACATAGGGAATTATACCACCCAAGGTTTGTTGGGACGACCCTCTTGACTGGGATATATAGTAGCACAGACTTTTCTGTATTAAAGCATTTCAATCAGATCAAAGATTGAGGAAATTCTGCTCTGTATTTTAAGAAGGCGTATTTCACTTGGAACTCCATTATGCTGAGGATGGATGTGTGGTATAACAAGAAGAGGAAGGAATCCTTCAAGCTTCTGAGCTAGATAGTAAAGCAAGCCAATACTTTCCTGATCTTGATTTCATAACTGGTCTGACAACCAGACCTAATAAAACTAAGGAAGTTTAAATAAGCAGAATAACTGAATAACTTGCAACTTACTTTCTGATGATATGTTATTTTTAAAGGTAGAGGTAACCCAACAGTGTGTCCTCACTGATTCTTTATGCCATGCATTATGCTAAGCATTTTATATATGTTTTAGCATTTTATCCTTCCAACAATTCCACAAGGTATTTCCCATTTATAGTTGAAGATACTCAGGCATAGAGAATTTAAGTAACATATTCAAAGTCACATGGATAATAAACATATAACTAGTAAGCAAACACCTTTGTGCCCTCTTTCAGAACCCAGACTTTTAGCAGACTTACTGTAACACCTTGTCCCCAAAGATAGGTTCTGGACCCTGGTAGTTAATCCAGACAAGCAAAGAACAAATGACTAACAAAGAAGAGCTGACAGGAATGTTGGATGAAAATGAGCATGCCATGGGAATATTGTGAAAGAAAGGACTCACAACAATTCTGAAGAAAAGCGAGTGCACATCATGCCCAGAAGTTCTTAAAAAGAAGGCACTGCAATTAAATGTTAAGGTCAGAAGGTGGCTGCATCTGTATGGCATCAGACTTCTTCCGTCTTCCCTACAGAGTTTGGAACTGAGGAAGTAGCCACAATTTTCATGTAACTAGATTATTCCAACTCCCAACAAATTTGGCTATATAAGAATGTATTATACACATACAGTAAATTGTCAGGTGGTATGGTATCTCACATCCTCAGAAAAGATCATGTTTCCCCAAGGAAGTTCATCCGAGATCCCTAAGTAGGGAGTATCAAAGTGGATAGCATCTGCTTCAGTCCCATTATACAATGAAGAAAGTTTAAATTACTTTGTTATGTTATTGGTATTGTTAAGTGCAGTTGATTCCCTTCCAACTCATAGTGACACTGTATAGGGTTTCCGAGGATTAGCTGGTGGGTTACTTGAAGTCCAATGCTTATTCTGTAGTGCCACACCTCTGGTAGTGTAGTGGTTACGAATCAGGCTGCGAGCCGCAAGGTCAGCAGTTTGAAACTACCAGCTGTACCGCAGGAGATACATGAGGCTTTCTGCTCCTGTAAAGATTTACAGCCTCGGAAACCCGGTACAGGGTCGCTATGAGTAGGAACCGACTCCACGGCACATAACAACACCAACACCAGGACTCAATGATTATATATAATTAATATAAAAAAGATCAAGTGTTTATGTTCCCAATGGAAACATTAAAAATAAAGAAAGACCAATTTATTTTTAATGATGAATACATGATACATCTTAGGGGTGTAAGTTTTTTACTTCAGACAAATAGAAATACCTGTAATTTAGATTCCTGATGTGACTCTATAGGATAAATACTGGGCTGTGCACCACAAGGTTGATGATTCAAACCCACCTGTTGCTCCTAGGGAACACTATACAGGGTCCTATGAGTCGGAACAGACTCAATGGCACTTGACTGAGAAATACATGCTTTACTTGGATTTCAGGTCCACGTTAGTTACATAGGAACTAATTGGTGGTGTAGTATGTTAAACATTTGACTGCTAGCATCAAGGTCGACAGTTCGAACCAACCAGCAGCTCTGCTAAAGAAAGATGAGGATGTCTGTCCCTGTGAGACTGACAGCCTTCGAAGCCCTCTATTGGACAGTTAAGTTCTTTCCTATAGGATTTCTACGATTGGACTTAACTTGAAAAAGCAAATAGGTTTTGTTACCACAGAAGACATGCCTTATCCATCTTGCTAATGGCTGCATGAGAAATTTTTATATGTCTCTATGATCATTTCGCTTCCTTTTCCTGTTTTCCACAATATTTTGTTGTCATAGTTTTCATAGAGCACAAACAACAGTGGATTTTACCTGTGAGTTTCCTCATTTCATAGTGACTATTATATCCTCCGCTATGGGTCGGACCCGACTCGATGGCACTTAACAACAACAACAACAATTATATCCTCAGGGTATAGACATAAAGAACAGCTCCCTTATCCTTTGTTGTTGTTGCTAAGTACAATCGAGTCTCTTGAACTCATAGTGATTCTGTGTAGGGTTGGTGGGTTTGAACCACCAACCTTTGGGTTAGCAGTCCAGTGCTTATCCTACAGTGCCATACCAGCTCTTCTATCTTAGTTCCTACATTTTTGACAACAAAAGAGAGAGGAAAAAAGATGTTGGTCATTTGGGGTAATCTACGGAGTTCTGGTAGTGATGAATTGGGCTGCAAACTGCAATGTCAGCAGTTCGAAAGTACCAGCTGCTCCGTGGGAGAAAGATGAGGCTTTCTGCTCCCATAAATATTTACAACCTCGGAAATCCTGTTCAGGGTCACTATGGGTCGGAACTGACTCGACGGTACTTAACAACAACAACAAAAACTTACTGAAACCTTAAAGATTTCTCTGCATGTTTCTCTCCACCCTTTCCATGGAACTAAAATGTGAAGCCAAAATAGAGGTTTGTGGACTTTGCCTAACTAATTTAGAAACAAAAACGGGGAATTTTAAAAACAGTGTGAAAACTTTAAATGAAAACTCTCAGGCTGTGCAAACAAAGGCGAGGAGCCTAAGGGCTTTTTGAAGAAATCTTATTAAAGAAAACACTATTTTACATTGCAAAGCAGATGTGTCAGAAAACAACAGCAGATCTGTAATTTGAGAAATTGTGGATTGATAGGACAGAAGGCAGCCTCCATGCCTCCCCACTGAAAACTTTTTGTTTTCTTCCATTAAGAGTCCTGCTTTTGGGGGGTTGCCAGAAAACACCTTAATCTTCTTACCACATGTGGTCATATTTCTCAGATATTTTCAGAACGTATTGGTGTTAGGCGTTTTAGTAAAACTACTGCATTTGCTCTGAAAAATAATGAAATGGAAACTGGCTCTTGAATATTAATATAGGCATGAAGTAGAAGAAAAGTTTAGCGTTTACAAATTTAAACATATCTGTATTTCCTAACAATTATTTTGGCTCATCAAAATGAATGCAAAAATGGTTTCTATTTCAGTGTCATTTTGAGAAGTTATTATATAGCATCATTGTACTAGAAAAAAACACAAAAAAACTTTTGACAACTTATTCCAATGCTTAACACTATTCACTGCCAAGAAATCTCCTTTATATCCAGTCCAGCTCTTCATTGCTTCATTAGATTACATCCATCTTCATCTTACTATCTTTATTAGAAGAGAAGAAATATATAAAACCTCTTTGTTGGCCTGAATATGTATAGAATAAACTCTACTTATTCCAAATGTTTTTAAGTGAAATTACCATTCATGTTAATACCTAATTACAATAGTTAGATTTCTGGTCACATCAATTTTTGTCATAGCAAAAAATACATAATTAAAATAAATGTTTCTCTTTCCCATTCTTCTAAAAAGAGATACTCCGATTTCAGCAGCAGCAACAAAAACTGAGCTTTTTTTTTTTTATAGGAAGACTTTCCGTTGCTCCCCTCAAGCACAGAGAACATTTGACTTGATTTTACTTCAAAGATACTCCCTGAGAGAAATCTGGGAGGCAAGAAGCAAAGGCCACAGACCACAAGGCAGAGAGAGAACTGAAATTCAGAGAACGTACTCAGCTAGAGACCATATCATCAGCCCAGAGGGAGCCGTGAAGCATTGCTGCTACAAATAGGGGAGAGTGAAGGACAAACTAAAATCACAGTTGAGGGTAATTCAGCAAAAGGTTCACTTAGGTTCTTTCCACCTTAGAAACCCACAGGGCATTGCGTCTCCCAGCTTCCCAGAGTATGAAGAGAGAAGACTATCATTGTGAGCTATCAAGGAAAGATCAAATTTTGCTATACATTTTACTTATTAAATGTAGGATGTGTACAATTTGTATCAGAAAGATTTCAATTCATTATTTTGATGTTTAAAGGTTTAAGATTTAGTTAACTTCAAGGCAATCACTTATTCACAACATACCATTATTGGTAGTGCCAAACAAAAGATGGAGGCCTGGTGTGGTGCTGAGGGCTAACACGCTGGAATGCAATGTCTGTTTGAACCTCAGGGTCAGCAGTTCAGACTCACCAGCTACTTCTCAGAATCCCTATACAGGGTTGCTGTGAGTTGGAACCGACTTGACGGCACTTAGCAACAACAACAACAAAGAAAAGATGGGCATGAACTTTATGGTTTACAAGAGTCTAGTTTGGCTTCTACCACTTACTCCAGTTGGTCAACTTGATGCAAATCACTTCATCGCCCATTGTGTCCGTTTTCCTGTCTGTAAGATGGAAATTAAAACTGTACCTACCTTTCAGGTATGTAATGAGAATCTATATAATTATTACAAAGTGCAGAGCCCATCACCTACAATCTACATGTTGTTTCATAAATGTTAGTGTCTTTATTAATTCTGTCAGCATCACCATTTTGGTTTTCTCTTGATAGGCTTTTTTCAGCAAAGTCTCTCTTTCAATATGATTCTAAATTCAGAAGTTAGGGGGGATACAATTCCAAAAGCCATAGTACTTCTATAGAACACTTGAAGATCCAAAGTTCATCTTGAAATTACCTAAGGTCAAGAACTGTGTTGGTGGTGTTGGTGGTGTTGGTGTGTCATGAAGTCGATTCTGACTCATAGGGACCTTGTATAGGGTTTTTAAGGCTGTAAATGTTTACCAGTGGAGCAGCTGGTAGATTTGGACTGCTGACCTTGAGGTTAGCAGCCCGGCTCATAATCCATTATGCTGCAGGGGCTCCTTAGGTAAACTGTCTTACAGCCTATAAATCTATATGGTGCAAGCAACCGTATAGTTTAGCTGTGATAGTGTTGTGTCATACAAGAGGACAAGTCACACGTATCACTTTCTGTATCTGCCTAGAACCTATAGCACCAATAGTACATCCTGTGCTTGTGGTAAATGCTCTTGAGTACAGTGATCAGTACAGAAGTAGATTCCGTTGTTCAGTGTTCTATTGAAGATGTCTAGGAAGGGTTTTTTAAGTTTTCTATTAAGAAGTAACCAATTTAGAATGTGTCATTGATCATTGTTGTTTTTGTTAAATTCTGTTATATCAGTTCCGACTCATAGCCACCTTGTACCGGGTTTCCGAGGCTTTAAATCTTCACGAGACCAAAAAGCCTTTCCTTTCTTCTGTGGAACAACTGATGGGTTCTAACCACGGACCTTGTGGTTTACAGTCCAGTGATTATCGTTTGGAGCCATAGCACTCCCACCATTGACCATTAAATTACCAGAAAAATCTCTAATCCAGAATGTTTTATTCTCTAAGAAATTCTACATAGAAGACTTTATTGTACAGAAAGTTCTTTAAAAGTGCTCTTTGAAGTTATTGTTGTTGATAAATGTTATCAAGTCAGTTCTGACTCATAGTGATTCTGCATAGGATTTCCAAGGAGCAGTTGGTAGGTTTGAACCGGCAACCTTATGGTTTGCAGTCCAGTGCTGATCTTATAGTGCCACACCAGGATTCCTTGAAGTAGTTGTTGCTGTTGTTAAGTGCAGTTGAGTCTTAGCATAGTGACCTTGTACAGAGTTTCTGAGGTGCAGCTGTTGAGCTTGAACCTCCGACCTTTCGGTTCAAACTGACCTTGCAGTCCAGTGCATTAACCCACAGCAGCACCTTAGATATAATAAAGTATATTTAATGATGATTTAATTTCTTGTGGTTTTATGTATGCTGTTGTTCATCCAACATTTATTAACTGCTTACTGATTATATGATAATAAACCATATTAGTTATTTTAGGATAAACGACAGATTAGATAGGTTCTTTAATAGTAAAGTTAAAAAAGTTAGAAAAAGAAATGTAAAAAAATAAAGAAATAAAAATTATAAAGCTAAAAGCTTTTTTTGGAAATGATAGGCATATTCAGGTGACTTTGAACACAAGATAGAAAAAAGTATATGCTTTTTGTGACATTTAAGCATGTTGGTGGTTCAGTCTCACCAGCTGCTCCTATACAGGGTCGCTATGTGTCGGAATCGACTTGACGGCACTTAATAACAACAAGAAGCATAATAATAATAGCTACTATTTATCATATCTATGCACTCCACCCAAATCTGCAAACTAGGTACTATTATCCTCTTTTTGAAAACGAGAAAACAGATCTAGAAGGCTAAGCTTGCATGAATGAGATCATATAGCTACTCAAATTGTTTGGCTCTAATATGGAGTCCTGGTGTGGTGCTGTGGGTTAATGCATTGAACTACAAAATCATTTGAACCACAAGGTCAGTGGTTCAAGCTTGCCAGCTGCTCCTCAGAAACTCTACACAGGGTTGCTATGGGTTGGAACCTAACTCGGCGGCACATAACAACAACAATATGTTTCTTTGGAAGCACATGGCTTCGTAGGGTAAACACTGGACAGGGAACCAAAAGGTCATAGGTTAGAGCTCATGAGCCACTCCTTGGGAGAAAGATGAGGCTTTTTGCTTCTATAGACATTTCCAGAAACCTTACGTAGGGTTGCTGTGAGTCAGAACCATCTTGCTGGCACTTAAAAACAACAAGAAATGCACTACATCTATTAATGCCGTGTTTTTCTTGCATTTAGGAAAAAGAGGATGAATTGGAATGAGTGAGAGGGGCACATTGTGAAGAAAAAGCATACTGATGACTTAATTTGTAACAATGAGGAATCACTAGATCTAGAGGAAATCAGTTACCTTTAAGTCAGGCATGTGAAAAGGAAGGAGATAATGGCAAAGGTGAGAGTTAAGACTGAAGACTTTATTATCCTTTCGTCATTTGGCAGCTATGGTTAGGTCCTGTAATAATGAATTTGGTATCCACATTGGATCTTGGTGAAAAAGGGAATGGGAAGCAGGGTATCAAGTTTTTGGGTTTTTTTTTAACAACCTATTAAAATAGTTTGTTGTTGTTGTTAGTGTTGTTGAGTAAGTGCTGACAAATAGCAACCTAATAAAGGGTTTCTGAGGAGCAACTTGTGGATTTGAACTGCCAACCTTCTGGTTTGCAGTCCAGTGCTGATCCTACAGCGCCACTCCAGGAATCCTAAAATAGACTATTTCCTGTTATATGTTGCTATTGCATAAAAATCAAGTACAAAATATATGAAAAACATCAAATCTTTTGAACTCTTTATTTCTGGATAAGCAGGAGTTTATTGAATTACTTTCCCCCAGTTTTCTTAGAGTGCATTGACTAAAGCGTTTTCATTCTCATGGGATGGAGAATCATGAAGTTACATACAGTATAATGAGAGAACAGAAACATACAGTACCTAACAAAATGAATGTGATGTCAAACAGACCTGTGATTTCACCAAACAGCTAGATACCACCTGTGCCGATTACCATTTGGCTAATACTGATCAAGTTGCTTGATATTTCCCCCCTCACATTTGTTTTTTTCTGTATGTGTGATTTTCCTCATGGGTAAAATGGCAAGTATATTATCGGTCTCATTGGGTTATACTGAAATTAAATAGGATACCATATATATGTTGTGGTTAAGTGTCTTTGAGTCATTTCTGACTCAGCAACACTGTATAGGGTTTTCGATTAGCAGCTGGTGGGTGTGAACTGCTTACCTTGTGGTTAACAGTCAAATGCTTAACCTATGGCACCACACTAGGACTCCACTATATGTATGTTGTTGTTATGTGCTATGGAGTCAGTTCCAACTCATAATGACCCTTTATAGCGTTTCCAAGGAGCAACTGGTGGAATTGAACCATTTTGTGGTTAGTAGTCCAGTGCTGATTCTATGGCTCCACACCAGAAGTCAGTACTTGGTCAAATGTTTGAGACATAAAAGTAAGGCAGAGCGGTTTGGTGGTTTGTTGGAGAAGCACCGTCCTTTTGGCTAAGCAACAGCGGTTCTCCTTCTGGTAGACAGCGGCCCGGCGGTCAGAGAAGCAGACTCAGACTTAGGCGTTTGGTGAAAAATGGCCCGAACCAAGCAGACTGCTCGGAAATCTATCAGGGGCAACCCCTGCTCCCCAAACAGCTGGCCACCAAGGTAGCCCAGAAGAGCGCCCCCTCTACCGCCAGGGTGAAGAAGCCCCACTGTTACGAGCCCGGCACCGAGCTGCTGATCGGGAAACTGCCCTTTCAGAGGCTGGTGAGGGCGTTCGCCCAGGACTTCAGAAGGACTTGAGGTTCCAGAGCATGGCCATCGGCGCCCCACAGGAGGCCAGTGAGGCATACCTGATGGGCCTGTTCAAAGACACCAACCTGAGGCCATCCACGCCAAGAGTCACCATCGTGCCAAAAGACATACAGCTTGCCCTCCGGATACCGGGGGAGTGCCCAGGCCATTTCGTAGTAAATTCTGTAAAATACTTAGGTTTAATTTGTGAGTTATTTGGTAAGAAATTGTTTATAATATGTTGCGTTTGTACTTAAGTCATTCCATCTTCCACTCAGGATGAATGTGTAGAGTGACTGTTGACAGCCCTCAGTGATGTGGGCACCGTGGCTCAGGAGGGACAAGTTGCTGACCCAAAGAAGGGATGGGTGATCACGTCTTGCTTCTCATGATGCATGTTTCTGTATGTTAATGACATGTTGGGTCGCTATTAAGGTACTAGAATTGAGAACTAAATGTGTACAGGGTCCTTTTGCAATAAAACTGGTTATGACTTTATCCAGTCGTTTAACAATTGGGGCTGTTAAGTCTGACCAAACATCACTGCTAGAGAACGTGGGCTTTTTCGGTGGTGAAGAGATAGCAAGTCTTAACCACAGTGTAACTACCATTTCCTATAAAAAAAGAAAAAAAGTAAACCTGGCAGCTATAGAATATACTATGTGCATTTATAATAGCTGTCTTATTTATTGTAGTGTCAGCATTTTAAAATTAAATGTTGTATGTTTAAAAAAAAAAAAAAAAAGAAAGAAAAACCAAATCCATTATGGTGTTGAAGGAGAATACTGAAAGTGCCATGGGCTGCCAAAAGAACCAATAGATCCGTTTTGGAAGAAGTGCAGCCAGAATGCTCCTAGGAAGCCAAGATGGCCAAACTTCATCTCTCATACTTCGGACATATTGTCAGGAGGGACCAGTTGCTGGAGGATATCATGTTTGGTAAGTTGGAGGTCAGAGAAAAAGAGGAAGACCCCCAGCAAGATGGATTGGCCAAGTGGCAGCATCAATGAACTCAAGCGTGGCAACAATAGTGAGGTTGGCCCAGGATTGGGCAGTGTTTTGTTCTGCTGTGTATAAGGTCGCTATGAGTTGGTACCGACTCGATGGCACCTAACAACACCAACAATAACACAGGGCAGAACGGTTTGATAGGGATTCAGAGGCTGGGATCTTTAAGGGAACTCTGTGAAGTCGTTCAAGCTGTAAACTTTAGAGGTGGGTTTACAGTTTCTGAAACCCTATGTAGGATTGCTTAACTGGAATTGACTCAATGGCAGTGAGTTTTGTTAATAGTTTATCTTTAAAAAAGCAGACAGTCACATTTTCCTACCCCAGAGCCACAGCAGGTTTGAACTCCAAACTTTTGGTTAGCAGCTGAGTGTTTAACCACCGTACCACCAGAGTTCCTTGCTTGGGGCATTGCTGTTGTTGTTATTAAGTGCTGTCAAGTTGATTCGGACTCATAGTGACCCTGTGTAAATTTCCAGGGAGTGGCTGGTGAGTTTAAACTGTTGACCTTGTGATTCAAAACAACCTTGTGGTCCAGTGCTTTATAGCAGGAGCTGTCATTACTGTTGTTAATTTGTGTGCTCTAAGAATACCTTTTGTGCTTTCAGTAACTATTTCTGTTGTTAGGTTTCAACTCATAACAACCATATGTACAATAGAACTAAACACTACTTGGTACTCACAGTTGTTGTTATGTTTAAACCCATTGTAGCAATTACTCTATCCGGTCTTCTCACTGAGGATCTTCCTTTTTCAGTGACCTTTATCAAGCACGATGTCCTTCTCCAAGGACTGGTCTCTCCTGATAATGTGTCCAAAGTAAATGAGACCAAATCTTGCATTTTCACTTGTAAGGAACATTCTGGTTTTATTTCTTCCAAGAAAAATAATTGTTTTTTCTGGCAATCCATGGTCTCTTCAGTATTCTTCACCCAACACCACAAGTAAATGGCATCAATTCTTTTTCGGTCTTCCTTATTCACTGTCCAGCTTTTGCGTGCATATAAGACAATTGAAAATATCATGACTTGGACAGGCATTCCTTATTCTTCAGAGTGATAAATTTAACACTTCAGAGAGGTTTTTGCAGCAGATATGCCAAATATAGCACATTGTTTGATTTCTTGTGCTTCGTTGAGAGTTGATCCAAGTAAAATAAAATCTTTGGCAACTTCAATGTCTTCTTTATCATGATGTTATTTATTGCTTTAAGTGTGAGGAATTTTCTTTGCATTGAGTTGTAATCCATACTGAAGGTTGTAGTTCATGATCCTCTTCAGAAAGTTCTTCAAGTACTCTTCATTTTCAGCAAGCAAGGTTGTGTCATATGCATATCACAAGTTGTTAATGATTCTTCCTCCAGTCCTGATACCACATTCTTCTTCATATAATCTAGTTTCTTAGATTATTTTCTCCATGTACAGATTGAATAACTACGGTCAAGTTGTACAACCATGATACTTGTCTTTCCTGATACTAAAGCATATAGCATCCTCTTGTTCTGCTCTAACAACTGCCTCTTGGTCTATGTACAGGTTCTACATGAGCACAATTAAGTGCTGTGGAATCCCAGTCTTCACATATTTTGAATCCCAATCTTCACATATCCATGATATGCTATGATTCATACTGTCAGATGCCTTTGTGCAATCAATAAAATACAGGTCTTTCTAGTGTTCTCTGCTTTCAGCTAACATCCATCAGACATCAGTAATAATATCCATTATTCACATCCTCTTCTGAATATTACTTCAGTTTCAGGCAGTTCCCTGTCTATGGACTGTTGAAATAATTTTTTAATTACCTTCTACATAACTCTACTTGCGTGGGATATCAGTGATATTGTTGGATCATTTCCACATTCTGTTGGATCTCCTTTCTTTGGAGTAAATACGAATATGGATTTCTTCCAGTTAGTTTGCTTTGTACCTAGCTAGCTGTCTCTCAAATTTCCTGCCAGAAATTTAGAGCCTGCTTCTAATTAGAATGTATTTCTATTTTCTTTCATTTTCTGTAGAACCTAGAACTGTATCCCTGGTGTGACGGTGTAATCACTGTACTGTTCACGTCGAGGTTATCAGTTCAAAGCTACTACCAGCCACTCTCAGAAATTCTATATAGGGTCACTTTGAGTTGTAACCAACCAACAGTATACAACAACATCAATTATATGGCGTAACTACTTTTTGGGGTATCAGATGATACTTCATATTTTGCTTCATGCTAACCTCCAAATTTTTTGGTTTTTTGTTTTAATACCAGTGTTACTTGGTCTGTTTCTGGCTTGGTCTTTATTGTGCTGGACTGAGTGCCAAACTTTTATTTAGAAATATAGCTAAAAATATTAAATATCCAGTTACTGTTCTATGTGTGTGGGAGTGCTGTGGTCCTATAGAATAAGCACTGGACTGTTAACCACAAGGTTGGCAGTTTGAGCCAACCAGCTGCTCCCCAGGAAAGCGATGAGGTTTTCTGTTCTCATAAAGGTTTACAGCCTCAGAAACCCCAATATAGGGTCGCTATCAATCTGCACCAACTTGACATCTCTAACAATAATAATTCTGTTTGTGTTGTCTTGTCATGTTTGTTGTGTGTATACTGCATTTTTGGTCTAATAAGAGTTGGATCTTAGATCTTTCACACATCTATTAAGTTTGTGTTGCTAACAGTGATCTAAAGAGATGCTCTCATAAGTGATTGTTGTTGTTAGGTGCCATCGAGTTGGTGCCAACTCATAGCGACCTTATGCACAGCAGAACGAAACATTGCCAGATCCTGGGCCAACCTCACTATCGTTGCCACGCTTGAGTCCATCAATGCTGCCACTTTGCCAATCCATCTAGTTGGGGGTCTTCCTCTTTTTTCTGACCCTCCACCCTACCAAACATGTTATCCTTCTCCAGTGACTGCAGTGACATAGGTGATTAGAAACTAATAAATCTTCCCTTTATTTTAGCTCTTTAATTTTTACTCTATTTGACTCAGTGTTGCTTTCAAATATATTTTCATTAATACGAAGGTGAGTCAAAATATTCTGTACTCTGGATGCAGAATTTATCTTAATCAACGTTTAGAAAAGACAAATGCATGATTTTTCAAAATAATCTCCTTGATTTTCAAGACACTTTGTCCATTTGTAAAACTTTCTCATTCCCTTATTAAAAACTGTTTTAGGCTTAGCTGCAAGCCACAAATGCACCGCTGTCTTCACTTCTTCATCAGAGGTGAAGCTTCATTTTCAAAGGGCTGCTTTCAGGGGACCAAACAGGTAAAAGGCCTATGGAGCAAGATCAGGACTACAGAGAGGATTCTTTAACATTGCAAAACGAACTTTTTGCAGTGTCCACACTGTGGGCAGAGGTGTGCAGATGTGCATTGCCATGCAAGATCACGGCACCCTTATTTAGCAGTCCTCTGCATTTAATCTTGAAGTTTATGCTTCAGCTCTTCAGTGAGCATCTCTCTGTAATGAGCACTATTGATTGTTGAACCTTTTTCCTGATAGTGTTCCAGTGCTGGCCCTTGAGAATCCCAGAAAACTATAAGCATCAATTTTCCAGATGATGTTTTACTTTTGAACTTTTTATTGGTCACCAGTTGAGGATGTTTCCATTCCATAGTTTGCTGTTTACTGTAAGGCATGTAGTGATAACTGGATGTCTTGACACCAGTAGCAATGCTTTTAAGAAACTTTTGCCTTCCTTTGTGTATTGGTGCAAATTTTGTTTACAGATGCCCAAACACTTCTGTTTATGCTCTTCTGTGTATTATTTTGATACCCATCCCACACAAACTTTTCAAAACCCAAATCTGTCGTGAATGATTTCATAGACAGGACCATGACTCATTTGCATATGATTTGCTGCATAATCCATTGTCACTTGTGTATTCAACGGAATAATTTCAGGTGCACGTTGTCATCAGCCGTGGACGTAGATGGGTATTTTAATACACCAGATTGTGGAAAAATTTTGACTCAGCCTTTTAAATATTCCTATGAAACTAGTTTTTAATGAAATTTTATCACTCTCTATTTTGGAATATTCCATTTTTTTGTCTCAGTACTGTTAAGTATGCTACTTTTTGTTTAATTTAGCTAAGAAAAATAGTTTGAACTTAATATCAGAAATTTAATTATACTTTTCTTCCACTAAAGTTAAGTTCATTAATTGAACAAACATTTGCCATTTAAAAGAAGTAAATCCATATTTTCTTGTCTATTGTTCTAAGCTGAAATGTTGGTCTTTTTTCATGTGCTGTCACGAGTTGAGAATGGTGGTGGTGGCTGTGTGCCGTGGAGTCGGTTCCGACCCATAGCGACCCTGAACAGGGTTTCTGAGGCTGTAAATCTTTACGGGAGCAGAACACCTCATCTTTCTCCCGCAGAACAGCTGGTAGTTTCAAACTGCTGACCTTGCAGTTCACAGCCCGATTCGTAACCACTATGCAAGTTGATGCCATCTTGGTATTCCTTTATCTCCCTCTTTGGCACACACATTAAAATTCACATATAATTATTTAACATCAAGAGAAGAAATAGGGCTTTAGCACCTCTGCTAGCCTGTATCATTGAATCTTATATGTCCATGGAAGTCCCTTCCTTGTTTTTTATAATTCAGTCCCCAGTTCAGTATTTCTTGTTCCTATTAGCTAACTCTGAGCTCACAAACATGGCCAACAACTCAAAACTCATATACATGCAGAGAGTTGAATTATCTGTTTTGGACACCTACCTCATTCAAACCTACTGCAATCGTACTGCTGTTTATTAACTATTAACTGATACCCTGAGTAGATCAAGTGACTCGGGGCTGAGGAGAAGGGAGAATCTATTCAAAGCCACCTCATTTCAACTTACAATATTAAAATTCATTTTCTAATATAAAATCCTAAAGTACATACTATAATTAGTTTCTACTAGTGAAAGAGGGATCTTCTGACGCAGGCTGTGAGAATAGATTTGAAAGGACATAGAGACAGCGGGAAAGTGGAGAATCCAGAATTAGTTAAGGAATTCTGTTGTAAACAGAAAATAAGGGGGAGAGTGAGCTCAAAGCTCATCATAAGTTTATGAAAGTTGTTGCTGTTCTTAGGTGCCATCGATTCAGTATCTGCTCATAGTGACCCTGTGTACAACAGAACGAAGCACTGCCCTGTCCTGGCAGTTACTCTACTATTAACTGAGACAGGAACTCCAGAGAAAAATGTCAATTGCATTTCTATAGTAGGAAATTAGATTTTATTTTCAATTTTAGACAGTTGACTTGTGGTGATGTTGTTGTTATGAAAAAGTGGAATTAGAAAACTCCAGAATTGGGAAGGGTATATAGGAAATTAAAGCTGTTTAAAATCTTTTGATTCAGAGAGGTTTTTACTCAAAGCCATAGAACACTATATGAGAAACAGAATTTAGAGGGCAAGTGAAAACCTCATGAGATTATTATGTATGTGGAACTAGGTTGCTCCTTAAATTAGTAAGTACAAGTGTAGGATTAACCAATACTGATAAAATAGATCCACTTAATCAGGAATAGAGGATGGTCAAGGACTTTTAACATGAATCTCAAATAGTTCAGTAGCAGTTTTTCACTCACTGAAACTATCAAGTTTTCTAACCTATAAATCCTTTTGAGATAAAAATACATTTGAATCAGCCAAATCTATTTGCTTTAGCATATTTTGCACCTATAATAAACACTAGGTTACTTATATAAAACATATTCTAACTGTGAGAAATAGTAGCTTCCAGCATTTGAAACTCAGAACCTGAAAATAATTTGATCATCTGTCTTTTCTAAAACTTTCTATCACAAATTCTAAGTGAACCAATATACACAGCCATCAAGTTTTTATGCATCCTCTTTGTAAGTTTTATATAAATTGCTTAGCCTTCATGATTAGAAAAAAAAAAAATCCTAATATTTCTCTCCAAGTTTATCTCCAGAAAATATTTTAAATTTTCATTGCAAGATGGCTCTGATGATGTATGAGGGTAAGTCAAGAAAACACTGCTACCCGAGTTCCAGTCATACCTGCATGGCTTTATTATGAACAAAATGTATTTAAATACGTCTCTGTGATCAATGGATGGCTAAGGACACGTTCTCTCAGTAGTGTACTTATTTAAGTCTTATTAGCTTGCCTTCAAAAAAACAGGTCCAATTAAAACAGAGGATCTGCTGGGCCAGTTAAATTCAAGCTAAAGAGGTCAGCTTAGAAGGTTATAGCAACTATTTTTTGAGTCTTGATAGATTTTCTTGAAGGACACAGAGTTATCATGGGTGACTATTATGGAGAAGTTTTAAGAAAATTTAAAACTATAGTGATGAGAAAAAGACCAGAAAAGTTATAGCAATAATTATTTTTTCTTTTCATTAGGTTCCTGCTCATTCTTCTTCAAGGCTAGCAAGGGATGTTCAATGGGAATTTCATTGGAAAGCCTTATCCCATCTACCCTGCAGCCCTGATCTTGCCCCTTCAGACTTCTTTTTGTTTCTAAAGCTCAAAGACCTTTGAAAAAGAACACGATTTGACATGTTGTAAATCAAAGAATGCAGAATTCTTTAGGAACGAGTGAAAGATAGAAATACTTTGAGAAGTATATCGACCCAGATTAAAGATATCTCACTCAAGAAACGATTGTTTCAAGTTTTCTTATTTGTGTTTAATAAAGGTTTCTATGATTTTTATAGCAGTACTTTTTGACTGACTTCCATACCTGTTCTGCCTTTTCTTAGGACTTGTATGAAATCTTGTTTTAGATCTTTGTGTCATTCTTAGATAATTGAATGACATCAGTGGAAGTGAGCTGATGTTCTGATTAGCTCAGGGGATGCAGCAATGGAGCTCATATTTAAATGGGGAAATATGGAGCAGAGGGAAGGACGTTAACTTGGGAGTCAAACCTGGATCTCAGTCACTTTTTATATATGTACATAACTTGGTCAAGCTATGTTGTGCTTTCTGACCATTAGTTTCCCTAACTTTACATCATAGGATTAAAGTGAGGATTGAGTGAGACAGAATACAGGTTAAGTGTTCCACCCAGTGCATGGTATAATGGAATATTGTGTGCATACCTCCCTGTCTTTCCTTGTATATCATTCCTGCTGTCCTTTTATGTTATCAACTCTAATTGCCATCACAGGCATCTGAATTGATCTTTGTGTTGTGACCTCAATTTGTGAGACTTCTGTTGTTGTTATTAAATGCTGTTGAGTCAATTCTGATCCATAGCGACCCTGTATAGGGTTTCCAAGGAGCAGCTGGTGAGCTTGTACCACCGCCTCACAGTTTACACGGCTTTGCAGTCTGATGCATTAATCCACAGTGCTGCACCAGGACTCCTTGTGATACTTTGGGGGGATTATTAATGAATCAAGACCAAGTTTGTCCTTATGTGAATAACCTACTGGCATAATTTTTAGTTGCCTTTTTTCCATCTCATCTCTCATGACTGCCTTTATTCTCTATGATAATGCAAGCCTTTAGTACTTCCTTTAAAAGTATTTACACTCTCCAGGATCATTTCCTACTGTTTATGGGTCTGTTTCATCTACTTTGCTCTGTTTACTTTTGATTCTTCCTTTGTCTATCTTTGTTAGGTTTTATTTTTTTATTATTTTTTTTTTTTATACTATTGCCCTTAGAATCCATAGTGTTTGTTGGAACTCTACTTTACTTTCTGGACAGGGAATCAATATTTATGTTATTAATTACAATCTTTGAATACTTGACTTGGATTGAAAACTTTCTTCTTATGCTTTTAAGTATTTTATATCTCACGATTATGCAGGGTGGTTAAGGGACTTCTCCTTGAAGGTAGATGATAAGTCAGCTATACTATGACACTGACTATTACTTATTTTTGAACAGAGGAAGTATATGAGGGGATTTAAAAATGCTTATGGAAAAAAATCCATTAATTTTTCATTCCATTTTTCCACAAACTTTTTGAAGCCCCTTTGTATTTCTGATATATATGTCAGGAAAAAGCTAGCCTGGAATTTTGCAGTTTATTGCAGGCAAATATTTATCACAGATAATGTACTCAGAGCTAACTGTAAATTCAAAACCTGTTTTAGATACAGAATTATCATTTCTTATTAAGAAACTCCTTGAGTCAATTGTTTCTGCCACTGTGCTAATCCATCTTGTTGGGGGTCTTCCTCATTTGCTCTGAAAAGTAAAGCTCCACCTTACCAAGTATGATGTCCTTCTCCAGGGATTGGTCCCTCCTGATAAAATATCTAAAGTATGAGAGATGAAATCTGGCTTCTAAGGAGCATTCTGGCTGTGCTTCTTCCGACACAGATTTGTTTTTTGGCAGATCATGGTACTTTTCTTATTCTTCTTCAACACCATTACTCAAATGCATCAATTCTTCTATGCTCTTCCTTATTTTATTGTCCAATTTTGCACATGCATATGAAGCTATTAAAAATACCTGGGGATTTGTGAAAAATAAAAAAAAAATAAAAATCTGATGTCCAGATCAATCAAATCAGAATCAGTGGGTGTTGAATTCAGGTATCAGTATTTTTTTCAAGTTTCCCAGGTTATTCCACTATATAGCCAAATCACTGGCCTAAAGCATTGGAACCACGTAACAGTCTACAGAAGGCCCATATACCTGCAGTAACCTCTCCTGGTTGCGTCATTACACTTTTTTGTTGTTGTTGTCAAGTGCTGTTGATTCAACATCTTTTGTAGTACTGCCAAAATATATCTTCCTGTCTGTTCTGAGACAGTTCATAGTGGAAATGGTATGTTCCCCTGTTAGTGAATTTGTGTAATTATCTGGCTGTTCTAATGAGAAGTAAGAAAATGTTAAATTGTATTTATCCTTGATCTCTTTCTCCATAAGTGTTGGCATTCCTCCATTTCCCATTGACTTTACGTTCAGTTTTTCTCTTCACTGTGTTTCTTGGGTGACATTGGGAATTTTTACCATCTGAGGAAGGCAGATGTATTTTCAAATAAAAATGTCTTAAGCATTTGTTCTTCCTACTACTCCTTTCTTTGGCAGAATATCCATATAGTTGATAAATAGTTTGCTTTCTTTAAATACCTTTTCATATAATCTTTGTAGCATGCTTCATGGGTATTTTAACCTAGTTATATGGTTTTTCATGAAATAAGGTATTTTCTAAATATATTATGCTGAATTTAACTGAAATAAGCAGTTGTACCGTATGCCTTTAAAATGATTATGATATCTTGCATTTTAGGGTAACACTTTCATCCTGAAAGATTCCAAAGCATACTGTGAATGGTTACAAATTATACAGTGAAGCACAGTCACCATTGTGGAGTGAAACACGGCAGCTGGTTAACAGCTCATTGCAACACTACACAGCAGGTTAGGGTAGGAAGTGAAGAATAATACTGGATTCACTTGAAAAAATTGCTAGGGGGGGTGTGGTAAGCAGAATGTAATTACCTAAGTTGGAATTTATCCAGGACATAAGGCTAACACCTCCAGTCTTGGAAGAGAATACTCTGATTCTTTAATATCCACGTACTTCCCTTTTACGTAACTAAAATATAATGGTACATCTCCCCCTCTTCAAACCATCAACATATTCTCATGTTCATACCATCACAGGGATGATAGATAGATTTCTATTTGTATGCCAACTTTGGTGGTTAATGGCTGTTTACAGCCTGTTGAGAATTCTAAGGCCATATTCAGGATTCAAAATAGAATTCCATGATAGATTAGTGATGTCTGAAGTGGGCATAGGGAAAGTAGTGGGTACAGTTGTTCCATGCTTCTGTCAACTGAGCTGTAAGATTTTGCCATTGCTCTCTTGAGATGATTGAGAAGTATTCAGTTGTTTTCAAAACTTCAGCTATTTTCATAACTTCTTCAGATATATTTTGGTTGTTCTAAGGAAATATTACAGGAAAAGCACATTGTTATTCTTGAATTTTTGAGTAACCATCACTGGTGTGGTTAAGGAGCTCTGGTAGCGTAGTGGTTATGACTCGGGCTGCGAACCTTAAGGTCAGCAGTTCGAAACTACCAGCTGCTCCATGGGAGAGAGGTGAGGCTTTCTACTCCTGTAAAGATTTACACCCTCGGAAACCCTGTACAGGGTCGCGGTGTGGTTAGAGATATAGTTAAAAATCTCAATACAGATATATCCAGAAAATGAAGCAATTTAGTGTTAGGTTATTGTAGTTAAGTGTCGTTAAATTGATTCTGACTCAGAGCCACCTTGTACAGGGTTTCTGCTGAATGGCTGGTGGATTTGAACCCCTGACCTTGTAGTTAGCTGTCCAGCGCTTATCCTAGAGCACCCCACTAGCTTGTGTATTGTCATTTCAGAAAATAATTAAGTAAGCTGACCTGAGGGAAGCAAACAGGAATTCAGTTTAGAAACAGAAGACAACAGAAACAAGGTGAGAACTGGAACTCAATTAAGTTTCTTTGAGGAATTTTTGGAATGTAGAGTTACAGGATCAGGCAAGTCTTGGGTTCCATGTCTGAGACCAGCACCAGGGATAGCTCCCAGTAGCAGTGGTTTCTCCTTTGCTCTTTGGTTCTTTCCTAGTAATTCCTGCCTAGTAATTCATGGTGGGTCCAACTGTGTGCCTTGTAACACCTTCAAAATCAAGTCAACGGATCCTTTCTTCCTATTGATAGGAACATTAGTAATAATTTTATATTTTAAAATTATTTATATTATTAAATTCACACAATCTTATGTGGTAGGTATTTTAGCTCATATTAACATATGAAGAGTTGAAGCTCAGAGAAGTAATTTGCTTTCAGTCACATTGCAAGTTTGTGGGGATACCATGAGTTGAGCATTGATCTGTCTGGCTCCAAAGCATGCTGTGTGATAGTTTTCCCTGAGAATGAGTTCATTTCATGACACTTTTATAAAGCAGTGTGACTAGAAGCTCATTCTGGAACTTTAGAACATAGTTGAGAAGGGAATTTAGAATGCTTTTAGTATCAGGCTTTGTTATTGTTGTTGTTAAGTGCTGTCAAGTCAGTTTTGACTCATAACGACCCTGTATATAGGGTTTCCAAGGAGCGGCTGGTGAATTTGAACTGTCAACATTGTGGTTCCAACTAACTTTGCTATCCGTGCATATCCTACAGTGCCAAACCAGGATTCCAGCATAAGTTCCAGGATCATTAAAGACAGAATTGTTAGAAATTGTAGGTATTTTTTTGTGGTCCTTCCTTTTGGTTTAGTAGACATATTCCAGCAGAAATGAAGACCCATGAGTCAACTTGCTTACAGATTATGCCAGTAATGACACAAGTTTAGTCTGAGTGGCCTCTAGGACTACATAAAGCTCTGAATCATTTTCACTGTAAATTCTTGTAAGTCAAAAGGTAATTATTGTTATGGTTCCAGTTCATATATGCATGGATTTATTGCAAACAAAACATGCCTTAACATGTGCCTGTGAACATTGGATGGCTGCAAACAAGTTTTTTCAGTAATACGCTTGTCTTAGTCTTGTTATGATGTCTTCATAACAAACAAACAAAGAGGCCCAATCAAAACAGTGGCCCCTGAGGGGATTTACTGAGCTACTTAAATTTAAGGCAGAGAGGTTACCACTAAATGTTATGGTAGCTGTTTTGGGGGATTTCCAAGCGCTAATCTCGAGAGATTTTTCTTGGCAATCAGAGGATGGCCATGGGGGTTTATTATGAAGAAGTTTTAAGAAAAATTGAACACAGCATTGGTGAGAAAAAGGTCAGGAAATTTGCACCAAGAATTTTTTTCCCTTTATGACGATGCAATGGCTCCGTTTTTTAGAGTAGCAAATTGTTGTCCTACATAGATTTCACTGGGAAAAATAATGTCCTGTTCGAAACTACCAGCTGTTCCGCAGGAGAAAGATGAGGCTTTCTGCCTCCCGTAAAGATTTACAGCCTTGGAAACCCCGTACAGTGTTGCTATGAGTCGGAACTGAGTCCATAGCACATAACCACCACCACCACGACTACAGCCCTTCAGACTTTGTTCCCAGTACTCAAGGATGTTAAATTTGCTGTTATGTTGTTATGATGTGGTGGAAACTGAAGACTACATAATTTTTCAAGAAAAGGTTGTTGTTAAGTGCCATCTAGTTGGTTCCAACTCATAGCAACCCTGTATAGGGTTTCTGAGAAGCAGCGCACCACACTAGGACCCCGGGGAAGGTTAGAGAGACTGAAACACATCCTTCAGAGATGTATAGATGTATAACCTTGATGGAGGATATGTCAAAAGAAATACTGCACATTTTGATATTGTTGTTTAGTAAGCATTTCTTTAATTTTGTAGCAATATGTTTTTACTTACCCTTTTATGTCTGTCATATTCTGTTTTACTGATAATCACCTGATACTTTCCCCTAATACACACTGTTATCAATTATTATGAACAACTTTCTTTCACTCTGATGCTAGATAATAGGGATCCTTAAGCTTCCTCTATCAAATGTAACATAAAAAACATGTGATGTATGAAGTAAGCCCAGTGAAATTATAGAACATAATTTAATCTATAGGATTGTGTCTTGACTCCTTTGGGCAGTTGGTTTCCTTTTTTTTTTTTTTTAAGGGATTCCAGGGAGTCCTAAACTTATATTTATTTATTTTGTTTGTTCAATTCTCTCACTTAATAAAATATAAATAATCCTTTAAAGTTAT
>NW_006408530.1:18737693-18757485 GCF_000296735.1 Chrysochloris asiatica
TTTTTTTTTTCTGAATCTTTACTTTAGCAAACAGGATGCCTTTCTCCAGGGACTGGTCCTTCCTGATAACGTGCATAGGAAATAAGGCAGATTCTCACCATCCTCTTTCTATGGAACATTCCAACTATACTTCTTCCAAGACAAATTTGTTCGTACATCTGACAGTACATGGTATATTCAATATTCTTTACCAAGACCATAGCTCAAATGTCTTGTTCTTCAGTCTTCCTTATTTATGGTTCAGCTTTCACATGCATATAAGGTGACTGAAAATACCATGACTTGGTATATCCTCAAAGTGTTATCTTTGATTTTTAAAACATTTTCAATGTTGTTGTAAGTGCCACATAATCGGTTCTGACTGATAGCGACTGTTCATGGGGTTTCCAAGAATCGGCTGGTGGGTTTGAACTGCTGACCTTGCAGTTGACAGTCCAGTAGATATCATACAATGCCATACTTTAAAGAGGTCTTTTGCAGCAAATATGTCCAATGCAGTACATCATTTGATTTCTTGACTACTTTTGCCGTGATTGTTGATTTTACACAGAAGTAAAAAACGAAGTCATTGACAACTTCATTATTTTCTCTGTGTTTCATGATGTTGTTTATTGGACTAGTTGTGAGGATTTTTGTTTTCTTTATGTTAAGGTGTAAGCCATACTGAATGCTGTAGTCTTTGGTCTTCATCAATAAGTGCTTTAAGTCCTATTCACTTTCAGCAAACAAATTTGTATCTTCTGCATAACTGATTGTTAATGAGTCTTCCTGTAATTCGAATGCTGCATTCTTCTTCAGAGTTCAGCTTCTTGGTTTATTTGCTCAGCCTACAGCTGGGAGAAAGGATACAACCCTGATGCATACCTTTTTCAATTTTAAGCTATACAATATCCCTTTTTCTGTTTGGACAACTGCCTCTTATTCTATGTACAGGTTCTACATGAGCACAAGAAGGAATTTTTCATTCTTCCCAGTAGTATCATAATTTGTAATATTCCACACAGTCAAATGCATTTTGTGTAGTTAGTAAAGCACAAGTAAAATATCTTTCTGGTGTTCTCTGCTTTCAACCAAAATCCATCTAAATTCAGTAGTGATACCCTTTGTTTTCATGTCTTCTTCTGACTTGGTTGAATTTCTGATAGTTCTCTGAGGTACTGATGCATCCATTTTATAATTATCATTAGAAGAATTTTGTTTGTATGTGATATTGATGATGTTGTTGTTGTTAAGTGCCGTCGAGTTGGTTTCGATCCATAGCGACCCTGTACAGGGTTTCCGAGGGTGTAAATCTTTACGGGAGTAGAAAGCCTGATCTTTCTCCCGCGGAGCAGCTGGTAGTTTCGAACCGCTGACCTTAAGGCTCACAGCCCGATTCGTAACCACTACGCTACCAGAGCTCCTTGATATTGATGATATTGTTCAATAATTTCCACATCCCATTGGTCACCTATCTTTGGAATGGGTATGGATATATATCTCTTTCAGTTGGTTGGCCAGCTAGCTGTCTTCCAAATTTCACGGCACAGACTAGTGAGTGCTTACATCATTGCATTCATTTGTTGAAGCATTTCAAGTTGTATTCCACGAATTCCTGGAACCTTGTTTTTTGACAAAGGCTTCAGTGCAACTTTACTTTCTTCCTTTAGTGCTATAAGTTCTTGATTATAAACTATCTCCTAAAATAGTTAAATGGTGACCAGTTCTCTTTGGTACAGTCACTCTGTGTATTCTTTCCATTTTTTAAAAAAAGTTTTTATTGTGAACTGAGTGATAGTTTACATGGGAGAACAACGGCTTTACACCGTTTCATTGCAATGATTAAAATCTCCTCCATGCATCATCATTCAACAGTATTTGTTTCCATTTATTCCATTCCCTTTGTTTTATTGGGAGGGGGGGCATGCACAAAAACACCCAGGAATTTGTAAATGTAACCAACCAAAGGGCACCTTCTGCAACCCTGCTTCCTGGCCGCCAGCACCCAGTCCCTCTCTTTCCATGAGTCTAGAGTCCTCAGCTGCTCCCTCTCTCCATGTCCTCATCTCTGCCTCCATCTCTGGTTTGGCTGCTTCTCTGGATAGGGTTCTGCATTCTGCTTGTGCTCTTTTCCCTTGATGATCCTAGGGTCCTCTGTTTCTGGACTTTAAGATTAATTGATCCCCTGTTTTTGTTACAAAACTTCTACCTTTACAGTTGTGACAATCACAATTAGTCTTGATAACAATTACTTACTATTAAATCATAAGAATCTTATCCCCATCTCTTTTCACTAGACCCGTCTAGACAAAATGAAAACTATTCAGTGTCCCCACACACTCTGAAACTAAACTTCCTCTTAAAAACTTGTAAGCCATTCGATTCGTGCCTTTATTGCCCCTTCATTTTAGGTAGCCAATGTCTAAGTTGCCCGTCCCTATCAACCCTGTATACAGAGGGGATAGGATTGATACTTGTTGTGAAGACTCCTTCCCTCTCAGTTGGTATTTTGAGCTGCTACATCCATAAGTATAGGTCAAGTTCATCAAATTGTAGCAATTTACACTCTTTTCCTTTATCAAAAATTGTTTTTTTTAATCTTCCTCTAGTTGAGTTCTGATAATCAAGCCATTAAGGCTAGGTCAAATGGGTACTCTGCAAGTTTGTGCATTCTTGTGCTTGTCCCCTCACTTCATATCAGTTAGATACTTCACTCTCAACTCTAGCCCTCCGTAGCTAGGTCCTTGTCTATGGGCTCAGGAGTCCCCAGGTCTCACTACACTTAGGACCAACCAACACTTCCTCTTCTTGCTCTCATCTCTAGGTCAGCTGGAGTCAATGGAATGTGGTTGAACTCAGCCCATTTCTTCATTGCTACCTTTCCCACTCTTCCACTCACCAGTAGATCAATGTGGTTGCCAGCAAGCTTATATATGCCTGCTCATATGTTCTCTTTGAGTGTCAGTCTTGGAGGAGGGTTTGTCCTGAAAGGACTTGATTGCTTGCCTTGATGGCTTCCTGGTGAATAACTTACTTGTTCTTGTAGTAGCCAACTGTACTGCCATTTTTATTTTGGATTTTTCCTGCTGATCTTCCTTTGAAGATGTATCTTCTGTTACTCTAGCTGTTCCAGGCTGGCTTCCATCTTCTTTTGATATTTCTTGTGTTATTTAATTTTTTTGTATGTAGCGTCCTTCAGTATTGCAACTTGAGGCTTCATTTTTTCTTCTTCATTTCTTTCAGTTTGAAAAGTACCAATCATAGTCTTCCCTTTTGGTTTTCTAACTCCAAGATTTTGTAAATTTTTAATAATACTTTACTTTGTTTTCTCTACCTACCCTTTGAATTATTCTATTTAACTTTTTAAAGTTATCATTTTTGTTTTGTTGTTGTTTGTTGTACCTACTCTATGTTCAAGAACAAGTTTTAGAGTCTCTTCTGACATCCATTTTATTTTGTCTCTCATTCATTTTTCTTTCAAAATGACCTTCAGTCAAATTGATTCTTGAGATGATCTCTATATTCAGGTATATGGGACCGTAGGATAAGCACTGAACTGCAAGGTCAATTTGAACTACAAGGTGGTAGAGGTTCAAACCCAGCCCCCCTTAGAAATCCTATACAGGGTCCCTATGAATTGGAACAAACTTGATGGCATTTAACAACAATTTACACCTGTAGCTCTTGTGAACTTGTATTTCTTATGTATTTTTTAGATGTTTTTGTATTACTTATTAATTGGAATGAGAACGTAAATGTAGGTCTTGTTAGTCACATTTATGTCTAAAGCAAATTTCAATGTTGAGGTTATGACATTTCTCAAAATACCTTAATTGAAGAACTGAAAGACCTTTAATTATAGTGATGGTATTTATATCTTTTAATTAAAGATTTTATTGTGAATTGAGTGATAGTTTACATGGGAGAACATCAGTTTTACACTCATCCTATCATATTCGTTTCATTGCAATGATTACAATCCCCTGCATATTTCATCATTCAACAGTATTTGCTTCTATTCCCTCTGTTTTTCATTTAGTTTTAGTTTTTTTTTAGATGTGCACCAACACTCAGGAATATACAATCACTCAAACAGCCAAAGGGCACACCCTGAAAGCCTGCTCCCCGGCTGCCAGCACACATTCCCTCTTCCTCCATGATTCTAGAGTCGTCAACTGCTTCATCTCTCCATGTCATCATCTCTGCCTCCATCTCTAGCGTTGCCACTTCTCTGGGTAGGGTCCCACACTCCGCCCCAACTCTTTTCCCTTGATTTTCCCAGGGTCTTCTACTCTGGGATTGTAAGAGTCCCTTTTTGCTACAAAACTTCTACCTTTACAGTAGTGACAATCACAATTAGTCAAAAGAACAATTACTCACTATTGAATCATAGAGTCTTATCCCCATCTCCTTTCACTAGACCAGTCTAGACAGGATGAAAACTACTCAGTAGGGATTCTACCTTCCCCCACACACTGTTAAGCTAAACTCCCACTTGAAAGCTTATAAGCCAGTCACTTTGTGTCTTTACATCCCCCCCATTTAGGTAGACAGTGTCTAAGTTGCCCATCCCTATCAACCCTGGGTACAGAGGGGATTGGGCTAATCCCTGCTGTAAAGATTCTTTCCCTTTTGGTTGATATTTTAAGCTACTATATAAATATAAGTATAGGTCAAGTTCATCAGATTTTAGCAATTTCCATCATTTAAAAAGACTATTCAAGTTGTTGGAGGCCTGGTGTAGCATGTAGGATAAGCACTGGACTGGTAAACAAAAGGAAGATGGTTCAAACCCACCAGCCACTCCTTGGAAGCCCTATAAAGTGTTGCTATAAGTTGGAACCAACTCAATAGCACTTAGAGCAACAGCAAATTCAAATTGTTATGTATTATTTTACCTTTCTGGTAGAAAAAATAGTACTCTGTAATTTTAAGGATGGTATTATAATATGATTGTGAAAGTTGGAGAGGGTGGAGATACCATCTGTGTTCGAGAAAATGCTTTTTTTTTTTCAACCATTACTTGTACGTAGACTATAATGATAATAGTGTATCAAAGTCTACTTATATGATTTTATAAATCTTTATAGATACATATTTTTAAGATTCTTTAAAGTAGTTGAAAAGTAATCTAATGATTTAGGTAGTATGTAAAAGAAGATAAATCACTTACTATACAGGCCACTTTTACTTCCATTTAGGGAATGTTAACCATAAAAGATGTATGTGTGTGATCATTTTGAGTATTTTATAGCAGTTGTATTGCTTTTGGTGTTGGCCAGTCAAATTCAGTGGCTTCCAACCCTCGCTGCACATCAGAGTTCTGTGGAACTCCTAAAACTCCCAAGTTCAGGCAGTACCCCAGACCAGTTGAATCAAAATTTTCAAGGGGTTGTTGTTGTTGTTGTTGTTAGGTGCCATTGAGTCAGTACCAACTTATAGCGATCCTGTGCACAACAGAATGAAACTGCCTGATCCTGGACCAAGCCAACCTCACTTTTGTTGCCATGCTTGAGCCCATTGATGCTGCCACTTTGCCAGTCCATCTCGCTGGGGGTCTTCCTCTTTTTCTCTGACCCTCCACCTTACCAAACATGATATCCTTCTCCCGTGACTGGTCCCTCCTGACAATATATCCGAAGTATGAGAGACAAAGTCTGGCCATGTGGCACCTAGATTTAAATACACAAGCATTTCAAAGCTCTTCTGGTTGTGAACCACTAACTAAAAGCATGACTACTTAGAAATGTAATACATCTTACAAATTACACCAAACCCAAAACCAAATCTACTGCAGTTGGACCAATTCTGACTCATAGCAACCATTTAGTACTCCCCCATAAGATTCCCAAGGCTTTCAGTCTTCACAGAAGTGGACGGTTTCACTTTCTCCCCACATTGCTGCTGGTGGATCCAAACCACTGACCTTTCAGTTAGCAGCCTAATACTTAACCACTTGCTTCACCAGGGCACCTTCCATTTTGTACGCCTGTAGGTAAACACATGATGAAAATGAAAGAAAATGGTGATGGTAATAGTCAGCATTTACAGAGGATGGTGGTTGGGTGCCTTGTTGGAAAATTGGGCTAAATGTTGAGCTGCTAAGCATTAGTAAGGTTGGTGGTTTGAACTCAGTAGCTGCTGTGTGGGAGAATGATGAGATTATCTGCTTCTCTAAAGAATTACAGCTTTGGAACAGCTATCCTCTGTCTTACCGGGTTGCTATGAGTTGGAATTGACTTGATGACATTGGGCTTGGTTTTTGGTTTTGGTTGGGTGCTTCTTGACATTTGAGGGCGATCAGATCATAATACTTAAGTAGATTATAGAGTGGAGTATATTTTCACCTTGCATATTATTCCTTAGCAGTGACCTAAGTGAAGACACCCAGAGAAAGATATAAAGCACCCACAATTCACCTGGCACTCTCTGCAGTTTCTTTTTTCCTTGACTCTAGCTGCTAGCTGACTTATGACCTGAATCTTGATGATTAATAGCTCTTATAATATTTTCTTAGCTCGTGTAACTTCAATTGGCAATACTTTTTCTTCTAATGCCTTACCCTTATAAAATAGCACTAAACTATTTTTCTCAATAAATTCTACTGACACATGGTTCCACAGATTAATTATAAATTGCATAGAAGTACTGCCCTTTGTCAGTTTTAAATGTGTAGCTTTATCTTCCCTTTCTCGTTGTCTTTCTAAGCTAAATGGAATTAGGAGCTTGAAGAAACCTGTTTTACATGGAATCTATTCCTATTCTCTTGTTTTAAACAATAGTGCCATTAATTTTCATCTTAAGTGCTTTGGTTCCTCTACTATTATTGTTATTATAATTAAAAATGATCATCTCTATTTTTAAAAACCCATTTATTTCACAACATTGTATAAACATCTGGTTAGGAATGAATTTTCTTCAAATATTAGAAAATGCTAATTTTCCTCATATTGGTGTGTATATATATTTAAACCTGGTGAGTTCATTACATAAATTGAATTGGAAGCATCAGATAACTTTGTCTTTTCTTCTTCTGTTTTTTTTTTTTTTTTCCTTTCAAAGAGAGCACGAAGCAGCCGGAAAGGATAGCAAAAGAGACTGAGACAACCTTGGAAATACATGTTGGGCCGTAGGTCCTTTGCCATAGGTACTTTAAAACACCCCAAGGTAGTTTCCAAGCATAACTTTAGGGTCTACACCATCTATCACTGAGATTATAATGCTAGCACAGCTCTGCAAATATTTCCTTACAGTGTCTCATAGACATTTCACAATAAATGTCTTTTGTTAAAATGGTCTTCGGTCTTATAAAGCAGAGTCGATAGTCCAGGAGGAATTGTTTTCTGGTTATTTAATAGTGTTCCTCGTACAATGTCATCCTTCTCAGTACTTTTCGTTTCCATTGCAATACTGGTATCTTTGACCAGAGGGTAGACAAGGCTAACACTGAGTCTTGGCTGCTCCCTGTAAATTAGTGAAAGGAAAGACTGTCTGATTTTAGAGAGTTATATAGAAGTCCTGGTGTAGTGCTGCACGGTAAGAATTGAACTGCTAAATGCAGGATCAGCAGTTCGAATCCACCAGCGATTCTTTGGAGATCCTTTACAGGGTTGCTGTGAGTCGGAATTGACTCAGTGACATACAACAACAGCAAATTAAGTATGGGAACTAGCATTACTGAGATGCTGACCTAGTTACTTAGCCTTTGAGAGAAGTTAAAGTAAGGTTGTTGTTATTGTTAAGTGCCGTTGGGTTAGTTCCGACCCATAGCCAATCCATAGCAACCCTGTATAGGGTTCCCAAGGTGTGGCTGGTGAGCTTGAACCACCAACCTTCTGGTTCAAACCAACTTCACAGTCTAGCACATTAGTGCATGGGACCATATCAAAGGAGAATTGTTTAGATGTAACAAAAACTTTGACTCCAATTCCAATGAAGCTCTATAAGAATCTACTAAAGGCAGAGCCAAGTGCTGTGTCTGTGGTAGGCAGCCTCTGGAGTGATATGACTTAAGAGGTAGCCAAGCAGGTCCTGGGTGTGGTGCTGTAGGCTAAGCACTGGACTGCAAGGTCAGTTTGAACCACAAGGTTGGCAGTTCAAAAGTACCAAGCATTCCTCAGAAACCCTATGCAGGGTCATTACGAGTCAGAACTTACTCGACAGCTCTTAACAATAAGAAGCAGGTCCTAACTTTGCTGAGAGCATCTCCTTAATATTTTCTGAAGATTTGCCACCTGTTAGAGGAGTAGCTCTTATTCTGGGATACAAGTTTTAAATTGGAAGTTACTGCAAAAACCCTGAAATTGTATATCAAATTTGTGGAAATGTACACATGTACACCTGAGGAGAAGACTTTTAGCTTCAATTGGAGCTTATATGTCCATAAAGACTCTACTTAAAGTATATATCAATAGCATAATTTTCATTTATAATTCAGTGTGATTTTGTCAAAGTGATTTCCTTCCTGGTATCTTATTGATACATTTCACTTACGATGTTGGAGAACAATATTCAAAGTACCATGGACTTCCAGAAGAACAAACAAATCTGTGTTGGATGATGTACAGCATTCATGTAGTGGCTGTGGAGGATAAGCTCTGATCTGTAAATCACACCACTCCTTAGGAAATGGATGAGATTTTGTGCTCCTGCAAAGATTTACAGTCTTAGAAACCCTATCTAACTCAATAGCACTTAACAGCAACAGTATCACTTTTACATTTGTTATTTCTTTTATTTATTCAACAGCCTTATGAAGCAGGTTTCTTATTGTGTTATTTTGCAGATAGGGAAACTAAAGTGTAAACAACCTAGGTAACTTGTTCAAGGTCCCACAGGTAATCACTGACAAGACCTGCCATCCGCCTAGGCCCTTGGATTTGAGAACTTCTTGTGTTAGCCCTCTAGTATATTCCTTCTCTGATGATTACGCTGTGTAATGGGCACAGTTTGAATGAACTATAATCAGAATCAGATTAGTACCAGTATAACAGAGAAGCTGATGGTGGAACTGTATGTTGGATGTGGACCAGATTTTGCTTAGATGAGCAGGAGCAAGAGGGCATTTTCATCTGCGAGAAGGCTCTGGGGCATAGTAGAACGTGTCCTTTTGGAAAAGCAGTAGTTCCTCATAAAGCATTACTTAGGGTACTGCTATCTCAAGCTTTTTCTTGCAAACTGAGTGGAAGTTTACAGAGCAGATCCTCAGTTTTACATCCTACAAATTAAACACTTGGTTTCATCTCAATGATTGTAATCCCCTCCATGTAACAACAGTTACCCCACTTCCTCCCTATGGTTCCTATTTCCATTCCGTCCTCCTTCCCAACCCCTCTGAACCTTGTCCCAAGGTAAAAGCTGCCATTTTGATAATGAATGGCTGACCATTCCATGGTAAGTATACCTCACTAGTGTTGTTGTCCCCTCTATGTACCTACCCACCACTTGGTTGAAAATTGGGCCATGAGAGTGAGTTCTCTTCCAGACCTGAAGGGTGGCCGAGCCATATTCTTGGGTCCCTTCAGTCTTTTTCTAACCTGTAAACTCATCTTTTTATTTAATTTTTTAATAATTTTAAGTTTTGATCCACATTGTCTCTCATTCTATCTGGAGCCTTCTAATGTGATCCCTTTCTGTGCTATCTCAAGCTTTCACAGAAGGTTGTTTATGGTTATTGCAAAGCTAAATGTAGAACTTACTTGCCATTTGTTTCATTTCCTACTCAATGTAATTCTGTGTGGTGCTCTATGATAAGCTCTGAACTGCTGACCACAAGGTTGAAGGTTCAAACCCACCGGCCACTCCTTGGAAACACCCTGTACAGAGTCACTGTGAGTCAGAAGTGACTCAGTGACACCGAACAACAACAACACTTTTTTCTCAGACTTGCTGTTGTTGTTCGGTGCCATTGAGTCAGTTCCAACCCATAGCGACCCTGTTGAGGGATTCCTAGGAATGGCTGGTGAGCTTGAACTGCCAACCTTGTGGTTCAAACTGACTTTGTAGTCCAGAACATTAACCCACAGTGCCACACCAGCAGCCTTATATTTGAACATTAAGATTCTGGTCTAGTGCATAACCTTAAGGATTGGTTAATATGAAATATTTATTATAACATAAGTGTCCAGGTCCCAAGTAAGTTCTGGGAATCCAGAGTTCCTGAATCCTTGCTATGCAGGAGTTATCCTGATCCACATTTTTATGGCCAATGCAAATACAACATCATATTGCATTGTTTATTTTTAAAACCTGAACATTTCATATGTATATTTTCATTTGTATCTTTATGAATAATTGTGCATAACTACTTGAAGACATATGCCATATTTCTAAAATATTTCCAGGTCTTTATCTTGGTAACAACCGGTGAGCTATTTAGGTTCTTTGTTTTAACACAGATATATCTCTACATTCAACAGTTTGTATAGTTGGGTTGTAAAATGAAACTCCTGAGAGAACTGATTGATATAGCGGTTGCTAACTGTAACAGTTTTCAGATGCCATGGCATTTTTGCAGCATGCTACAGAGTTGAAGACAGATGAGAAAATAAAATACTACTTGATACCATTTGCAGCTGATATGAATGTTGAAGGACAGTAACACATTTCAAGTTATCTGACATACCAGATTGTTAGGAGACAAATGTTGTTTTTAAAATATTAGTGCACTTGTAGGTCTTATGAAACACTGGTGGTGCAGTGGTTAAAATACACAGCTGCTAATTGAAATGTTGGGGTTGCCACTCCAGGGGAGAAAGATATGGCTGTCTACTTCCTTAAAGATTTTACAGCCTTAAAAACCCTATGGGGGCAGTTCTACACTGCCTTTTAGAACCACTGTGAGTCAGGATTGACTCAATTGCGTTCGATTTTGATTTTGTAGGTCTTAGATCAATCTTGAATGCTTTAAGATAATATGATTTATATATGAACTAGCATTTGATGCATATGCATCAAAATTTGTCATTTAAAAATTTTAAATTAGCAGAAACACACCCTTAACCTGTAAAATGGAAACTAACCTCGTCCTGACCAATTTTAAAAACCCAAGGCAATTATTTATTTTAAGGCAAGAATTATATGTTAGCAAGACAGAATTTCAAATTTCTCACTTAAAATTTACGTTTTTTTACACTTTCTAATGACTTAATTGCTTACTTTCTTTATTTTTAGATGTTTCTCGTGCTGATAAATATTATGTATTGCTGTGTTAATTTCACAGGCTGATCTTTTCTTAATTTCATACTCTTCTATAAGACATGTATGGGCTAAATTTTAAAAAGTGAAACAAGAAAATGAGGATTAAGGAGAAGAGAAGTGGAATTGTTAAACTTGGGAAATTCGGGAGGTGGAAAAAGGAAAAGTAAATACTGATGGTGCTTTTGATGCTTGTCTGAGAATGAAGTTGAGAAGGGTAAAGAACATGAGCTATGGATCAGAGAACTCAGGCATCACACAAGAATGGAAAATGCTGTTCTACCAACAGTGCGGAGGCTGTGCAGATATGAGTGAAGTATAAGAAAGGTGGATTCTAATTACTGCTGAAGATGAAGAGGGAAGAAACTAGCAGTTATTTATGAGTGTTTGATGGTGTGTACGGGTCTCGGAGATAGAGCTCGCTGTAAGTAGAAGCCAACGTTCGTCAGGTTTCCCCACTGTTAATACTCACTCATTGCTTTGCACAAGAGCCTGTAAACTATTCTAGGGTGTATGTGCTCATAGTCCCTAGATTCCAGAGAAAACTATGATCCTCCGGAGAATAGGACATTTGAAACTGAACTTTGAAGCCAGTGCTGCAATACCAGTAAGACCTGGGCGTCTGTGCTTCCCAGCTGCAAGTATTGGCTCCATTTTCTTAACTTGCAAAAAGAAATGATAATGTTTCCCTGACTTGTGACAAGGGATTGCAACTAATATTAGAGGACATTTTAAGTCATAAAGCATTGCCTAGTGTAGAAAACTATTATGATATTTAAAAAAAGAAAAGAAAAGAAAAGAAAAAAAAAAAAAAAATGAGGGCTATGTTACCAGAGAAGACACCGGAGTATTTGTGTTCCTCTACATGATAGTGTCTTTTCCAAGGTCTGCTATAGAATAACAGCAGCAATGATTCCATTTTAGGCTCACTTAAACCCAGTTCTTCAAGACAGCTATTACAAGTCCACTGGTCTTAAAGTTCTTGTGTTTGGAAGATTCACATTTATAATTGATTGCCCCATGTTGTTGTTGTTATTGTTGTTGTTAAGTGCCATTGAGTTGGTTCCAACTCATAGCAACCCTGTGTAGCGTTTCCAAGGAGTAGCTGCTGGGTTTGAATTGCTGACTTTGTGGTTCACAGTCCTGTGCTAATCCTACAGTGCCACACCAAGAGTCTATACATGAGGGTAAATCAAAAAACATTGCTACAAAATCATAGAAAAAACAATGTCGAAGCTGTTTCTCAACATACCCTCCAACTAGGTCTATTCACTTCTGAAAGTGATGTTTTCTTAGAGTGCTCCTTGGAGACCAGGATGGACAAACTTCATCTTTCATACTTCAGACATATTGTCAGGAGGGACAAGTTGCTGGATAAGGATATCATATTTGGTAAAGTGGAGGGCCAGAGAAAAAGAGGAAGACCCACTGTGAGATGGATTGGCCAAGTGGCAGCATCAGTGGGCTCACGCGTGGCAACATAGTGAGGTTGGCCCAGGATCGGGCAGTGTTTCATTCTGCTGTACATAGGGTTGTTATGAGTCAGTACCAACTCGATGGCACCTAACAAAAACAACCCACCCCTTCAGAATTTTGCACTCTTTGATTTATACCTTGTCAAAACAGCAGTTTGGCATCTTCAAGGGACTTAAATTATATTGCTTTTAGTAGTTCTTAGAATGTTGGTATCAAAAAGAAGCCTGAAGGGGCAAGATCAGGGCTGTAGAGTGGATAGGGTAAGTCTTCCCAACAAAATTCTCATAGGACAGCCCTTCCTATCCTTGAAAAATGAGCAGATGCATTGTCATGAGGGAAAACTAGTCCGTAGCACACGTTTCTTGCCTTTTTCTCACTAATTCAATGTTCATAAAATTTCTTCATAATAAGTCCTTGTGATTGTTCTATGTCCTTTGAAAAAAATCTATCAATATTATTCTTTTGGAATCCCAAAAGACAGTTCCCATAACCTTCTGAGCAGAACTCTCGGCCTTGAATTTGACTGACTCCACAGACCCCATCAGAAGCCATTGTTTTGATTGGACCTTGCTCTCTGGAGCAGGTTGGTAAATCCAAGACGTATCCACAGTTATTATTTGTTCCATAAAATCATCTTCATTAGCTTTGCTCTTTCTTAAAAGACTAATGGAAAGACTGGTTCTTTGGACTAACTGATATTTATAAAACACTGTTGGCATCCATGGAACTGACAATTTGCTGAAGTCACATGCTTGCTTAAAACTGAAGATGCTAAGCCATGTGAGATCCCAGCTTTAGTAGCTATTGTATCAATTGATTATTCTACACTCTTCTTCCACCAGTTTCTGGGTGTCAGCCACAGTGTCTTCATTTGTTGAGATTGACAATCTTCTCTCTCTTGATTCATTCTTGATGTCTTCCTAACCTTCCTTAAAACATTGAATCCATCTAAACTCTGTTGTTTTATATGGAGTAGTGCTCTGGTAGCGTAGTGGTTATGAATCGGGCTGCGAACCTTAAGGTCAGCGGTTCAAAACTACCAGCCACTCCGCGGGAGAAAGATGAGGCTTTCTACTCCTGTAAAGATTTACACCTTCGGAAACCCTGTACAGGCTTGCTATGGGCCAGAACTGACTCGACGGCACTTAACAACAACAGTGTCCCTGTAAACTCATTGCAACAATTCAGTGCTTTGGGAAGGTGTCCACTTGAGTTTTGCTAAAAATTTGATTTTAGTCCTGACCTCAAAATGATGTTCATTTATAGTGAAAAAAGCGTCATTTTCCTCTTTCTTTCTTGTTCTTCTCTAAGGCCTAAATGGAGTCCTGGGGAGTCCTGGTGTGGTGCTGAGGGTTAATGCACTAGACTGCAAGGTCGGTTCGAACCACAAGGTTGGTGGTTCAAGCTAACCAGCCGCTCCTTGGAAACCCCATACAGGGTCACTATGAGTCGGAACCAACTCAACAGCACTTAACAACAACAACAGTGGAGTCCTGGAGTCCTAGTGTGGTGCTGTAAGATAAGCACAGGACCACAAGGTTGGTTTGAACTGCAGTGATCAGGGTTCAAATCCACCAGCTGTTCCTTGGAAACCCTATACTGGGTCGCTATGTGTCTGAACCAACTTGACAGCACTAAACAACAACAGCAGTGACAGAGTCCTGGTGTAGTCCTGGTGTGGCTGGATAAACACTGGACTGCTATCTGCAAGGATATGATGAAACATGTTTAGAAGGATATACACCAAAACGTTATTGTGGCTGTATTTGGTAGGTTATATTAGGCTGATTAAAATTTTGTTTTCTTTCTCTTTTTTTGTGTTCATTTCCCCCAAATTATTGCTATTACACACTTGTTTACACATATGTATTGTGTACTTGTATATAAAAATCACACATGGAAGCTTTACTTTGGCAACTTCTAGTGTGCCTAAATTTCTAGACTAAAGTTAACTGATGCATAACATTTGTCAATACAAAAATTGCAATTAAAAAAAAAAAATCAGTGGACAAAATCACACCTGGTACAAATTGCTGACACCATGGAATGCCATGACATACATATTTAGTAAATGGCATTATTAATAATAAAGGACAGTTGTGTTCTCTGTGGAAATATTTTACTCATTTAACTTGCTATTCATTCACTTTGCTACATAGACTCTTTATCCCTCACTTCCTTGGACAGTTTCTCTTGGGATATTTCTACTCCCTGTGATGAGACAGATATATCTGAATCTGTGAGTTACTGCAGTTCCTGGTTTTAGCCTTGTCTTGCTCTGCCATCTTCAGTGAAAGACCCTTTCTGAATTCCACTTTCTCTTACTTATTGTTAACCTTTTAGTCATCCTTGCCCAAATAAGCTGGTGGTTACTGTGGTGGTTGTGTGTTGTATAGGGTTTCCTAGCTTTATGGGAGCAGAAAGCCTCATCTTTCTCCTGTGGAGTGGCTAGTGGATTCAAACTGCTTATATTTAGGTTAGTAACCCACTATATCACCTGTTAGTCTTCTTGTTGCTGTTAAATGCTGTCCAGTTGGTTACAATTTACAGCGACCTTTATATTGTTTCCAAGGCTTTTAAATTATTGTGGAAGAAGAAAGTCTCATCTTTCTCCCATGGAGTAGCTGGTGGGGTCGAACTGCTGACTTTGGGATTTGCAGTCTACTCCTTATCTTATGGAGACACTGCCCTCCCCTCCAAGTAGTCTTCTTGTTATTGTTAAGTGATGTCAAGTCATAGTTCTGACTCATAGTGACCCTATATTTCCAAGGAATTTAAAAGGGTTGTTGTTAAGTGCCATCAAGCCAGTTCCCACCAATGGTGACCCTGTATAGGGTTTCTGAGGAACCTCCCACCTTGTGGCTCAAACTGACTTTAAGGTTCAGCACATTATCCTGCAGTGCCACACCAGGACTCCTTGAAAGGATTGTTTTTATTCAGTACCGTTAAGTCGGTTCTGGCCCATAGTGAAATTATAGGGTTTCCAAGGAGCAGCTAGTGAGTTAGTACCACGCAAATCCCAGAGAGAGACATGATGGGCATTCAGTTATAACCTGTGTATGATAGAGAAGACAAATAAAGCATAAAATCATCCCAGAAAGGAATAGCACACATGAAAAATGATTGGCCCTGCATTTCTGTTATTTTACATTTCTTCTGCTGACATCGCCACCAGACATTTTCAATGAATTTGACAAAAAGGTGGCAACAAACAGCAGAGCTGTGATCAAATTGTAGTTAGGTGTGTGACACCACAAAGAGTGATGGTCTCGTGAATCAGCCATCACTCTCTTGCTACTGACAGACTGGCCTTGTATTTGTACTTAGTAGAATGTTTGAAAGAAGTAAAAACAAAACCATGCCAATATCTCTTTTGGAGGCAACCCTGGTGGGAAAGTGCATCCTAAATTGCTTCATAGAGGGTTGAGATGGGCCAGCTACCATATTAATTTGTATTCAATCTGTCTATAAAGAACCTTGGAGTCCTGTGGTTAATGCGCTGGACTGCATAGTCTGTTTGAACTGCTTGGTCGGCACTTCAGGCTCACCAGCCGCTCCTTGGAAACCCTAAATAGGGTCACTGTGGGTCAGAACTGACTCAACGGCACTTAACAACAACAACAACATAAAAAGCCTAACTTAAAATTAGTTAGCAGGTTTTCACTTTGAATTTCTAAAAGGGAAACAAGCACCGTAGAATTTTCATACTGTTAAAACCAATGGTGAACTCTGCTTTCCTCAATGCCTTCAGTCTGTTCTTGTATGTTTTGATTCAGAGACTTCAGGGATACTAATCCCACTTCACCTAGTTGCTCAAATAACCTTTCTTCTAATAACAAGTTAGTCACACAGTATCTCAGAGGGCTATTTAAGCTGAAATCTCAGTACAGTCTAGTCATTTTTGTTGTTCTTGTTGCTTTGTTTTGCTGCTGTTGTTGTTTTTGGTAGTGTGGTAGCGTTGCATACAACTCATGAGCATATAACATCCTCCCATAAAACTCATACTTTGCATTTACAGAGAAATTTCTCCTGAGAGTTAAGGTTTTATAAAACATTCTTGTTCTACAGCATGAAGAGATTATTATATTTAGGGTCATTGAAAATGAAGTGTACTGAAGAAAAGAATTTTTTCATTAAATGTAGTTTATAGTAATAAAGCAAATTACAAGCATTTAATGAAAGTAAAAGTTTCAGCTCCCCATATCACTAAATTGCTATTAGGTTTATTTTGGCAATTGGACCAGCATGTGATGTAGAGGGAGTCAGGCATTCATAATTCATACCTGTTAGTGTTGTATTACACTGTTTTTTGGTAAATTCCTGGATTTTTTTTTTTTTTTTAAGTGGTATCTGTGCCTTTGACAAGCAGGCTGTGGTAACTCAGAATCTTAGAAAATAAAAGCTGTTGTGTTATCAGTTTTGGCACAGTGATTTATCAATCAGTATTTTAAACATTGACAAGCGGTAATTTAATAGGGAATGACCCAGTTGGCAGGAAGTTCTAATGACAGATGATGCAAACTCATTTATCACTAAGGGGCTCTGCTGAGCTTCTTACCTTCCTATGTAGGAAAATTCAGACTTTCCAAGTCTGGGATGTGGGAAGCCACAAAGGGCAAATCCTGTGGCGAGAAGCCTAAAACTCCTCCGAAGAAGAGAAAAGCATTAACACTTTAGGAGTTCAGATTGTTGAAAATGCTACTCCATTTTGATGATTATCAATTTAAAATACGAGAAGACTTCAAAAGTCCTTGGAATAATTCAGTTCTGTTTTAATTCCATTTTTCCATAAACATCATATAGGTGAGATTGATACATTGTTAGGAATCAGTGATGGTCTAACGACTTATATTTTTATACAAGAGAAAGTAAGGTAGATGGATTTTTTTAATGAAGACCCATAAGAAGTAATTCAGAAACTGATAGAATAAACCCAATTTAAAAATGGGCAAACAACATGAACAGACACTTCTCCAAAGAGGACATTCAAGCAGTCAACCTACATGAAAAGTTGCTTATGATTATTAGCCATTACCTAGTTTTGACTTGTATGAAGACCTTGTATAGGGTTTCCAAGACTGTACATCTTTACAGGAGCAGAAAGCCTCATTTTTCTCCCATGGAGCAACTGGTGGACTTGAACTGCCAACCTTGTAGTTAGCAGTCCATTAGAGAGAAGCACAGCAAAACGACAATGAGATACCATCTCACTCTAACTACAGTTTTATTTGAAATGTGTTTATAATTGTTCGTTGAATCATTTTTATCTTGGCTGCTTTAAATCTTTCTAAGATAATTCTCGCATCTGTGTCATCTGACCTGGTATTTGATGATTATCTTTTCTCATTCTGATTGGGAGATCTTCCTGGTTCTTGGTATAATGAGTGATTTTTGTATTGCTACCTTGACATTTTGGATCTTGTGCTTTGAAGACTCTGTATTTCACTTAAATCCTGTGTTTTTTGCAGGCTTCCTCTGGTGAGTAAATGGGATATTACTGGCATTGGATTGTTAACACAAAGTTGGTGGCTCAAACCCACCAGCCACTCGTTGGGAACCCAAGGGTCTCTATGAGTTGGAATCGACTCAATAGCACTTAACAACGACAACAACAACTTCATTACTGACAGGTGATGTTGAAAGTCCATGTTCTCCGGACTTTTTTGATGGTGAGGGGTGCTCCTTGTTATTACTGGGTAAGGTTGGGAATTCAGGCTCCCACTAGACCTACAATGATACCACCTTCCGAGTCATACCCAATGGCCTCCTCTGATACCTTTGCTGGGAGGCTTTGTTTCCAGTGAGTGGTTAAAATCCTAACTCTTTACTACCCCCCTCTGACATCCTCCTAGTGGAGAGATGTTGGCTATTGTTAAGTGCCACTGAGTCAGTTCCAACTCATTGCAACCCTGTACGGGTTTCCAAAGCTGTAAATCTTTCTGGGAGCAGAAAGCCTTACCATTCTCCCAAGTGGAGAGATAGGGAACCTTAATCACTTCCTTGCTATAATGAAAGTTTCAGTTGCTCCTGGAATGAGGCCAGGGAGAAACAAATTCTGGGCTCTATACTTAATCTTAGTTGGTAGTGTTGGTGCTGCAATTCTTACTGGGGTGTTTGGCTGGAGTAGAGCAGTTATTGTCTAAAAATTTTGTGTTTTACTAGGGTGTTCCTTTTCTCATCCTTTGCCTAGAGAAAGTAGGTTTGTCTCTGGACTTTTTTTTTGGTCTGCACCCATTGGCATTTCCAGATTGGCAACTTCTCCTTTCTCCAGTCTGGGAATTATCCAATTAAAAGAAAGAAAGAAAAAAAAAGAAAACCCAGGAACTGCTCTATTTAGTTACTCCTTGCATCCCAAAGTCTCTAGCCCATCTGCATTCATTCCTTCACCTCTCACACCCCTTTTATGTTTGTTTTATGCATAATGCCCAGTTATTTTCGTTTTATTTAGGGGGTGGTGGCAGCGGTTATATGCCGTAAAGTCAGTTCTGGCTCATAGCTATCCTGCATAGGGTTTTTGAGGCTGTAATTCTTTATGGGAGCAGAAAGCTTCATCTTTCTCCCATGAAATGGCTGGTAGTTTCGAACTGCTGACCTGAAGGTCAGCAGCGCGACTTGTAACCACTACACGACCAGAGCTCTCTGTATTTGTGGGAAAAGTAGGGAAAAATATATCCCCATCATCTTCTCCTAACCACATTCTGTAGTAGAAGTTTTAGGCACCTGTGTCTCAAAATAATAGCAGAGCAGAAGTTCTAGCTTCGTTTGCTCAACTGCTTAATTTTTGTGGACTGAAAATCCCAGTGCAGCAATCCTTGGGGTCACTCCTTTTAATTGAGTACAGACAGTACTGTACAAATGGAATCCTTTCTTGGAATAAAGAGGCAATTGGTAATTCCCTATTTAAATATAACTGACAAATAGCAGCAAGTTTCTGATTTAAAAATTATTTACAACCAGGATAAAATATTTCCCTTTTCATTGATGAACAGTTGAGAACTTGGAAATTGTGGAATGATAAGAAGTAGCATCTGATTGTTTGTATATTTGAAAATGTTTGTTTCCATTATGTTGTTGTTGTCAGGTGCCATTGAGTCGGAACTGACTCATAGCGACCCCATGCACAGCAGAACGAAACAATGTC
>NW_006408530.1:18760400-18798219 GCF_000296735.1 Chrysochloris asiatica
GGAAGTAGTTTGTCACCCTTTCTTCCTAGTCTGTCTTTGTTTGGAAGCTCATCTGAAACCTGTCCACCATGGGTGACCCTGCTGGTTATTTAAAATACTGGTGGCATAACCCTCAGAATCACAGCAATTCAAACCACCACAGCACAACAGACAGAAGAGTGGTGGTTGCCTGGTTGCTGTTAAATAGGAATCTCCTGGTGCTAGGGCCCTTAAGTCCGGCTCAAAGGCGGGATTTCCATCCTCGGATGTGAATCAAGAGGCAGAAGTGCAGCAGGGTCGACTGGGTTGTAGTGAGATGCTTTGGGCTGTACTTGTGGGTCTCTAAGTTGGTCAACCCTGCCTCAAAGCCAGGATCCAAGTGTTAGGCTTGAATGATGCTCTCCCGTCTGGGGTAAGTAGCACAGCCTGGCTGGCCCCTGCAGTCTCTTCCCGCTAGGCAGCGTCTCCCCATCCACCTTGTCTCCAGACACCTCTCACCCCGCCGCTCCATGGTCTGGGTTTCATTTAACACCTCCACCAGGTCTGCACAGTTCTCGCATATCGTTTAATCGCCGCCCTCCATGATAGAAGCCATTATGGATAGTTGTAATTCTGAAAATCTTTGATTATCTTTAAGCATCCAGCATCTTTGGACTTCAGTAGAGTTAATTGTAGCTCTGTAGGAGTAATCTCACTTTCCAATATTACAATAGTAGAAATCCAGCTAGGTGATAGTTTGGGATTCTAAGGCAGGGGATGGGCATTTTGCAGCGAGGCAAGGACAGCAAGAGCTGTCCTGCATAGAGAATGTCCAACAATCTTTATTACTATGTTTCAGGGACATGGAAAACTCCTGTTTGATTAGAGCTCCATCTAAAGGGTTAGTAGAAGGTGTGGTTGTAAGGCATCCCGGTGCCAGTGCTCAGAACAAGTAGGGCCAGCCAGGTTCACATAAGGCCTGTCAGAAGCAGAGTCAATTCTGGGAAAGGGGCTCAAAAAACCCCTCTGTGGACAGCAGTGCTGTCACCGCTCTGTAGGCCTGTCTCTGTGGGCCAGGCGACTGCTGCAGTCCTAACTGGAAATGAGTAGGGATCTGACTCCCACTGTATAGACTGCTGTCACAAGTGTGAGCATCATGGATATGGGGAGCAAGGAGAGAAACAGCAGATGGGATGGTTACAGTTGGGGCTTCTTGCTGGTATGTCCTAGATGTGGAAGTCAAATCTTCTTTTCAGATTTTTATTCATTTTGTAGACGCTGGGTTCTCCAGGGTTCTGGTTCTACAGGCTTTGAATACCAAACTACAGATGATCCAGGCAAGAGAGGGCACAAGTTCATGGCCAGAATTAGTTTAACACATCAAGAATGGGGTGGAGGACCTGCCCTTGGCTGACTTTCTTTTGCATTTTAGCACTTGTTCTATTCTTCTAGAGCCAAAAGACGAATGGAAATTTAAGGGAATTTTCTTAATGTAGAAAGTTGTTCCCCTGGGAGTCCAATCAATTGCTGTCTTTTCTCAGTAATTTGGGTGCATGGGAAAGGCCCTGATGTGAGAATCAGAGACTGAAGATCAGTGCCAAGTGATCTTGGCAGACAAGTGTCCTTACTCATCTAAGGAAGATGGGATATTAGCAATCCCATGGCTCCTGTCTCACAGGGTTATTTGAATAGAAATAAATTGAAATAAAAGTTTTAAAGTGTTATTCCATAATACTTCATAATATACTATTTCAATATATATGGCTATAAGTACAAAGGCATCCCTTCATCTAATATTTCACTTCTGTTATATGGAAAAATAATTAACTCTTCCATACTCTGGAAATTAGTAGAGGAGATGGAGCACATCAATATTGGGACAGTCTCATTCTGCAATTTGTTTGTTTACTTTGTGTTGTAAAAAATACATAGATAGCACAACATTTACCACTTCTACATTTTTCATGTGTATAATTTTGGGGCACTTTCAAGAAGATACACATTCTTTTCCTTTAGATTATCCATTTTTAATTTGCTTTACTAGTTGAGTGCCAGATTTGCAGGATTGCTCTCCCCTCATCTCCTTGAATATCATTTGCTGATAACGATGTGTTTATAACTAAGAGAGAACTTAGAAAAATCACAGTTGCCCTTACTAACTAGTTGCCCTTACTAACTGCAGCAATATGACTAGAATCCTAAAAACTGTTAAGCAAGTAATTTGTCTGTGATGTACTTTGATTTTCTTTTCTTCCTGCTACCACTGCAGTATCTACTAGAATCCCATGACAGGTGGTACCCTAATTCGTAAAGCGCCAGGAAGAATTATTTGCTGAATGGATGAATGAACGACGAAGGATGGATGCTTGCTGTCCTTTGCGTCAGACTCTATATTGTGCCACTGCCATCTGGGCTCTGCAGAAACTCTTCTACTATTACCATTTGTGTTACTTCCTATTCCTTGTTGTTGTTGTTGTTGTCAAGTGCCATCGAGTTGGTTCCGACCCATAGTGATCCTGTAAAGGGTTTCTATCCCTTAGACAACAGGTTATTTAATAAATTAACTTGTGTTAATCTAGTATGGCTGAGAAAGGACTTATCAGAAATACTTAGCAAAGAGCTTTACGTAGTAAGTACTCTGAACGTCAGGTGTTTTCAGCAGCATTGCCATCATCTTCATCATTATCATCATCATCCAGAATATGTTCAATTAGCCACTAGCTTTCAAATTTGGTGCCAATATACCATTTGTTGTTGTTGTTGTTAAGTGCCATTGAGTCGATTCCGACCCATAGTGACCCTGTATATAGGGTTTCCGAGGCTGTAAATCTTTATGGGAGCAGAAAGTGTGTGTATGTACACACACACACACACAGTGAAGAGTCCTGGTGTGGCGCTGTGGCTGCAAAGCCGTTTGAACTGCAAGATCAGCGGTTCAAGCTCACCAGCTGCTTCTCGGAAACCCTATACAGGGTCGCTATGGGTTGGAATCGACTCGACGGCACTTAACAACAACAACAATAACATATATGTGTGTGTGTTCTTGTTATTAATGTCCAGTCAGTGCCAACTCACAATGCCCTGTATAGAGTTTCCAAGGAGGACCTGGTGGGTTTGAACTGCTGACTTTGAGGTAAGCAGTCCAGTGCTTATTTTACAGTGCCACACCAGGATCCCACATATGCATGTTCATACTCTTAACATATAGATAGTATTAGATTATATCAGCAAGGCCATCTAAAAAATCTATCATGGTAGCCTTATAATTAAGATGATTAGGTAGAGTGGTAATTAGCTAAACATCTTTTAAAAATGAATATAGTCTAATGAAGTCCTTTTAACCTAAAGGGAGATACTAGACTGTTGCAGACAGAGAACAGTTCTCGAATCAGATACTAGTTTTGCCATTTTCCAAGTTTGTGAACAACTCACATTTTCTCAGTCACATTTCACCTAATTTGACAACTTCTTCATAAAACTTGGGGAGATATTTGTGACCTCCAAAGTTGCAAATATTCTCTGCACCCTTTTAAATAAAAAAGTCTATGTGAAAATTTAGAACAGTTTCTTTTTAGGATAAGCACTAGACTCCGAAACACAAGGTCAGTGGTTCAGGCCTACCAGTCACTCCATGGGAGAAAGATGAGGCTTTCTGCTCCTGTAGACATTCACAGCCTCAGAGTTCCTATTCTCTTGTTGCTAAGTGTCGTTGAGTCAGTTCCAACCCTTAGTGGCCCTGTATAGGATTTCTGAGGGGCAGCTAGTGAGCTTGAACCACCGACGTTGCAGTTCAAACCAACTTTACAGTCCAGCACATTAACCCATAGTGCCACACCAGGACTCTGCTAATGATATTAGCCAAAGATGGCTTGGTGGTGGTTATGTGCTGTAGAGTCAGTTCCAAATCATAGCGACCCTACATAGAGTTTCCAAGCCTGTAAATCTTTACAGAAGCAGAAATACTCATCTTTCTCCAGCATAACGGCTGGTTGTTTCAAACTGCTGACCTTGAGGTTAGCTCCCAACTCATAACCACTATGCTACACTCCTGTATAGGGTCACTATGATTCGGAACTGACTTGCCAGCACTTAACAACAATAAAAGCAGTAAATGAAAATTCGTTCAATAGTTAGTAAATGGAATATTGTAACCTTGTGCTCTGAAGATTCTGAAACAGGCAGGTTGCAAGGTGAGGTTATTCTCTTAAGTTCATGTCTAATTTAGTTTTTGAGTATAGACCTATATAACTGGAGTCCTGACGTGGTTCTATAGGGTAAGCTAAACATCAAGTCAGTGGTTCCAACCCACCAGGCACTTCTTAGAAATGCTATACAGGGTATCTATGAGTCTTAACAAGCTCAACAACACTTAACAACAACAACCTTAAACATGCATACAGAAATTAATGGAGTGATTTTGTGGTGCTATAGGATAAGCACTGGACTGGTAACCACAAGGCTGACATTTCAAACCTACCAGCTGCTCCTCGGAAACCCTATACAGGGTTACTAAGAGTCAGAACCAACTCAATGGCACTTAACAATAGAAATTAGTAGCGTTAATGCTGGATAAAGTCTTCAAGGACAGGTTCAGAATATACTGATAATATTGGAATTTTATCTCACATCTAATGGTGCGAGAAATTTGAGAGGAGAGATTTCAGAAACATCCTGAGTAAGGAAGAGAAATTAGGTCTCAATGGTAATTGTGACCTTAATTCAATTCCATTATGCCTTAGTTGTCTAGCACTCATGTAACAGAAATAAGGTGCTGTGACCCAAGACATGGTATTCTCAATAACCTCATATGCATGTGAAAGTTTGACAGTGAATAAGGAAGACCGTAAAATAATTGATGCATTTGGGTTATGGTGTTGGAGAAGAATGTTCAAAGTACTATGGACTGCCAGAAGAACAAACAAATCTGTGTTGAAAGAAGTACAGCCAGATGCACCCTAGAAGCCAGGATGTTAAGACTTTGTCTCTCATAGTTCATACATATTATCAGAATGGTCAGAGTCCAACCTCAAGGTGCCAGCTTTAAGGGAAAGCTTTTTCTCTCTCAGCTCTGGGAAGGTCTTTGTGTCTTTTTGGCTTCTGTTTCTCAGTTCCTCAGCAATCTTCATGTGGCATACCTCTTCACCTCTGTTTGTGCTTGTGTCGCTGTACCTCGTCTTTTCCTTTCATATCTCAAGGTAATTGGCTTCAGATATCCCCTATACTAGTATGGTCTCTTTAACGTAAAGATAATATATTATTTTAAAAAATGGTATAAAGTCTATTCCCAAATGGAATTATATCCAGAGGTCTAGCAGTTTAGGAATTACAAGACATTTTTTGGGTGAGTTTAATAAAAGACAAGATAATTTCTGATGTGTATGACTTTTAAAAATCAGGAAGAAAAAATGTTTTACTCTGATTTTAGAGTTCTTTAAGAACTGACTCTGAATGGGACTTTTTCCTCCTCACTTGACTGGCACACACAAGTGCAAAAACACAGTGTATTATTTGAATAATCTAGATAGTATAATTGTAGATATTCTTGAGAATGATAAAAAAAAAAATTAAGTATTTTGGAACACATGCATTCTGAGGAATAAACTGAGCTGCTGCTTTTTAGTTTCACTGCGAGAAGTACTTGGGCCAAAAGTACTAGCTATGTCTTATAGGGCTTAATACATTCGCATTTCAAGGTGATTGCCAGTGATGGTGTCATGAGATGATAGATTTTAATTTCGGTGAGCATCAGCATCATCAGCAACAAGCGGTTTGGAATGTGGTGTGTCAGGTGTTAAAGTACCATCCCACTTACTCTCTGCAAACTTACAATGTTAAGAGTGATGCAGGCTATTTTAGATATAAGAAAATCTGAACGTAGGGTGATTAATAACAGCAGCTAGATTCATGCCTTCCATTTATGTATCGCGTTCTGGTTTACAAAGCTGTTAAGAGAGCAGAACATTCCTCCCAGGAAGGTGATGGATTTTGTGAGGCAGAAATGTTTCTGGTACCAGTTTTCCTGAAGGGAATTGAGTGTATATTTTTATTGAAGAATCATAAGATGCAGCTTAAAAGATGTGATCAGAGTAAAATGCCCCAACCAGAGAGAAAATTCTAACCAGAAAGAAGGCATTAGACTTTTTTTTTTTTTTGCCGTATTTTGACGTGGAAAAGGCTTGGGGAAGATCAAGGTACAGGATATATGGAAGATTTAATGAAGCATATAATGTGGAAAGTAGAGACATATACTTAAGCCCTGAAATGGAGCCTGCCAAGTTTATTCAGGTGTCCAGTGCATTATCAGTAGTGAAGGGAAGTGAGTCTACTTTTCCTTGTGCGAATACGTACTCTTACCTTTGCTCTTGTGTTGTGTGAACAGAGAAAACAAGTACATAATTCTTTCTGGATAAAATCTTTGCATCTATTATCCCTAGAGGTTTCTTACTGTCTTCCTACTATGTTTACAGTAATATTCTTTCTTCTTACCTCAATATTTGTAAAAGTAGGATTTGGGATTATCCTTTTTTTAGACGCCTTTTCTAAATAAATATCATTTGCATTGGACCACTGACATTTATATGATACATGTGGTGAGACACTGCCTTTAATTTGCTGGATGCATCCATTTCTCACGTTAGTGCTGTATGCTGCTATTGCTGTTAGGGGTCACATAGTGACTCCATGTGAAATAGTAGAACTACTCCATAAGGTTTTGTAGGCTGGGTTCTCTACAATAGCAGATTACCAGGTCTTTCTCCTGTAGAACTGTTTAGTGGGTTTGAACTGCCAACTTTTTGGGTAGCTGCTGAGCCCCTAGCATTGCCCCACCAGAGCTCTGTATTTATATGCATAGAATAATAATTCTGTATACTTCTATCATATGTATGCACATCTACTGTATATTGAAGGATCCCTGGTGGTGTAGTGCTTTATGGGGTTTGGCTGCTAACCACAAGGTCAGCAGTTTGAATCTAACAGCTGCTTTGGAGAAGAAAAATAAGGCTTTCTGCCTGTCTTTTACAGCCTCGGAAAACCCTATACAGGATTACTATGAGTCAGTACTGACTCGAAGGCACTTAACAAACACCAAATTAAACTCAGCGGCGGGGGCTGTGTGCTGTCCGGTCCGTTCTGACTCACAGAGGCCCTTGATCAGCTTTCTGAGGCTGTCAACCTTTATGGGAGCAGGAAGTCTCATCTTTCTTCTGCCAACTGACTGATGGATTCAAACTGCTGGCCGTGTAGTTAGTAACTCAACATGTAACTCACTACATCTCCAGAGCTCCTTAAATTAGAGTTAGATAATTAGATAGTAAGTACAAACTACAGCCTAGTCTTCTGAAGGAAAAAACACAGGCTAAGTGCATATTAAAGGTTAGTAGTGTGGTACAGTTACCACCCAGATTCCCCATCCCAATGATTTAAACATTGCTTCGTAATGGTGGTTGTGCACCTGGGAGTCAGTTTCAACTCATAGTGACCCTTTATAGGGTTTATGGGAGCAGAAAGCCTCATCTTTCTCCTGCAGAGTGACTGGAGATTTGAACTGTTGACCTTGTGGTTGGCAGCCCAGCTCGTAATCTACTACGCTACAACAGCTCCTTTAAATTTGGCCTACCCTCTGATAGGAATCCTGGTGTGACACTGCAGGATGATGCACTGGACCAAAAGGTCAGTTTCAGCCACAAGGTTGGCAATTAAAACCCACCAATCGCCCCTCAGAAAGCCTATAAGGGGTCATTGTATTGGAACTGACCGGATGGCACTTAACAACAACAAACCTTCACTAATAAAATTAAGTGCAAATCAACACTGAAGAAATGTTTCAGTGCTGTAGGGTGGTAAAGACAATAACTTTAGGGACTACGTCTTTATGAACCTTAAAATTCAATAACTACATTTATTTAGTTGGTGGGTTTGAACCACCAAGTTTGTGCCTAGCAGTCCAGTGCTTATTTTACAGAGTAAATACTATTAATTTGTTGGGAGAAATGCATACAGTGAGAAGGTCAATGTTGCATTTTGACACTTTAATTTTAAAAGGACGTTTTGGAACAGTTGGTGAAGATATGGATAGATTTGAATAGAATCAGAGTCCCTGTGTTATACTTTATTTATATTGTTGAGCTTTGTCTGCACATCAACTAATGGGTTTTACTACTTTGAAAGGTGGTGTGGAGATACTGAATGTGGTTTATATAATTACTGTGTAGCCTCTGCAAATCTAGCTTTCAGCCATAACTGAAATTCTGGACATTTTGGTTGTGAGCCTCGCTTATGGAACACCTCAAAACAAACTTGGAGCTTCAAGGTCAGTGTAGAAATGTATTGTCAATTCAGCGTGGAGAAGCTTACATAACACCTCTGCAGTCAGGTCTGGCTTGCGTTAGCACGACTGGAGCCTGCATCTCAGGAGTGCTCCAGCCTCTTGTCAGAGGGGAAGAAGGAAACTGAGGTGCAGACAGACTGAGTATACAGATGACAAGGCAAGCCTTTCAAACAGCACGGAGGACTTAGCAATGCTTGAGAGGAAACTAGATGAGTCTTGAAATACGAGCTTCAGTGTAAACATCCCCAAAGACCAAGTGGATGAAATTGAAGGAAAAGATGAGAAACTTGGAAGAGGCTAACGGACAAATTTGAAACAAGTGTTTCTACGACTGGATGGAGGGGCAAGTATAAAGTGGTTTATAAAGCATTTCTGAGGAAGCCAGATATGTCAGAATCAGGGTTTCTTGACAGAAGACTTAGATGGGGATGGGGCATTTTTAAAGCCAGGCTTTGGAAAAAGGAAGGAAGTTGTACTCATCACCAAATTGAGAGTATTCAGCACTTTTGTTATTACATGGCTATACATGGGTATGACACAGGGATTGTGTCCCCTCCTAATAATATCCCTCCCCCCCAAAAGAAGAAACGTAATATCAGGAGGGAGTTTTAGTAGATTTGAAAACAAATATCTGAGAGTTGATGCATCAAAATTAGGCAGACACACAGGGACACAGAAATCACCAAGACAGTCGAACAGAGAGTGGTAGTGAAGTGAGAAATGCCACTGAGTGGGCTGGCAGTGCAGTAGCTGAAGCTGTCAATTCCAGTAATGGACTAGGAGTCAAGTGTTTCTATAGTTAACGAAGACCAGAGGTCAAGTGAAGAGAATCTGTAGAAGGACAAGGGCTGATGGGTGAGGATAAATATTTTTGAAATGTTTTAAGTAGCGAGTAATTGGCTATTGGAATTCAAAGGGAATGTATTAGCAGATAGAACATGGCAGTGTGCAGGAGAATAAAGGGAAAACCTGTGAGCACAGAATTACAAATGAGTACCTTAGACATTTATGAGTTACGTATGGATTTTATATGTACATAAGCCCTAAAACAATAACATATGGCACGTTTTCTTATCAGTTTGCATTTGAAAGCATGTAAAAGTGAATGAACATTCCCAGGATAAAATAATACAGTTTTACACATTGACTGTATTAGAGATTATACTGGTGATTATCTGTGAGAATTTCTATGAGCACATCAGATTTTCAAGACATTTCTTCCTCACTAAAGAAACTTATTATGCTCCACACATCACTTCATTTTGGCCAGCAATAAGTCCGACTCAGTCACTGTGCTGCAGTGGAATGTTTTAAGCTGAAATGTGCATTGGAATCTGTTTGTTTGCAGCAGATGATTTGACTAAGCTTTGATGCGCAGTCACTCCCTGACATTTGTGTATTTCAGCAGTGAACAATGTAAACTCATTTTCTGAGCACTTTGATTACTTGCACATAGCAGTGCCCATGGCATGTGACAGAGAAGAGCACTCTATCCACTAATCAGATAGATATGCTTCAAGCGTATTTACACAAAATAATGAAAACAGCTGTTAGATACCTTTAAACTTGAGTGTGTTTTGTTATTAATCTACTAGCCTGTACACATGACACTATAATTCTTCGTTCACTCAAGTTGCCTTTAATGACACAGTAATAAAACTGAGAGGGATGAAAGTAATGGAATTGTAGAATGTAATGCCTCAATTGTTCTACAGTGTCTTCCTATTTGCCAAAATAAACCACAATTAGGTCCATATGGTGTTTTGAAGTTTTCAAGCAATGACCCTAATAAAAAGTAATGAATTTCTGACAAAAGAAAGCATGGCTCTCTTTTAAGCGGATATCTTTGCTATTGATCTAGATATGATTGCAGACTGATATGCTAATAGAAGAAGAAAGGTTCAGTGTACTTGGTACAAGAACTTTCATTTGTGGTTTATTTTACTTATAAGAAACTCACATTTTAATGGTACAAATATTATAATCCATTAGCTATGATTCCCTTGTTTAAAGACCTGTTATTTAAAAAAAGAAGTGAAAAAAAGATGTTCTTGAACAACAGGAAATTTCACAGGCATCTATTAATAGTGGATAGTGTCATGTTGAAAGGACTGTATGATGGGAGGATATCCTGTTCTTATATGCATTGGACTTTTGAGATTTTTAATTTTGTTTGTATTGGATTTACATATATTTTCTGCTGCTTCAAGGGAGTATGGCATTTTATTCCAAGTGCACCTCCCTTGTCTTCAAACTCTATACCTACCTACATCGCAGAGTTTATTTGCTTAGAGGTCAGTATATATATAAAAAAAGGTGTATCAGAGTAGACAAAACAAGGGAATTGTCTTAATATTAACAAAATGCTGTAAGTAGCTTAGAATCTTGAAAATAGTTTAGGTATCTAAAAAGATGAACAGATTATGAGTATAATGTTGTTGTGCCATTGAGTTAGTTCTGACTCATTGTCACCCTGTATAGTGTTTTCCAAGAGCAACTGGTGGGTTTGAGTATTTCAAACTGACCTTGCGAAACAGTGCTTATCTTAGAGTGCCACACCAGAACTTCATGTGTATAATAAAGGTATATAAAATGATGAATAGATAATGAGTATAATGACTATGGAATCTTAGTGCGGTGCTGTAGAATAAGCACTGGACTACTAATGTAGCTAATTAGAATGACATACTGTGATCCCGCTCTCACCATCTCTGGTTCTCTCTTCGTTCCTCTCACCTCTCCCCTCCCCCACTGTGTGTGTATGTTGAAATGAATTGAATCAATTAGTATATATTTACTGTTTACTGAGTCCCTACTATGTTCCACTCTGAAAAATTCGATACCAAATGAATAAAAGCCTTCCTTTTTAGATAATCTAATCCATAAAGTGTTCTGGTGTGAGGCTGTAGGATCAGCAGTGGATTGCTAACCTAAAGGTTGGTGGTTCAAACCCACTAGCCACTCCTTGAAAATCCTATACAGGGTCGTTATGAGTCAGAACTGGCTCGATGGCACTTAACAACAACCTTCTTTAAGGTGCATTTAATTAGTAAAAATGTGGCAGTATAAACAAATTGCTATGGAAATAGAGAAGGTGAGAATAATTTGCTCCAAGTGGGACATGGGAAAGCTAGACTGAAGAATCCCTGGGTGGAAGAGGGAGCATGCAAAGAGAAGGGCTGGGAGTTGAAAAGATGAGATGATTTGGGAGTTACTGGGCTGCATGGTGGTAGGGTGTGGAGAAGAGTGGAAGATACAGCTGCAAAACCAAATTCAACAAGTCATTGATGACTATTGAGTGCTATATTGTTTGGGTGCTAGATACATAGTGAGTAAAGATATGATTCTGCCCTCAAGGACTGAAAATTGTTGCAAAAATATTATGAGAATGTGACAGCTTTACTTTGTTAGAAACACCCAGTTCACCTGGCCACAGAACAACCTTACTTTGTAGATTTTTAAATGATGCTGACATCTGTTTATTATTCAGTTGTTTAGATGCTATGGTACACTATGTTGTGCTCTGTTGTGTTACATTATTTATGGAGGTTCCTTAAAAGAAGTTATTTCAGTAAGATGGATTGACACCATGACTGCAAGAAAAGGCTCAGCCCTAACGATTGTGAGGATGGTGTAGGGCCAAGCAGTGTTTCACCCTGTTGTATGTAGGGTTGCTGTGTTGGAACCAACTCAATGGCACTGAATAACAGCAATTAAGTATACTAAATAATATCCCCCTGATGCAAGAATTTAGATAACCTATGATTGGCTGAAATGGAGTATTCTGCTGGGAGAGTTGGGCTGAGTCAGGAAAAAAAAGCCTCAGGATCACTTAGGCTTTTTTGTTGTTGTCACTTTGTGTGGAAACTAAGTTTTGCTCTCTTAACTTTTATACTTTTCTCAACAGTTCAGAATGGTAGAAAACTATTGCTTGTTGTTAAGCTCATTAAAATGCAAACCCAATTAAAAAAATTTTTTTAAACAGCTTTATTCTGGTAAACTGATGTGTAGTAAGCTACAAGTAGAGTCCTGGTGTGGTGCTGTGGGTTAGTGTGCCAGACTGCAAAGCCGTTTGAACTGCAAGGTCGGTAGTTCAAGCTTACCAGCTGCTCCTCAGAAACCCTATGCAGGGTTGCTATGGGTTGGAACCAACTCGATGGCACATAACAACAACAACAAGTGAAGTGTGTAGTTTTGACTTGTGTATAAAACAGTGAAACTGTCACAATAGACAAGAAAATGGGAGTTTCTACCACCCCAGAGTTTCTTCCAGCCCCTTATCATCTCCCTGCCATTCCTTATTATTATATCCTAATCTCTGTTATCAGGCAACCACTAATATTTTTCCTATCCCCATAAATTAGTTTTAGAATGCTATGTAAATAGAAATATTCAGTGTGTCCTGCTTCTTTCATAATTATGTTAGATTCTCCCTTATTGTGTTTATCAGTCCTTCATTCCTTTTTATTGCTGAATAACATCCTGTTGTGGTGCTGTAGGTTATGCACTGGACTGCTAACTGCTGGGTCAATGGTTCAAATCCATCGGCCATTCTTCAGAAGCCCTATACAGGGTGGCCACTAGTCAGAATTGACTCAGTGGCACTGAACTATAGCAACAAATGCCCGCCAGCCCCCCCCCCCCAATTGTATGAATAGACCGCAATTTGTTCATCTGGTCACTTTTTTGTGTGTGTTTTACTGTGAATTATACGATATTTTACATGAGAGAACTTTAGTTTTACATTCATTCCACCGTATATTGTTTCATTGCCATGGTTCCAATGTTCACTTTTTGAGGGACATTTCCATTATTTCAAATTTGGGGATATGACCGATTAAGCTAGTGTGGATCATTTGCATGCAGGTGTTTGTAGGGGCATAAACTTTTCATTTCTCTTCATCCGTAACATTAGTTAATGCAAACTCATGTCTAAGGGCTATGGTGTATGTACATCTAATCCTCCTACTTTCTAATTTCATGGGTGTGGACAGCCTTTCTCAGATTCCCGTTTTACTTTCTACCACATAGTATACAAGAAAGAAATCCAGGTAGAAGAAAGAATCATGTATGGTTAGTAATCTCCCTATCCATATAAGTAAGTATTTGACCGAACAGTAAACCCCACCCCAGTGCTTTGCGTCTTAGTAAAATGCTTTAGGGCAAAGATTTACTGTTTGATCCAGTGACAGTGTTAGTGTTGCTTTGTCTTTGCCACCTTTCTATAAGTGACATCAGTTCAGATTCCCTAGATGTTTAGTATTTATTCAGAGTTCTAACAATGCATCCACACCAACACTGAGTTCCCCATAGATGTTAGTTTTGTTTTCTTTTTATCCCCTTTTGTGAGGTTTCCTTCCATAAAGAAATATGATAGCAGCAGACGGGGCTTTTTGTTGTGTTTTAGAAATCCATCTTTGAATAACCCCTAAAGTACATTAACAATCTGTCCATAAATGATAGTGACAAAGTGTCTGTGTACCCCAGAATCCCCAGTCAGGTATAATGTTGCCACAGAGGCCCCGGCTTTCTTCAGATGGATTGTTTTGTGAGGGGATGAGTCTGTGTGATAGACGCGGATTCCCATAAGTTTTTCTCCTTTTCCTGCTCTCCTCTCTGTGTTCCTTCCTTGTTCCTCTTCTCTCTTTCCTTGTCCACCCCACTTCCCTTCTTCCTTTTCTTTAGGCTTTATTACGAAGGAAAAGGAGATAGAGCTCAGTACTTCATTGCAGGAGCCCACAGAACTGTTACCTTTTTTCCCTTGGAAGATTTTTCTCCAGTGGTCTATCTGATTACTCTGGTGGGACTGTCTCAGTCCCAACCAACTGCAACTGGTCACTATCTTTCCTGACCTTCATTGGATCTCTGCAATGCCCTGCCAAATCATATAACATTCCCTCTTCGAGAAAAATCCAAAATTAAGTAGTTGCACCAGCTATACGTGATGGGAACAGTTTTCTGGCCACTTATTTCTGTAGTTTGTTCTTTTGACAGGAAAATATTAAGTGTAGAACAAAACAAACATTTCTACTGTCCCAATTTTATCACCTTGATTGTTTTTTTCATTCTGGCTTTGTCTTGATCTATAGGGAAACCTCTGCAGAAAGCCCAATAACGTTTCTTTTCTTCTGAGGGAGAAAATGAGAAGAAATGAAACTTACATGACTTCTGTCTACAGAATTCACAGAAGCCTGACGTAGAACAGAGAGAGGAAAAGCAAGTGTTTAGCCTGAATGGCAATCATAACCAGGGAACTGTTTTTCAAGAAGGTATCTTTCTGTTTAAAACTTGATATTTTGTGATTTCAGTAAATTGAGGGTCCAAAATTTGCTAATGACAGGCAATCCCCTGATGAAATAAGGCTGTATAATTAGAAGAAGCTTGTTTATATGTGGGACAAAAATATTTTCAGTTGTAACAGGAAATAATTTTTGAAAAAGAGGTGATACTGTTTCGTATTTGATCCAACATAACAATTTTCCTTCAAGATCCTTATGAAAGTTTCAGTGCCAGAATTTCACACATATATATTCAGAGATAAATGTTTTTAAAATGAAGAGCTTCCTTTGACAAAATCACAGCATCACTAAACTCAAATTAAGTACTGATGATGTGTAAAGACTAGTTTTTCAGTTTATGTTCACCAGCAAATATGACATAAATATGTATTTATATATGTATATTATATATATTCAAATGGGTGGTTTTATTTTATCAGTGAGTTAAATTCTAATTGGTAGGAGACTTTGATGGTTCTATTATGAAACCTTGCAGAGACATAATAATAATGCTGATATAGGTCTTGATTGACATCATTATAGTTTGTGTTAAAAATTGAGCATAATATTATATATTGCTCAGACTTTAGTTAATATATAGTTATGACATACAGTCTGAGATATTTCTAAATAGATTTAGAGGGTAAAATGAATGGATCATTGACATTTGGATTTGAAGTTACAGCTTCTAAAATATATTTAAAAATTATATTTGAACTTATTCATGGAAATACACTTTTCTTAAAATTTTAAGAATGTCATTCTTTTCAGAAATATATATTTAATTAGACACTCTAAAATACAGAGACAGATTATTATATTTTTTCAATAGAAGGGATTGTTTGGTAATTAGAGATTATTGTAAAAAAAAAAAAAAAAAAGCAAATTATTTTGGAAATATTTTTTGAGGGGAGATCTGGGAACGTAAACTAGACAGAGAGGTTACATCCACAATAGCATATTACCAGTACAGCAGCAGTTTAGTAAATTGGTATATAAACAAGCATCTGTTGCAGGAATGTAAGAATGACATCATAAAGGATGTATGGAAAATTTTAATTGAAAAAGAATGATGCACAATTGCAGCTTGACTTTAAGTCTAAATTGATTTTGCCAACAGAGTAAAAGTGAGACTCTTTTAAAACATTCCAATAATGTAAAGTATTTAAAATGTAATGTCCTGTTAATGTACCTAAAAATTAGACTCTAGGTCATCCAATAAGAGGACCGCTTACAGTAATACAGCCTATGTAATATGCAATTATCTTGACAATAGTTTTATTTTTCAACAATTTTGTCATAAAACAGCAGTAAGATACAATGAATTTGATTCATTTTTTGTGTGTGAATCATTTAATAGGCCATTACATCTACTCTCTAAGACTCCATTCTCCTTTCAGAGCATTTCATTATAAGGCTGTCTTTAATGGAAAGAAGTTTAACCTTCCCTCCCAGATAGATTGAACCCCATAACAGTGTAAACATTCTCATTATAAAATAAAATCCCCTTCCCCAAGGGCAGTACTATAATTATGTTGCCGAGCATCGTATGAATGTTTCTCTTCAGAAATGCTGTCTCATTCTTGCTCTCAAGTTTTTATCATTTTCAAACAATCAATGATATTTTTAAATTATAGTTTAATGAAATGTATATGACGGAGTTTAAAATTTTTCAAAGTTATTTTAATCAACTTTCAGAAGTCATCAGTAAAATTGCTGTTGATTTATAAATAGGATAATTAGAGCCTTTCCCCCTAAGTACTGCTCACTGGCATTGTGGCTGTTTTTATTGCCTAGTCAAACCTCTTCATTCAATTTTAAAATTGCCTTTTGAATGAACTGCTCTATGAGCTTGCCAAATCATGTCACCGTTAATACTTTACCTCCTCTATTTCATTGTCCAGTCTACAAATGCACAATAAATTGTTTGATAAGGGGGTCAATGAGGTTGTACTAGTTTTTAAGTGAATTATTACCAAACAGTTCAGATTATGTCACACATGTATTGTTATTGTAGAGCTGTGTTTAAAAGATAGCAGTACAGTACTTTGGTTCATTTTGTACTGTTACATCAAGACTTTATCCTGTTCAAATCAGGATACCGTGGTTCTTCAACAAATTGCCAATCATTGCATCAAGGGAAAAGAAAAGAAAAATGCCATTTTCAGATTTATAGACTTTCCCTTTGCAGAGGTTGTTGTGAAAATGACAGGTCTACCGTGTTCCTAGTGTAAAAAGAGGCAGCTGGGATTCTATGTGGACATGCTAGAATGGAGATTTCAAATGATTGTTTCATGATAATAATTTTATGAACAATCCAAAGGAAATATTCCTTGGAAGGCCTGAAGATTGTAGTTATTTACATTCGTATGAAAATGCTCTGGCTGGCCAGTATGTGATCTCTTACATAGGTAGCAACTACATTTCCATAGGTGTGTGTGTGTGTGTTCACTGTACTTGGAATGTGTATTCTACGACAGTGTTTCTACCCTTTGCCTTGCAGATGCATCACCATAGACTCTTTTGGGGGTTTAATTTTAAGAGAAGGAAGTTAAGATTTTCTTAAGGCATATTTTTCTGCTTATGCAGAATTGGCGAGTGTTTTTGAGACATTTGAAAGGCAAAAGTAAGAAACTTTGCGTTTCTTGCGTCTAAAAGCAAGTCTGTTTGTGTGTGTCTCTCCCTTTGTAACAGAAGGAATGTTTCTTATGTTTCTGTCTTCAGACAGTTGGCACACATTTCATCTCAGCAGCTGCTTTCTCTTAAAGTGCAGTAGAGTGTAGGACTGTAGTGACACCAGCATTAATACTTCACATTCTGCTATCATATGCTGTCACTGGGAAATATGGATCTAGGTTACATGTGTTTGCAGACTTTGTACTGCTGAATTATGAAAGCTGACTCTGTTGGAGGATTGTGTTGTATTCAGAGACTGTGAACTGAACAATAAATGAATGCAGTAAGCTGTTTAGAGTGCAATACCATGCTCTCCTTTCTGGGCCTAATTGAGCCTGAGTTCTAAAATTTAGAAGTGTCAAATTGCCCTGGAAAATACTGTATGATAAACATCTAAATAATTTTGTGGAGAAGGTATCTTTTGCACATTAATCTTTGCTTTTAAAATTATTTAGATTCTACTTTCTTCTAGCATTCTGTAAATCATTGCACTTTAGATCCTAAAACAATAAGCATTTTACCAATGATCAAAGAAAAATATGGTGTTTTTTTCCATTCACATAAAAATTTGCAAAGGAAATTATTGTTAAAATCATGTACTGTGGAGGTAAAGATTAAATTCATGTGTTTTATATTTTATTTCTTTTTATAAGTTAGTTTAAAACTTCCCCAAGACACAGCTAGTAAGATAACTGTTCTTCTTCCATTTGCAGGATGAGTTGTGTCCATACTCACACAGACACACACATATGTACACACACATAACTAATATGTAATTTTTAAAAGTATGTAATTTCTAAAGAAATTATTGCTGTTTATTTATGAACAGTATTTAGAGTCTAGTAAATAGGATAATATAATACTGTCCTGAAGAATATGAATGAACTCATACAAGTAATGCTTAGATAAAGACAAATTTATAGATCACTGTCTAGAGATACAGGCTTCATTGTGGACTACTGTAAGAAATGGGCAGTGTTATTGAACTTCAGATATTTACATCTAGTTTTAAATTTCATCACAGATAGATTTTGTTTAGTATACTTGTTTGTTTATTTGGGGATTATATAATTTTTGGAATTGAATTGAAATTGTCTTGTAAACTTTACCTATAAAATATGAGATATGTATGTGCTGGGGCATATATATATATTTTTTTATATTTTATATATAAAATAAATTCAGAGATTTTTCACCATAACAGTATTTTTTATAAAGAAGAAGAATGTATTATTTCCATTGAAAACTACACTTAAAGTCATTTTATACCAACCAAGTTACCCTCTTAATTCCATTTTACATTACATTGCCCTTGTTTTAAGTAGCATGAAGTACCTTTATTTTGGTAGCATTAAAGTCTCAAGTAGTGAAAATGCAATTTGGTAAAAATTTAGGATGCTTAATCTCTTAATTAGTTATTAATATTGTCTGATTTTGTTATTTGCAAGAGAACAAATATCCTATCTTGATAGCTCATTATTAAGCATGGTTGTAACATTATTATTCACTCATATAAAATTAAGAAAGATTAGGATTAGTTTTTAATTTTACAAATTCTGATTTCCTCTTATTTTTTCTAGGAGTCAGTGTCAAACGATATATAGCCCTCCCCCCCAATAAAAAAAGCCAAATCCACTGCCATTGAGATAATTCCAACTCATAGTGACCCTCTGTATAGTGTCTGAGATTGTAAGTCTTTCTCCAGCAGAGTGGCTGGTGGGTTTGAACCACCAGCCTTGTGGTTAGCAGCCAAATACCTCACCACCACCTAGGTTTCTTTATTACTAAAGTCAGGTGAAAGAATTGCATTCTCACTGTCTTGCCTGTTAAGTAAACACATGGGTTACCTTCATACAGAAATGTACTTAAATGTAATTAAAATTTTTAAAAATGAAAAAAAAAAAAATTCAATAGCCTGTTGTTATTAAGTGAAGTCGAGTCAGTTCCCACTTTTAGTGACCCTATGGGATTTCTGAAGAGCAGCTGGTGGGTTTGAAACCACCAACCTTGCAGTTACCAGTTAGCAAATGCTTATCATGCAGAGCCACAATATCTAGAATGATAATATTGTACGTGTCCTAGAACCATCTACTTTGATTCTCACTGTGTCCAGATAGCAGCATTTTCGTGAACCTTTCCCATATATGTAGAAGTTGACTTCTAAGGGGCCCACTTAAAACGTCTTCATTTTGGGACTTTGTACCTTGCCCAAGTGTACCTCTTCCGCTCCTCATCATGATGAAGGCCCCACGTTTATCTTGTGCAAAGAGTTGTGTGGTATTCAGGTGTGCTGCACATAGGGCGTACTTTTAAACAGCACATTGGTTTGACAGAACAGTTCCCTGTCATTTGTGAACAACCGGTGCTTGTCTCATAGTCATTCAAGATCATCGTAACTCTCCATTCATTAGAGCTCCATTCTGGATCCACCACCTCTTGGAACTGCCCATGGAAACTTTAATTATGCCTGTTAAGAAGATAGGTTCTTGCTGAAAACGGTATCGTCTGAGTTGGGGATGTAAAATGTTGATGTTAACTGATTGCAAAAGCATACAACACATCCACAGTCTGGGCATCAACATTAAATGTGTGAATGAATCAAATGAAAAGGAAAAGTAGTATTGTTCTCTCTTAGTCATGGTTCTATGCAGTTGTAGTTGTTCTTTTTTTCTTCTTAAATGTTTTATTGTGAATTATGTGATAGTTTACATGGGAGAACATTCGTTTTACATTCATTCCATCGTATATCGTCTCATTGCCATGCAGTTGTGGTTGTTCTTATTGTTACATGCAGTCCGTCAAGTTGGTTCCAACTCTTAGCAACCCTGCATAGGGTTTCCAAGGAGTGGTTCATGAGTTGGAACCACCAACCTTTGGGTTTGCAGTCTGGTGCTTACAGCGCCAAACCAGGACCCCTCTATGCAATCGTTGTTAAGTACAAGGGGCCATTAAATACAGTTTATATAGTCCTACCACTACTGCTTTGGGAGGACCATAGGTACCTTGAGTTTCCTTTCTGTATTCTCTCTACCACAGCCATTCTTGAAAAGGGAATCATATAAAACTTCTGAAATTGTCTTCCAAGATATAGATACATTTTTTGTTGTTATATGCCATCAAGTCAATTCTGACCTTGTATAGGGTTTCTGAGGAGCAACTGGTGAGCTTGAACCTCCAACCTTGCTGTTCAAACCAACTTTGCAGTCCAGCACATTAACCCATAGCGCCACGCCAAGTTTCCATCTAGATGCATATAAGAGGTTGGTATTTGAAACCTTCAAAAGGCATTAGACATTACATTTTGGTTATTCCCATTCTTGATTACAGTAAAATGGCTTTGATATCATTTAATGTACAGTCACGCTTTTAATATGTGATTGCATGTTACAGCTTTTTGTTTTGTAAAATAGCATCCTTTAGAAAAAATCCTTTTTGCTCATTCTTCTGTATTTCTCCCAAAATGCACATGTGTTCAGGTTTCTGGTATCTCCAGCTTATTTGGCTGATGACTGAGCTTCATGAAAATATTATTTTTCAAAAGTTTCATGTAGAAGCCTTTATCTTTTGTTGAGTAGAGCAGAACCAGTGAGAAATCTCTAAGTCATGATTAATAATTACAAGCAGTATAGTAAATTTGGTGGTCTTTTTCACATTGCATTGCTCCTTTCCTTGAAAGTTCATTGCACTTTCAACCTCAAATGTTGGCAAGAGTTGAACTTTTTACTCTTTGTAACATAGCATATGTCAAAAATATCCATACTCCAAGGAGGAAACTAAGGCAGAAGTGATTGGAAATTTTGGTTGTGTCAGAGAGAGTTAAGCTTCCCCTTTATTGAGGTAATGATCATTGTCTTAGATGGCTGGTTCCGTGCCCACCTGTATAGGTCTGACACAGTTTTGGAGAATGTTTCTCATGCACTCGTTATAATTTGAAGTGCTTGTGATAGTAAAAAGAACTCCAGCATGGTGGTTGTAGTTGCTATGCTATTACTAATTAACTGTGTGTGTGGTCAGACTTGTCATTTAACCTTTCAGGACCTCATTGTCTATATCTAAAAAAGAAAATTGTTGAACTGGAATAGCTCTCTAGTCTGTGTTTCAAAATTGTGTCATTTTATATTTTTAATTACAAGTCTGCTCCTGTTACAATTATGTAAGATTAAAAAATGTATGGATTCCCAAAGTTATTGTATGTCTTTAATCATCATCATCCCAAGCATTAGAGTAAAATATTTTTCAGTTTTGGCAACAAGATTGTTAAAATGAGTTTGGAAAGTGTTCTGTATACTTCACTTTGCATAACTAGAACACAAAGAAGTTGAAATGTGGATTTAATAAAATCACTTACAGGTTAATAGGAATTTTAACTTGCTTTTTCCTTAATCTTCAAAAAAATTACTTATGGCAATGCATTATTTTGTTTGTATTATTTTATAATTGTTTACATTTTCTCCAGATAAAATTAAAAGTAGAGGGTTCCTCTTCTCAGTCCCTCTCTTAAAAGTTTGTCAAATTATGTCAGTGTTTTATTGTGTTCATCGTAATTAGTTATAAAACCCACTGCCGCTGAGTTGATTCCAAATCATAGGGACCTAAATACTGTTTTCAAGATTATAAATCTTGACAGGAGCAGATAGCCTCATCTTTCTTCCAGTGTTTGAGCCACCAGCCTTTGGTTAGCGCCTAACACCTAATAATGCTATCTCACAGCACACGAGGGCTCCCTATTTCTTGTTGTTGTTGTTTAGTGCCATCGAGCCAATTCCGACCCATAGTGACCCTGTATAGGGCTTCAAGGGGGAGCTGGGGAGCTTGAACCTCCACCATTGCAGTTCAAATGACTTTGCAGTCCCACACATTAACCCACAGCACCACACCAGGACTCCCTATTTTTATTTACATTTAAAGAAGACACTTTAATATTTTTTCTTGACTCTCAGTTTCATGATCATGGTGTCTTTCCCATAAATCAAAGAGGATTATATTCTCTTTATACCTATTTGATATAGTCTCCTCATGAGTGGAATGAGGATGATATACATTCTTGTCATATAGGCCATAATACTTTACACACTGGCAGTATCAGAAAATACACTGGACCACAAAGTCAATTTGAACCTCAAGGTGGGCAGTTCAAACTCACCAGTCACTCTTCGGAAACCCTACACCGGGTTACTATGAGATAGAATCAACTAGACAACACTTAACAACAACAACATTTTTACATTGCAAGTATTCTAAATATTTAATCAACGTGTGAGTAAGGGAATTAAATTGCAAAATTTTTGTTATAATCTTCCTCATTTCTATTTGTTACTGCAGGACTATGTTGTCAAGTTTGAGGGGTTCAGCATATGATTTGAGGGAAACAATTGTTTAGCAGTCTTCTCCTATATTAACTTTAATTTTTGCATCTAACAAGTAGTGGTTTTTAAACCCTTATTTTGCTAAGCAAACATTTGTTCAGGCATGTTATCAAAGTTGAGTTGGCCTTGTTGGAACACCGGCGGAAGGTCTACCGTGTTGCTTTCTTCTGCTCCACCTCTACTTTCTTACCTTTCAGTGAACCCCAAAAGGACTACCCAGAACTTTATGGGCTCTGGAAACAATGTTTGAAATCCTTTGCCCATTTATTATGGAACACTAAAATAATTTATTCTAAAAGATGTAATGGATATTTAGAAAGGCTTCCTTGAAGCTGACCCAGAACTTTCTGACATGATACTTGGGTCAGAATATGACTTGGGTCAGAATATACTTCAGGTGTATCATGTGCCTAGCACAGAGAAGTAAAAAAGATTGCATGTTCTCCCATGTAATCTATCACTCAATTCACAATAAAAACAAAACAAAACAAAAAGGTTGCTTACCAAGCTTATGTTAACCAACATTTAGTCCCTGAAGGTCATAGTTCACAATTTTATACTGTGTTTGAAGTTTGTTGTTGTTGTTATGTGCCGTGGAGTCAGTTCTGACTCTTAGCGACCCTGTACATGGTTTCTGAGGCTGTAAATCTTTATGGGAGCAGACAGCCTCCTCTTTCTCCCGCGTAACAGCTGGTAGTTTCAAACTGCTGACCCTGAGATTAACAGCCCAATTCATAACCAAGTAACTTGGGTCGAATATGAGGGGGCTTCAAAAAGTTTGTAGGAAAATGGAATGGAAAAATAAGATTTCCCCCACAAACTCTTTGAAGCTTCTTTGTATATTGCTACCTATTTGGGTTAGCATGTTGGTATCAAGTTGCAATTTCCAATTCCCTAAATTAATTCATGTACACAGTGTTGTCCGGCATTAATAAATGTTTTCCTTTCTTTTTTGTTTTTAACACTTTATTATTAACTGGGTAAAGGTTTACAGAACAAATCCGTTTTCCAGACAATAATACGTACATATTTTGTTTAATGTCATTGGTAGCAGTCCCAACAATGTAATATGAGTGATCTCACTTTCTCGCTCAGTTTCTTGTTTCTATTCCTCCTTCTTTCCTAATCCTTCTGAATTATGCCCTTGGGTAAATGCTGCCCTTTTGATTTCAATTGGTTGACTGTTCTAAAGTATACTGTTGTTCCCCTTATAGACCTGTCTATTCTTTGGCTAAAAACTGAGCCATGGAGGTGAGTTCAGTCCCAGACGTACAGGTGACTAAGGACATAGTCTCAGGTGTTCTACCAGTTTCTATCCAACCAATAAGACGGATCCTTTTTATGATTTTGAATTTTGTTCTACATTCTTCTCCGACTCTCTCCAGGACTGCTACATGTGATCAGTGCCTTTCAGAGCAGTTGGTAACGGTACCCACGTATATCTAGCTCTTCTGTTTACAGGGTCATGAGGATTGGTGAGGTTTGGGTGGTTCTTTAGTCCATTGAACTAATTGTTTTCAGGTGTCTTCAATTTTCTTCACTTTTCTTTTCTCCAGACAGGGAGAGACCAATAACTGCACCTTAGGTGGCTGCTCCAGAGCTTTTAAGGCCCCAGTCACTACTCACCAAAGTAGGTTATAGAACATTGTTTTTGTGAACTATGCTATGCCAATGAACCTTAGTGACCATGAGAAGGTTTTTCGTCCTGTAGGATCTCATTGAAGGAAATCAGTTTCAATGGCTAGTCAAAGGAGTTAGATAAAGGTTGATAACTGTGGTCACCGTGTAAAACTGTTACCCTTTAAAATCTTGTGCTTCAACAAAAGATGACCTAACTAGTTTTTAACCACTTCAGGAGTTAGCATTTTACCTTTTATTCCTTCTTTTTAAAATGAGAAGTATACAGTTATGTTGTTGTTAAGTGCTGTCAAGTCGTTTCTGACTCATAGCAACCCTGCATAAGGTTTCTGAGGAACAGCTGGTGAGCTTGAACCACCGACCTTGCAGTATAACACATTAAACCACAGTGCCACAGTTATAGGTACTTAATACATAATTGTTTTCATTAATTAATGAGATTAATATTTATAGGATTCGTGTACTTTGGGGAGACATACACAGATAAGCACAGAACTGAACCACAAGGTCGACAGTTCAACCCACCAGCTGCTCCTTGGAAACCTTACACAGTCTTGCTATATAAGTGTCTCGTCTTTGAGTCTTTTAAACTGGACTCAAAGCCTTGTTAAACCAGATGAAGACCTCAAGTTTGTTGTGTGCATACTAGTCTAGTTTAAGAAACCTTACTTAGATGCCAAGCCGTACATCTTTGATGTCCTATCTCATGTTTTGGTTTACCAATGCGGAATTTAAGAATGTAAAGAAAACAAAAATCCTCACCACTGGACCAATAAACAACATTCTTATCAATGGAGAAAAGTTTGAAGTTGTCGAGGACTTCATACTTCTTGAATCAACTATCAACAACTCATGGAAGCAGCAGTCAAGAAATCAAATGATGTATTACATTAAGCAAATCTTCTGCATAAGGCCTTTTTCAAGTGTTGAAGAGCAAAGATGTCAGCTTGAGGACCCAAGCCATAATATTTTCAGTAACTTCATATGCATGTGAAAGCTGGACAGTTAATAAGGAAGACCATAGAAGAATTGATGCTTTTGAGTTACGGTGTTGGAGGAGAATATTGAAAGTACCATGGGCTGCCAAAAGAACCAACAGATCTGTGTTGGAAGAAGTGCAGCCAGAGTGCTCCTTGGAGGCCAGGATGGCCAAACTTCATCTCTCATATTTTGGACATATTGTCAGGAGGGACCAGTCGCTGGAGAAGGATACAATGTTTAATAAGGAGAAAAAGAGGAAGACCCCCAGCAAGATGGATTGTTAAAGTGGCATCATCAATGGGCTCAAGCATGGCAACAATTGTGAAGTTGGCCCAGCACTGGACAGTGTTTCCTTCTGTTGTACATAAGGTCGCTATGAGTCGGTACCAACTCGATGGCAACGGTACCAACTCGATACCAACAGCAATAGCTTGCCTGGGCAATGGTGTATCAATTCTTGCTTACCTTCCAAATAGTCCTTTGCTATTTGGTTTTCTTTGCTGTTCTGCCTGGGTCAGAACCTGTGTTCTACCTTGTAACTGTCATCAAGTAGTTAAATGACCTTGGATAAGTCAAGTTATGCATGTAAACTTTTTGTGTCTCTGTAAATGAGAAGGTAACCTCTATCTTCAAGGCATATGTATCATTGAAGATATGTGTACTCTTGTTTTGAGTTTTGCCAATGAGAAAATGCAGGTGTGTTTACACAGACTCACAGAAGCATATGCACTCACACCCATTTATGTAGAAATATGGTACAGTAGTATCAAAACCCAAAAAAATACATGCTGAGCACCTGACTAAAAGTTGGAGCTCCACAGGCCTGGGATCTACTTCAAAAAAAAAAAAAAAAAAAAAATCATACATTGAAAACCAAATGGAGCACAGTTCTTGTCTTACATACATGGGCTCACCAAGAATCAGAATCTACTCTTCAACAGTTGGAACTGGGTGCTATAATGAGGATTAAAGCAGCAAATTCGGAGGGGGGGGGGATGTAAAATATGCACACTTCTTTTTCCTGGACATCAGATTCTTATTTCTTCTTTCACATAAAACTGACCAAGCATAAGGTAAAGTAAATACAAAGTTACATTCTTGATCACCCACAGTTTGAAATTGGATTGAAGAAGTTTGCTTTCAGATCCCACATTTTTGGAGGCATGGCATTTCGTGTGAGCAAAGAAATAAACATTCAAAGAAGGTTGTAGGAAATTGTAGTTTCAGTAGAATCCCTGAGATGATTTACTTTGGGGCTGGGTTTAGAATGGCAAACACATGCGAAGACTGTTTCTGGCTTTTGTTTTCTGAGTTGGCTGAATGTTAACTAAAAGAGGCCTAGAGCCTCTCTATAGTCCCCACTTTCTCCCCTTTTTGTGTGTGTGTGGACTCCTAGGTTTTACTTCAAGAGCATGGTATGTCTAGAAAGATTTGTGTGACTGCAGAAATGATGCCATAATATCGTGCATTACTTCCTTATATCTACTTTCCACCACCCTAAGCAGGAAGATAGACTGCTAAGTCTATCAGAGCCAACATTCAACCTCCCAGAAATTTGGAGAAAATGTTGGGCCTTTCATCCCCTCTATATGGCCAGTAAGATGAAGACTTTTTCTGGGAGAAGATCCAAAATCATCTCAGATGTGTAGATTTTGGAGATTATTCAAAAGGGCTGCTCCATGGAATCTGAGACATTCCCAAGGTCATGTCAGTTTATTTAGGCAAGTTTATCAGTAAATGACATGAAAAGGAAAGTGCGAACCTATTTCTGTAAACTTTAGCCTTTTCTGAAAGCATGTACACAGTCCAGAAAAGGGTTGTTTTTAAGTATCATGGAGTTGGCTCTAGAAAAGGGTAGTGGCTGTGACTACACATTTCTTTAAATTTTAGCATACTTAGCCTTGCTTTTAAATACTCACATAGTGCACACAATAAATAAAACAAGTTTCTTTCTTTAAATTAAAAAAAAAAATTAATATCCTACTGAGATAAACATCCAAAATACCAAAACCAAAGCTCTTATTTTATTTCCAAGATTGATATTCCTTCAAGTGGCAAAATATTTCCAGATATTTTATTTTATTCTGAAGGAGAAAACCTTTTTTTTTAAACATCAGGGTATTTCTTTTAATTAAGTCTTTTCAAATGCAACATCTTTGGATGTGTTTTTTTTATTTTGAAAGCTTTGTTTTACTGTATATTTTTATTCTGTTCTCCCATACCTTCTATTAGATCAAGCTGCATAGCTTTAAGCTAAGGACTTTTACAAAGTCCTGTAAATAATAGCCCTCTTTGCTCATTTAAAGCCAGCAGGACATCCCGTCATGCCTATCTCTTAATTAGATGATATTTTGATCTGTGTTCCTATTCATTAATGCTTTGTTTTTTAGTGTCATGTACGATACTGTTTACCCACTAATACAATTTTGTGACATATTCCTAGGAGAGCTGGACCAGAGGAGGTTCTATTTGGTTCAAGTATACTGCTATCTCGGTTGACATAATTATCAGATTAATAGATGGGTAAAGTTTCCTAATACCAGAAGATCTTTAATTTTAGGAAATAAAGCATGTTTTTAAAAAGCCATGTTAACCATCTAGTAGGAAAAACTGACTTCAATGCATGAATTATCTAACTTCCTACCCACTTTTTCTCTCCTGGCTCTCATTGAGATGGTCCATTGTCTGAATACAGCTTTCTCTGCTGCTGCTCCTACAGTTTTGTTCTTGCTCTTTTTTCTCTAATATTTAATGCAGTGCATTTTATGTTCCTCCTTTTATTTCATTTTATGTTGTATTATGTTACGTATTTCACTGTTGGATCTAAATTGGGGAAGGGAGTCCTGCTTTGTCCTTGTACTATAATGAAGATAGAGTTTGTTAATATAAATGTAACTGCTGTCTTAGGTGCATCATCACATGAAGACTGTTTCATAATTGAATATGTTGGTACTAGATACATTTAGAAAATTACAGTCCCTAAACACCTACTCAGAGAGAGAAATGAACTTAATGGTTTATTGTATACAGTTTCATTTAAAAATATTTTAGAAGAATGACTTATTTGTAAGAATATGTACAATGCAAAGTAATGATGGCAACAGTGGAACAGTTAAAGAAAAAATATATGCAGCAATTACATTAAACATTTATTAGGATCTTTGTTCCTGGAAAGTTAAGATATTTTTGAGAATTTCAAATATGGATGGTAAAATTAAATTAGATTGAAAGGAGAAAATAAGTTTTCAGAAGCATGCTAAGGACACATTACCTACTTTAGTAAACATAACTATAAAATGTATTGCTTTTTATTAAATTATCTGCCTTCACAGAGCAGTAATATTTTAAAATGTTTATCAAATGTTAAAAGTCATGGGATGAATGCAATTTCACATCCACTTTCCCCACTCTGCTAAGTGAAGTAAGAAAATATACATGAACACATCTTCAGTTAAAGACAGAAAAGATTATTTTAAATAATGCAGGTAAAAAAAAACCCATATACGATGAGAAGTGTTTGCCAAGTGCTGGTGGATAATGGTGCATTGCTGAAATTCTTGTCAATAGCTGAATGTCTAAAGTTGGAAAGAATATTTCAAAATTATGAAACATTTGGAATAAAGAGCTACTGTGCTTAAATATCTTATAATCACTTCAAAATTTACATGAGCTTCTTCTGGCTTGAAAAAGGAAATTACTCAAATTTATACAAAACATTTACAATATGAATAAGCCTGTTTTGTGTGTATGTGTTTTAAATGTGTTTCTAACATAAATGTGTTATATGATATTTAATAGATGCTTCATCAAGAACAAAGCTTTGAGATTACTTTCTGTCCAAAATATGACGTAATACGACTGGGTTACACTAAATATTTCCAAAATATGATGTAATATTTTTAGGTTACACTACTTATTTTTCAAATCATGGCTCTCCTTCATCTTTGCAAGACAATACACTTCAAAAAATAGAGATGTGTGTGAGGATGGAGAAGACATTATTTAGAAAGAAGTTGTAGGGTACTTTAGAAAAACTACCAAGTCCCCATAAGGTTTACCATGAATTTCTAAAACAAAATCCTGTCGAAGTCATGTATGTGCCCTTTTAAAAACAGTGCTCCTGAAGCCAGTTCTTTTCCAGAAAAATTAAATGTTGTCAGTACAATATAGACAATTAACGTGAGAAGAGAAAAGTAAGAATTGGATGCAAGGATGTGTTGTGCATCTCTGTAGTTTACCTATAATGGTCACTTGGATTTTAGTTGTACTTGTCATATTTAAAACTTGTGAAAAATAGGGGTTGAAAAGGCTGAATATCTTTGTACCTTAATGAGAGAGCGATTGCTGTAATAGTATCAAAGATAAACCAGTATGTTAGGAACACTAAATGATAAAGGGGGATAATATGCCATTCTTGAGACTTCTTGGCTCTTACCTAACACATCAGAAAGTGATTGTTGAATTTTAAATAGCCATACAAATGGATGACATAGAAATTTAACTTTGCTTTGACCTTATTCTAATTCACAAGATGACTGCAAAATGACTTTGTTGCATCTGAATGTATGCTGGATGCTAAATCACTCCAGAGTATAAAATCTTTGTTTTGGCATAATGTTGATGCATAAACATTTGTACCCCATACTAACCCTATAAACATCACAATCCATCAGTACAATTACAAAAAAGATTGTTTGTTTTCACACTTAAAGCAGACATGAAATAGAGTGTCCTTAACTTAATCACCACCTTGATTTACCACATTTGCATATATTTGCATATTAATTGGACTACAGATTAAAATTGGTTTTGTAATTTTAATTAAGTGTCCACAAAGGTAAATGATTAGAACTGTTTAAAATACATTCTGACATAAATAGCAGTAAAAGCTTTTGTGATGATGTTTTTGTGGAATTACATTCAGAAAGTGGCCTTTTTATGATAGTAATTTTAATCTTAAATAGAATTATACAGTCAAACAGAACTGTGGATTCATAATCATTTTTTTCAAGATTCATTTAATATTTTGCTGATTTGCAGCACTTGATGAAAATGTACTGCAGGTTTAGCTGATTGCAAAATTAGGCCTTTAGAGCTGATAAACTGAGGGTTTAAACCCACAGTCTTTAGATGTGTGTCATATATGCTTGAAATGTATAGCTCATTATGTGTCTCTGTGTGTGTGTGTCTTAATGGAATCAACTCATATCACCTCTATAATGATATCCGCCTTTAAAAAGAGAATCACCTTCAGGGACCATCATATTTCTGGTTTGAAATAGGGTACACCCAAAATGTTTAGAGGTCTCTTTGGCATATTATACTAGTACTCAGAAGAACTATCACAGTGTTGACATAGGCCAAAATGTGCTGACCTGGTAACAGGTCATTCCCTTTGGGGGTGTCACTCACAGCATGAACAAAATAATTGTTGGGAAAATGCACTGTCTTTTCCTTGAAACCTGGGATACTTAACATGTGGCATGTGCTTTCTGTTATACCAGACAGAAAATTGGTTTTACCAGAAGGTTACTGGATGCCTAGCACCCCCTTCTTCCAGCTGGCATTTTCCTGTTTGGATCATTTTAAATGTTGGATGCTGAATCCCTCCCCACTCCCAGCTGCCACCTTCTTCCCTGGCGGTACCCTAAACTCAGTTCCCTAATGCTTTCTTGCACCCAGCTGCTACTCTGCCTGGCTCCTGGCTATTTAGAATGTGATGGGATAAATAATCCTTTCACTACCTCCCAACAACTCTAATTGTATTTCCTTTATAAGATCTGATGCCCCTAAGTTTGCAATGAATGGCATATTCATCAAATTTGATGTTTTCCTTTCTAAGTATTGTATGTCTATGGATACTGAAAACTTACATATTGATAGGTAGATAGGTAGACAGACAGATTAAGCTTGTAAAGTTCATAAAGAACAAATCAAAACTTTTATTGATTCTCTTAAATTGCAGAGAAGAGCAAATTTCTTTTTAAAAATTATGGTATATTAGTTTTTAAGAGTCACTGTTAAAGAACCTTTTATTTTATCCAAGTATAGTAGGAAGAGCAAAAGCTTGAGAATATACGTTCAAATTCCATTTCTTTTGTTTCCTAAGTGTGTCATCTTGGCAAATTATTTACTCTCTCAGAAACCTCAGATTAAAAAGACTCCCTTCATTAGATCATTAAGAGGCAAGTAAAATGATGAATGCAAAGTCATCTAGCCAGAGTGGTAGAGTCTGGTGAAAGGTATTTCACTTCAGAATAGAGTGTGGAGATAGAACAGATGGATTTGCTGATTAATTGGATGTGGAGTGTTTAGAAAAATGTGGGTGTCAAGGATGACACCAAAAGATTTAGGTTAAGCAACTTGGCTATGGCAAACACAGGTTTAGAGGGAACAATCAAGAGTTGAATTCAGACATGTTAAATTTGAGGTCCTTTTTAGACCAATGGAGTCCTGGTGTGGCACTGTGGACTGCAAGGTTGCTTTTAACCATGAGGTTGGCGGTTCAAGCTCACCAACTGCTCCTTGGAAGCCTTATACAGGGTCGCTATAGGTCAGAACCAACTCGATAGCATTTGACAACAACAATAAGACCTACAAATAGTGAAGGCAGCTTAATTAAATTCGTAATTATTTTGTGTCATAAAATCTTGCTGTTGTTGTTAGGTGCCACTGAGTTGGTTCTGAATAATAGTGAACCTATGTACAACAGAACGAAACACTTCCCAGCCCAGCGCCATCCCCATTGTTGTTATGTTTGAACCCAGTGCTGCTGCTACTGTGCCAATCCATCTCATTCAGGAGGTCTTCCTGTTTTCCACTGACCCTCCACTTTACCAAGCATGATGCCCTTCTCCAGGGTCTGGTCCCTTCTGATAACACACACATGTCCAGAGTAGAAGAGACAAAGTCTCACTATCCTGGCTTCTTAGGAACATTTTGGCTGCTGTTCTTCCAAGACAAATTTGTTTGTTTTTCTGGCAGTCCATGGTGCTTTCAATATTCTTCTTCAACACAATAACTCAAATGCGTCAAGTCAATTCTTCTATGGTCTTCCTTATTCATTCCCCAACTTTCACATGCATATGAAGCTATTGAAAATACCATGGCTTGGGTCAGGTGCACCTTAGACCTCAAACTGGTATCTTTGCTTTTTAACATTTCAAAGAGACCTTTTGCAGCAGATATGCTTAGTGCAATATGTCATTTTATTTCTTGGCTGCTGCTTCTATGTGTTCTGATTGTGGATCCAAGCAAAATGAAGAATCTAACTACTTCAGTCTTTTCTCTGTTTATCATGATGCCATTCATTTGTCCAATTGTGAGGATTTTTGTTTTCTTTACACTGAGGTTCAATCTATAGGGAAGGCTGTAGTCTCTAATTTTCATCAGTAAATGTTTTAAGTCCTCTTTGCTTCCAGCAAACATGGCTGTAGCAAGTACTTTTCGCAAATTGTTAATGAGTCTTCCTCCAATCCCAGTGCCATGTTCTTCTTCATATAAGCCATATAATAAAATCCTAGAAGACTAAGGTGTGCCTGACCCAAGCCGTGGTATTTTCAATAACCTCATATGCATGCGAAAGCTGGACAGTGAATAAGGAAGACCGTGGAAGAATTGATGCTTTTGAGTTATGGTGTTGGAAGAGAATATTGAAAGTACCTTGGGCTGCCCAAAGAACCAACAGATTCTGTGTTGGAAAAAGTGCAGCCAGAGTGCTCCTTGGAGGCCAGGATGGCCAAACTTTGCCTCTCATACTTCAGACATATTGTCAGGAGGGACCAGTCGCTGGAGAAGGATATCATATTTGTTAAGGTGGAGGGTCAGAGAAAAAGAGGAAGACCCCCAGCGAGATGGATTGGCAAAATGGTAGCATCAGCGGGCTCAAGCGTGGCAGCAAATGTGAGGTGGGCCCAGGACTGGGCAGTATTTCGTTCTGTTGTGCATACGGTCGCCATGAATCGGTATCGATTTGATGGCACCTAACAAAAACAAAAACAATGGCTCGTTTATTGCTGTTCCTGTGTATGTGCATACACACGTGTGTTTGTGTGCACAATTGATCACAATAAACCATACTTTAAAGAAAGGCTGGATGGCCTAAAAATTCCCAAATTGCATTTGCAGATATAAGAGACACAATTACACAGTGCTGAAAAGTTCTCTAAATTTATTGTATTGCTGTTGACATTGCCTTAAAGATTTGCAGAGGAGAGATTTAGATGTATTTCATTATCCTCAGTGTTTCTAGTTCTGCTTTCAGGTTCATTTCACTATTTGCAGCAAAGTTTTTATATGAACATTTCATTGGGCCATATGATATCCTAATATATGATCCAGAAAGTACAGTAAAAAGCAGAAAGGAAGTACCAAACACTTCCCCTAGCTTTATTGACTCAAAGATCTTGAATGAAATTTTGAGTCCCCTTAAGAAAAGAAAGGGAAAGAATAAAAAATGAGAAAGAAAAGAACTTTACGTGAATCAACAGTGTGTAAAAATATTTTTCAGCCTCAAGATTGGCATTGTGAATGTACACTTTAAGCAGAGCTTGTCATTTCTGGTCCCTATTCTCACTGGCACCATCTTAAACTTTTGGTCACCTCTGTTTACTAGGATCTCTTAACCTTTATCCAGTATAGCATGTATCTGTTTTCTGGATCAGCTTCAAATACGCTGTATTAGATTATACCGCACTCTTGAAAATTCACAGGACACGTTACCATTTTAATGCCTCAGAAGCCTTGCAAAAAAGAACCAGTTTTATATTGTTTTACCCAGTATGAGAAACATGCAGCACACTCAGCCTTGTAATTTGAGGAAACTCTATTAGAAGGACTTTTTAACAAAGATATGAACAGAGTGTAAGAAAATCAGCACAAAACCCTGATTCTAGCAAGAGCATTATCATTTCTGAGCTGAAAGACAAAAGGAAGGAGCAGTTACTAGAACCTGAAGAAAGTAACTGTGTGAAAAGGTCAAGAAATGATCCCCTTAGTTAGAAGGATGCAGTCAACCTGTTGCAACTTGGCAGGGAAAGAGCTAACAGAATAAATGACTTCACATCACCTGCCTGGAACTACTACTGACTGAACCCAACCAGAACCAGAAAACAAGGGCAACCTTTCATGCAATCTATGATGGTCAATTTCCTCGAACTCGGAATGTGATCAAGAAAGGTAGAGTGAATCTAGCGTAGATAGAAGATAATCAGTACTCCTCAGGGTTCCCAAATATTTTCCCCAATAGAGTTCACTTTTGTTTTTTGTATGTTTCATTTTATTTTATTTGACACCTAAAGACATATCTGGAGTGCTGGTGTGATGCTGTAAGGATAAGCACTAGAATGCAAGTTTGGTTTGAGCTGCGAGGCCAGCGGTTCAAACTCATCAGCTGCTCCTTGGGAAATCCATATAGGGTCACTATGAGTCGGAACTGACTTGAGGGCACTCAACAACAACAAATACATATCTAGGAATTTTAGTACTATTAAAATTAAGTTCTATTAAACAGTTTTTAGTATTGATCAAGTTAATGGTCATAAAAGGGAGACCTTATTTATTTATTTATTTATTTTGCTTGTCTTTCAAAGCACTTTTGCTTCTTTAAAAAAAAGGAAGAAACTTAACTCAGGCGTGGTATAAGTACCCCCAGTTTGTCTTCATTCCCATCACTTTATCATATGTTTATCTCCATGATGGGATTGGTCTAATTTGCCATCCTGCTGGATTAAAATGAGTCATCTCAGAAGGCAGGTGGAGGAGAACCAGGAGTGGAGCACATCCTTTGGACATAAAGATCCCTGCACAGTGAACCTGTTTGACCCAGGAACAGAAAATGGTGACGCCAGAGAAGTAACAGAGAAACAGCAACAACAGAACAAACAGCCAGAGCACCAAACAGAGTGGTGGACTTTCAGCCAACAGAGCTAATAAATCTAAGGACCTTTGGGCAGGAAGCTAACTTGTGGAGTAGAGTGCCTTCAGATACTTAATTGCAGAAGCTAGGTTTGCTGAACCATGGAGGTAGAGCTGAGCAACTTCACACTGAAACTAACAGTGTGGTGGTGGTCATGTGCTGTGGAGTTGGTTCCGACTCATATTGACCCTGTACAGGGTTTCCAAGGCTGTAAATCTTGACAGGAGCAGAAAGCCTCATCTTTCTCCCGCGGAACAGTTGGTAGTTTCGAACTGCTGACCTTGTGGTTGGCAGCCCGATTCGTAACCACTACACTACCAGAATGCCTGTAGCTAATAGGGTAGTGGAGTATAATTTGTGTGTTTATCAGCAGCCTTAATAAAAGAGTTTTGTAGCATTGCCCAAGCAAGGTAGAGGTCAAGAACCAGAGAGACATCTGCCTGTGGGCTCAGCTCAGAGGAGAGGTCCTGGAAGAACTGTGCCCTGAGCTTTTCTGATCCTGAGTTGTCACTAACTTTCTTAGGAAATCCCATAGTCTTGAGTATTGTCTTAGGTCTATGTGACCCATTGCAATGAAGTATTGAACTCAGCTGAGTGGAGAGTGCTGGGTGAAGACTAGTTGGTGTCAGTTTTTGTAAATAAGGTAGAAGGCTGGAGACATGTTGGACCTCAGCCCTATAGGAACTGGCCCTGGGCTGAGACTGATGCTGGTGATTCTCCTACTCCACCACTTGTGAAGCCAGAGGAGGCCAGAGGCTATTTCCATGCCTTTAAAAAAAAATTTTTTTTTTAAGTTTTTATTGTGAATTATATGATAGTTTACATGGGAGAACAACAGCTTTACAGTCATCCTATCCTATTTCGTTTCATTGCAATGATTGCAATCCCCTCCATACCACACCATTTTTTTTTACAAGTCATCTTTTCTCTCTCTCTCTCTTTTTTCCCCCCAAACTTCCCTCAGTGGAAATTTAATACTGCTTCCTTACCAAGGCTAGTTTTTCTACTGACATTTGTAATACCATCCTATTTTGACTACCTCAGAGCCTCTCTTCCTCAATTACTTCATTTGGATGTTAAGAAACGTTGGACTATTGTATATATTATATGATGAAGTCTGTTATATTCCTAAGAAGAATATTGATTTCTTTTATTTTACCATGTAATTAAAATTGCCTGGACCGAAACTATAAACTTCATCTCTTGGTAGCAAAAAAAAAGGAAAAAAAAAAAAAAAAACCCAAAGAACAACAACAAAGAAAAACCATGATATTCTACATGTATGAGATTACATCAAGTATTGCTACAAAATCATAGAAACCGATGTTTCAAAATGTGAAGCTGTTCTTTCTCAACATGTCTTCCATCTAGGTCTACGTGCTCCTGGAGGCAGTATTTCCTTTTCTCGATCCCTTCCCCCTAAAATTCTGTACTTCGATTTATACTAGTTAGAACAGTAATGTAGGTATCCTTTAGGGACTCAAACTGTGTTCTTGGAGTTGTAGGAACAAAAAGAAATCAGAAGGGGAAAGATCAGAACTGCAGGGTTAGATAGGGTAAGATTTGCTAATAAAATTTTCTTAGGATAATCCTTGCCGCTCTGAAAATATGAGCAGGTGCTTTGTTGTGATGAAAAAACACTTCTTCAGCACAACTTTCATGGCCTTTTTCTTACCATCTTAAAATGTCTTCATAATTGTCCTTCAAGAAAACTTATCAAGATCACCCCTTGGAAAAAAGTTGCCATAACCCCCTGAGCTGACCTTGAATTTAACTGGCCCAAAAGATCCCCTCAGAAGCCATTATTTTGAATGGACCCTACTTTATTTATTTTTTAAAAGCACCATAACCAGACTGCTGTTGTAATTGTGCCTTCTAGTTGGTTCTGACTCATAACAACCCTGTATAGGGTTTCCGAGGGGTGGCTGGTGAGTTTGAACTGCCAACCTTGTGGTTGAAACTGACCTTGTAGTCGAGTACTTAACCTACGGTGCCACAGCAGGACACCATAACCAGACAATGAAATATGTATTACTAAGAGTAGTTGACTATAGCTCTCCACTGATTGCTGAGACATGTTTGAACACGTTTTATTTGCTGTTAAGCCTGTGCATGGATGGATTGGAGCCTGGTAACAATGCTTTTTACTTATCTTCCTAAAACTTGGCCATACTGTTTCATTTTGCCATTACTGTTAGGATCTCCTACTTCTATCCTGAATCCTCCCAGAGGACAGCATCTGCTAAGTTCTCCTCAAAATGTGGGTTCCTGTGGATTACAAATCAGAGGAGAAGAGAAAGGATGGCTGAGCACACAGGTGAAATCCCATTACAAGGACCTCCAGGGAGACCGAGCATTATCTTATAATGCTTGAATTTCATTCTGAAGAGTTATTCTAGAAAATAATTTTATAAATATGTTTAAGACATAATGATAATTTGAAAGAAATGTTTATATTCAAATTAAAGGTATTAAATCTGCCTTCTAATATAGACCATGGTGGTTGGTCATGATGATGGTGTGCCGTAGAGTCAGTTCCGACGCATAGCAACCCTGTATAAGGTTTCCGAAGCTACAAATCTTCATAGGAGCAGAAAGTCTCATCTTTTTCCCAAGGAATGGCTGGTATTTTTGAACTACTGAACTGGAGGTTAGCAGCCCGACTTGTAACCACTAC
>NW_006408530.1:18799779-18813525 GCF_000296735.1 Chrysochloris asiatica
ATGCATTCTGCATCATTCAACAATTTGCCCAGAGAATCTTTCAATAATGAAAGTCAAGGCTTTCCAGAATGTAGCATAGAATTAATGGAATACGATTTTTGCCATATATCTTTTTTTGTTGTTGTTGCTAGAATCAGCTACATCTGCCATTTTTATTTCCTTTTCTATAAAGTGTCTGTGATTGATTGATTGATCGATGTATTTGTTTAATTCTTTTCCCTCCCTTGTTCGTTGTATCTTTGGTATTAGATATCTTCCATGAGTAGTCAGTGATTTTCCACTGAAGAATCCCTGCTGATTATATTCTTTATTTATGTTTGAAGACTGGAAAAGAAATTATTGTACTGAATTTTCTAAGTGCTGTTGTGTTGGCTAGGACTTATAGTGACCCTGTATAGTGTTTCCAAGAATGGCTAGTGGGTTTGAACCACCCATCTTTCAGTTAGCCATCCCTGCTTATTCTACAGCATCATACCAGGACTCCTTTTACTGAATTAGTAATGTTAAATTGTTTTTATAATAAGGTCAACAAAGCATTATTACTGTAGGTCACTGGCCAAGATTCAGAAACGTTTTGATTATAGTATATTTCTTACAACAATAATGACATTTGGCCTGTGTTAAATTTCCTATTAACTTCTCTGCCTTAGTTTCATTAGACGTACCCTGAATTCAGGGCTTAAATGTTAATTTTCATGGCACTTGAATGTTTTATTCAGATACCTAAGGCACATTGATTCTCTTACTTGGAGGAGTTTTACTTTTAGTTCCCTAATTTAAGTGAATTCAGGTTTTTCAAAAGTATAGAAATAGTGCCTTTATGTATAATTTTGTTGTTTAGCCTCTAGAATAGCAATAAATAATCATGGTTTCCTAGATTTGGAGGTGGCTTTCAAGTAAAAATACACTAATACGCAGCTTTGAGATATTTATTCAAGAACCATTTTAAGTAACACATATTATACATTAGTCATGCTATCTCTAGCATCAGATTTTATTTATAAAATTCATATAAAAACTTTATCAATATAATACTTCTGGTATGGTGCTGAAGAATCAGCCCTGGACTGCGAACAACAAGGTCGGCAGTTCAAACCCAGCAGTTGCTCTTCAGAAACCCTATACAGGGCCACTATGAGTCAGAACAGACTTGATGGCATCTAACAACAACAACAATATCAATGTATGTTCCTTCGTCATATAGAATTTAGTTTTTAAAAATACACAGACCATGAAGAGAAATCTTCACTTTCTGGTGGCAGATAATTGAGAATAACAGAAACCTTAGCCTTAGCTGTGGGTTAATGCACCACACTGCAAAGCCATCTGAACTGCAGGTCAGCAGTTCAAGCTCACTAGCTGCTCCTTAGAAACTCTATACAGGGTCACTGTGGGTCAGAGCTGACTCAACGGCACTTAACAACAACAACAACAACAACAACATACAGTGGGTACAGAGTTTCTGTTTGGGGTTATGAAAACTTATATATTGTAGTGACGCTTTCATAACATTGTGAAAGTAATCAATACCCTGATATGTACAATCAAAAATGGTTAAAATGCAAATTTTATGTTTTATGTACTTTATCACAGTAAAAATTATATAATCCATAGATACACACATCTTGTATATGTATATGTTGTTAGGTGCCATCGAGTCTGTTCCGATTTATAACAACACTGTGTACAACAGAACTAAACATTGCCCTGTCTTCTGATATCTTTATAATCATTTACAATTATGCCTTAGCCCATTGGTACAACCACTGCGTCAATCCATCAAACATGGTCTTCCTGGTTTTTGCTGGTCACTTACTTTGCCAAGCATGATGTCCTTCTGCAGAGACTGAGCTCTCCTGACAGGTACTTTGACCAAAGTACATGAGTACATGAGACAAAGTCTTACCATCTTCCCTTTTAAGGAACAAGATAAATTTGTTTGTTCTACTAGCAGACCATAGTATACTCAGTATTCTCAGCCAAACTATAATTAAATCTATATTTTAGGATTATAACCATCAGGAAGTCAATCCGTTTTCTATTGAATCCCAGGTTTATATAGAAACTAAGGATTATAATTGTCTACTGATCTCAAAGCAAAACAAAAAAATACCTGTTATTACCTTGAAATATCATTTTTTAATTTTTTTTAGGAACGAGTTCAAAAGTCCACAGTAAAATACAGGGTTTTGCCATATGTACTTGGGAATGATAGTAGCAAAGGATGTATCTATAAAGCAAAATGGATGGTTTAACTTAGAAGCAATGTAACAACTGCTAACATTAAGAGCTTTCTCCATTTAGACTGTTTAAAATCCTTCAGTGCGTTCACTCTTAACTGAATGTAGGATTTAGGAACAAGGATTCTAGAGTCAGACCGCTGGAATTCACAGCTTGTGTCCATGACTTTAATGCCACACGATCGTGGGCAACATCTTAACCTTTTTATTCTTCAGTTTCCTTATCTTTGCAATGGCAATATTAATAAGTAAGGCCACTTCACTACCATTTAAAATGAAGTAAAACATGCTACTACTTGGGACACTATTAACTACAGTGGTTGTATTTATTGTTAGTAGAGGAGGAAGAATTTTGTAATAACAAAATTATGTCCATCATCATCATTATTAATTATTACCTGCTAATAAAAAGGAGTCCTGATGTGGTGCTGCAGGTTAATATGCTGTATTGCAAGGTTGGTTTGAACTGCAAGATCGGCGGTTCAAGCTCACCAATCGCTCCTTGGAAACACTATACAGAGTCACTATGAGTTGGAACCGAGCTGATGGTACTTAACAAAAAAATAAAAGCAACTAAATGATTAATGGAAATTTATATTCAGGTTTTAATTATATAGCTTTACAAATTTAAAATTGTATTAAATTTCTGGTCATCTAATTAACAAGGCAGTTCAAATAAACGAAAGCAATGGAGGGGATTAGTAGATCCCCAAACTAGCTTAAACAAAAAGAATCATAGTGAGCATATAGTCAATCAAATTCCTATACATTGATGAAAATCAATGTATATGAAAATCTGTATAAAATATAGATTATTTAAAGGAATAGTGTTCCCGTCGCATAATCAATTATTTCCACTCAGCTTTAAAAAAAAAAAAAAGAAATGATTTGATTGGCTTTATTTTTCTGCCTCCTACAAATATTTATATTCTAAATTTTCATATTCAACAAGGATATTATATTGGAAAAGGTAACTATAAGGTTGTAAACACAATTCACTAAAATAATGGTATTACTGTATGTAATGATGATGTATTTCTCAAATTATTTTTTAACTTTACAGAATAATTTAAAAGTATCTGAAACCACTATTAAAATGAAAAAAAAAATCTTAATATTTTGAGGAAGAAATAGGCTTAGTGTTTATAAACATTTTGAGAGCTGTGAAATTGTAATTGTTAATTTGTTTCTGTTTACATGCTTGGACATTAACAATTATTTTGGAGCCAAACCCACAAGTATTTTTGAAAGCTTAATTTTCAATAATTTTCTTTTCTTAAAAGGCAAGTCATATAATTTCTCCATGCAGAAATATTCAGTCTAGAATGATGTAAAAATTATAGGCTAACACAATAGCTCTTGCCTACAAGAGGAGGTTACAAATTTTGATTGTAGGGAAATGCATGAAATAGGACTTACGAGGCTATCTGAATCTGATAGCAGTTTCATCCTTTTATTTGATTAAGATTATCAATTACAATTATTCTTATACTTAGACATGCAATGCATATTTATTATACTGACTTCTTTTTAAATGTACCCAAATCAATAAATCTGGTGGCATTCTTGTCTTGGGTGTGAGACAAGAATTCATACAATGTAGTTTAAAAAACTGTTATAATATATTAATCTGTAATAGCATAGTTTGAGTGCTGATTGCCAAGTATTGAATGCAACTTTGATTCTAATGGTAGAGACTGAAATTAAGTTAAAATAATTTCAGATACTGTTGAGAGCTTTGAAGGAAACCAAATAGGACAAAGGGTTAAAGAGTGAGGGGAAGATGGGGAGTTGCTTGGGGAGAAGATGCTCTAAGAAGACATCTAGAAAGATGAAATGTCAGGTAATGCCTGAAGCACAAGAAGGGCTGGGCAGTGGGGGAGAAGAGCGTTTCTAGCAGAGAAAATAGCAAATGACACAGTCTTTGAGTGGAAGTAAGTCCCGGTTAAACAGGGAGAGGTGTAAGAAACAAAGCTAGTGATGTGGTCGTAACCTTTTCATACAGAGGAGTTTAGACTCATTCTAAGTTCAATGGGAAGTCATTGGAAGGTTTAATAAGAGCGATGCATACTTTGATTCCTTAACAGACTAGATAGGAGATTTAGGCAATAATCCACGCCAAAGATGATCCAAATCCTTATTCCATTCTTTCGCTATAGTTAGTCTTTCTTCTGAAAATGCACAGTTCAGTCTTCCTTTAACAAATATTTATGAAGCCAAGACAATGTGCCAGATGTTGTACTAGATGCTCTAGTATGAAAATGAAAGATATTATTCTTTCCCTATCCTTAATGATTAGTCTGTATTTTGACAGTTGGAGTCAAAGGAGTGTTTCAATCTCCCTGGGGAAGGCAGAGATGGTTTAAGTAACACTTGAAAGAATGAACAGTTGACTAGGCAGACAGGGAGATATCAAGAAAGTTATTACAGGCAAAGGGGATATATATAAAGAATAAAAATATCAGAAAGTATGACATATTCACTGACAGAGAAATAATTGTGTTAAGGTAACAATATGGGATCAGAATGAATGGAAATGAGGCTGGATGAGCAGTCAGAGGCCAGAATCTGAGGGTTCACTTTGTTGTACTGAAGAATTAAGTTTTACCTTATAGGATACTGTGAGCCAACATAGACATTTCAATAGGGCAGAAACTATCAGTTTTCCCTGTTATATATTTAATTGTAGTAGAGTTGATTAGATAGGATAAGAGAAAAGTATTACAAGATTATTGTAATAGTTGAAGAGAGATGCTAATTGCCTCTACTAGAAGGTATGAAAGTACAAAGATAAGAAATTGAGGAGGTAGACTCTATGGGTTTGATGGTTGATTGAATGGGGATGGATAAGAGGTAGGTAGGGAGAAGTTAGAACCTAGGGTGACAGATGGTGCCATTCAATAGGATAAAGAAATCAGGAGAAAATGAACAGGCTTATGCAAAATAGGTTTGGGTTCAAGTATTGGAGTGGGAGGTTTGGGTGCCTCCGTATATACCCAGTTGTCAGTTGGTACTCATGCCTAGAAGTTTGGAGCATAACAGGAACTAACTATAAAAGAGTTCAAATATGTCACAGTGTAAATCAGACTACTGATTTACAGTGTAAATCAGCTACTGAGCTGGAAATTTAGGCTATTAGATCTTTGCAGTGTGTTTTATTTGTCTTATACTGATTTTTAAAATATTAGGCCAGCATTTTTAAATCCATAGATTTTTCATAATAATATAGACATGATTACTTTGAAACCCTAGATAGCAACAATATGTTGGGGCTGCATTGAAATAGGACATGCACTACTTTTTGACCAGAATAACCAGCCAACTCACTTTACTTATTTATAATACCTGCTTAGTCCTATTGGTATTGGTAAGATTTATGGTTTTGTGTCAACTCCTCTGGACCAGGATTCTCAGTGGTTTAGCAGTTAGGTGTATTTATCACCAGGAGGAGATCTTATATGATGCAAGTACTGCCAGGATGTGATCTGATGTGATCAGCTCTGATCTGATGTAATTGTCCTGTGTGCAGCAAATCCTCACTTTTTTATTTTAATGAGGTTGGATACAAGCTACAGGATAAGGTTGTATCTTGCACCAATCTTTTTCAAGATATAAAAGGAAAGCAAAGTGAGCAGAAACAGAGGGACGAACTACACCAATAAAGAAGAGCCAGGAATGGAGTTAGTCTTTTGGACCTAGGGTCTCTGCGCTCTGAAGCTCCTCGATCCAGGGAAGACTGATACCAAGACACATGGAGCTCTCCAGGGAATGCTGGGCCTGCAGATGCTGCATTAGATAACAGACAGCATTTGAGCTTGAAACTGCAGATAGCAAAAAGGAAGCAAACATCAGAATTCAAGTAAAGGCTGGGTAGGGGGAGTAGAAAAGCACAGGAAAGGTAAATCTGTGTTAATCACAGCATGGTCCATAGATAGTGTTTCCATGTGGGAATTTCATCCCAACATTTCTTAAGAAATATGTTTTTCCAATTACTGAATCCTATAAGAAGAAAAAACTCAACTGAGAAATCTGGAAAACTGGAAAAAGTGTTATAATCTTGCAATAATTAATACTTTTAAATCCATATAAGGATGTTACTGGTTAAAAGAAATTCATTAAAATTAAGTTGCAAATAAGAACAGGAAACACAGGCACGCAGAGTTGTAGGTGAGGTAGTCAGTTCTGGGAACTAAGACTAGGTCACGTGAGAGATAAGTGGTCAAGGACATTGTGATCTTTTACGCATTTGTATAATGCTTAGTCTCCACAGGGACTGGAAACTCTATGTGGACAAGGATTCTGTATCTTGTTTACCTTTGAAAGCTTGTCTCTTGCACATTTGGTTCTCTCAAGTGCTTGATGAATCATAGTGTTAGTTTAAAAAGAAAGGACAGCACTTTTTTAGGGAGCAGAATGAAAGGATGGATGAACACACAAATGGGCAGACAGAATTGTCCGTGAAAGTTGTCAAGTATATGGAAAGTGAGTTTTACAATTTTATCATTTCCATCAATTTAATTACCACGCAGACACTTAAGTTGCCGTAAGTGACAACATACACACACACACATTTTTATGTTTTTCTAGTCTTATAGGGAAACACAATGTCATCTTCACCTTGGTATTTAAAAACAATTTATTGGCTGTGTGGAAACTTTAGGGCCATTACTAGAAAATGGCTCTAATTGCCTTTGTTCAGGTATTACACGAAGGTACAATTTTGGATGGATCTACAGATGGACGCTAAACCATTTTATCATATAGAGATTCAACCTTGTCAAATATGTTTCTTAGAGAGGGAGAGATTATTTTGTCATTACAGAATTTCTTATTGGAAGGCATTTATCATGGTTGTAGATCATATTTTGAAAAAGTATTGGGTTCATCAGTACCACTACTTGTCTAATATTTTACCTACATAGCAGTATATTGCTCAGTAAGATAAGCACTGGACTGCTGTCTGCAAGGTCAGCAGTTGATACTCACCAGCCACTATTTAGAAATCTTATACAGGGTTGCTGTGAGTCAGACCAGGTTAAGAGCTCAGCTGCTAACCTAAAAGACAACAGTTCATACCCACCAGCCGTTCCTTGGAATAAAGATGTGGCAGTCTGCTTTCATAAATTAGAATGTTCTAGAGAAGCTCTGCTCTGTCCTGTTGGGTCACTATTAGTCAGAATTAACTTGACTGCAACAGATTTTATTTCTCCTAGATTCTCAAAGCCAGGTTAATGTAAAAATTGCAATTTACTTTAGCATCCAGTGAGGACCATTAACCATGCAGACCTTGCTTTCATCCTGACAGGACCCAAAGTGCTAAAAGGAAAGAATGTGGGCACTCAGTCAGCCCTGAGGAAGAGGGTAATGATTAAGATAAGCACATATTTTCATTCAACTCCTGTTGAGCACTTTTTATGTAATATGTATAGTTATGGTGTGGTGCTGTAGGATCAGCACTGGTCTGTGAACCACAGGGTCAGCAGTTCAAGCCCACCAGCTGCTCCTTGGAAACCCTTTACAGGGTCTCTGTGAGTTCGAACCCACTCAATGGCACATAACAACAACATGCTTGTTGTTAAGTGTCATGGAGTGGGTTCCAACTCACTGCAACCCTGAATAGGATTTCTGAGGAGTGGCTGGTGAGTTTGAACCACTGCTATTGTGGCTAGAAGTCCAGTGCTTATCCTACAACACACAACTCCATTGTGTGATACAGTGGTGAACAAAACAGAAATATTTACTCTAGAAGAGTTTAGCTTTCTTGTGTGGTGGGTGGAGGGAAGAAAGACAGATGATAAAAAAGTAACATTTATGTCAATTTGCAAGAAGTGTTTGGATAACAATGAAGTAGGAAATGGGACAATGACCCTAAAGTTTTCATTGAAGATTTGATTGGCCACTGTCATAAACTAGCAAACCTCAGAACTCAACCAGCTAGCTAATTAATATATTTTGTTCAGACCATACAGTTGTTTAAAATGAAAGCAAAACTGAATTGGTTTCCAGGATTTAAAAGACTCACCATTTCACATAAAAGTTTGAATTTCTGGTTTTCGGATTAACCAGAAGATATGGTAGTATTCCAGGATCTGCTAAAAGTTGGTACTAACTGCTCCCTTTAAACAGGGCATCATAAAACTATAGTATAGTAAGTAGGTGGTGCAACAGTTAAAAACTCAGCTGCTAACTAAAGGCTAGTGGTTCAAACCCACCAGACATTCTGCAAGAGAAAGATGTGGCAGTCTTCTCCATAAAGACTATAGTCTTGGAACCCTATGGAGCTGTTCTATTCTGTCCTATAGTGTTGCAATAAGTCAGAATAAATTTGTGAGCAACACATTTTTGTTTTCTTTTTTTACATATAGTATAGCTCTTGATGTGTTTCAGGGGCTATCCTATGAACGTTTCATGAAGGAGCTAATTTAATGTTCCCCACAACCCTCTACAATAGGCGCTAAATGGAGACATAGAGAAGTGACGAAACTTGCCAAGACCACAAAGTTAGTGTATAGTGGAGTCAGTATTTAATTATAGAAGGTCTGGCTCCCAAGTCCAGTTCTAACCATTGCATGCTCTTTCTGTTTTACTACTTGGTGATTTTCATTTGTTGAGGTTTGATGGAGCTGAGGTCTGTTTCTCTCCATAGATCAAGGTACAGGTGCTTTGGGATCTATAGTAAGCTTTTACTGGTAGGTGGAGCCTGTGAATAGATTCTGCTGACTCAAGGTCAAGACAAAAGTATGAATGTTAGCCAGGATTTCAGGAGCCCTGGTAGTGTAGTTGGTTACTTGGGCATAATCACAAGATCCCACTTTTGTGCCCAAGTAGATGCAGCCCAGCGCTCTGTCCCTTCTATCTGTAGCCATTTCTTGAGTGCCAGCCCTGCCCTTCTGAGCAGTTCTGGGTAATGCTCCAGTTCTTTGCCTCACCTTTCCTGCTTTTCTCCACATGATTGCTTTATCTTCCTCCCAAATCCGGAGATAAGGAAAAATTCTATGCATTTTGCTGTATAAAATATACAACATGAGATCAAACATGAAAGCTAATGGTCTTTTCCTTCCTTCTCTTTTAGTTCCTTTGAAAAAATAATTCCACGTGCTTTGTCTGTTTTAGATAATAAAACTCTAGGAGGGTGTGTGTGTGTTCCATTTCAGGGAAGCAAATACTGTCACCATGTAAATGGTGGTGTTTCACTTCAAAAGACAAAAACCATCCATTACCTGGATATTAACAGTGATGAAACTTAGCAACAATAAATATTTAGCAGTGCATGAATCCTCCTTTACCTCATTTACAGACTGATTGGAAGAGTTTCACAGCTCAAGGGACTAAAACTTGGCATCCATTCTACTAGGCTAAGTTCATATTTTATCACTTTCTTCCTTTATAAAAGTTGTTTCTTAGTTACAGAACATCAAACATAAGTTGGATATTGTTTCAAAATTGAGGCCAATTTTGGATTTTGTAATACTCTATTAAACAACAACCCCCAGAGGAAGATATTTATTAAAAATATTTTTAAAGTGTATATAATTTATGATTTTCAGCCTATATGATCAATGGATACAACACTTGTCAACATTGAGCTAATGAAAGAATTTGACTTGGAGTCTTGGTGTGGCACTATAGGATAGGTGTTGGATTGCTAACCAAAAGGTTGACTATTCAAATCCCCCAGTCAGTCCTTGGAAACTCTATACAGGTTCACTCTGAGTTGGAATCCACTCGATGGCACTTAACAACAATAATCAAGGAAAGGTAGGAAATGGCATTGTTAGCACTGGAGTGAAACGTGGCCCTCGTTTCTGGCAGTGATTGAACAGTTTATCTCAGTGAAGACTCTGGGGACAGAAGTTAGGAAAGGTTGAAGTGCAGAGGCTGGGTCAGCCCCATAGTTCAGATCAAGTCAGACCTCCAGAGACCAGCAGTCTTCAGGTAGCACGAGGCATAACCTAATCTATACAGCCACCTCCTAAACTCATACTTTCTTTACATTTCTTGAATATGCTGTGGTTTATCTGAAAATATGAATGTTAGCCAGGTTTTAAGGAGCCCTGGTGTCACAATGAATGGGTTATGCATTGGGGCTGGTAACCACAAGGTCAAAAGTTCAAATCCATCAGCTGCCCCATGGGAGAAAGATAAGGCTTTCTGTTCCCATAAACATGGCTAGGCGTTGGAACCAAGTCCACGGCATATAACCACCAGCAGTGGCAGCCAGGTTTTGCCCTTGAGTGAGATGTGCCACACTGTGACTTTGGGCTCACCCACTTAACCCCTCTGAGCTTCTGTTATCACGTCTATAAATGAGAAGCTGGACCAAATGATCCTTAACGCACCTGTAAGTTCTAACATTCAGGGCGGGGGGGTGGGAGTGGCAAGGAGGAGCTATTGAAGTCAGTGGCAAAAATGGAACTCTCTTTTAGTTTTCTTTTAATAAGCAAAGTTATTTAATAAATTTATTATATGTAAACATGTTGTTGTTATGTGCTGTGGAGTCGGTTCCGACTCATAGTGACCCTGCACAGGGTTTCTGAGGCTGTAAATCTTTATGGGAACAGAAAGCCTCATCTTTCTCCTGTGGAACAGCTGGTAGTTTCGAACTGCTGACCTTGAGGATAGCAGCCCGATTCATAACCACTATGCTACATAGCTGAGTCTTCAAGTTATGGTTCTTCTTTCTCCATCTCTTCTAAAGACCTGAGCCTGGACACAGACAATTTGTTTTGATGTCATTTTTAGTGGAGTGCCTGAGGTTCAGCTCTACCACCACTATAGTTTGTTTACTCCTAAATGCCCTGATACAAAATCAGGTGGCCTTAATGCTGCTGCACTTGCCAAAGGGCATAAGTGTGTGGATCCTTTGGTTGACCTTGGCAAAATGAGGTAGAGAAGGAACACCTCAGCTGAACTTGGTCTCCAATTGGCTGGTGCAAATCTGCTATGCTGAAAAGAGAAGGCTGGGGGCCTGGAAGCAAAATAGCTCTTTCACTCTGCATCTCAGATTCTGCCTTCTAAAAATGAAGATGGAATTTCACTAGATTGTAAACTATGAAACCTCCCTAGGATGTGAGGTACTGTTATTAAACTTACAGCAAAACATGTTTATTGTTAGGACAGCTGAAAAGAAAATGTTGAATAATGAAATGTGTGTGAACGAGTGACTGAAGATTTGTGTCATTGTTTTACTAAGTCTACACGTATCTGTTGTGATCTCAAGTTCTTAGGCTCTGCATCTTTGCAAATATTCAACTAAATTCTTATTTTAACATAAGATTGACAATAGATGATCTAGCACAGTGGCTTTCAAAGTGCTCTGACTGTAACCCACAGTAGGAAACACATTTAACATTGTGATGCAGTGTACACTGGCATATATATCTGCGATAAAAGTTTCATGGAACGATACTATGAGCAATTCTCTTTAATATTTTTCTTTTCTTTTTTATACTATCTATTTCATTTCTCTTTAAAATGCTAGTCATGACCCACTAAATTGATTTCATGACCTATTAATTGGTTATGAAAACACTGACCTAGCACATATTTGATCATTTTCTTTTTCTTTATGAATGCCCGAGTTTGGACATGAATATGTATGTGCAGTATCAGTGCATGACCAGATCACCTTCCACACACCCGGAGCCCAAGTTTATTCCTTTAAGATAATTGAAAGAGCACAGGCTTCACAGACACAGAATCGCAAATGATTTCAGCTGGGTAACTTACTAGCTGTGTGACATTGAGTGAGTTATTTAACCTTTCTGTGTCTCAGATTCCATATTTTAAAACTAAGATAATTGTACCTACCTCCCAGTATTGTAAAAAATGACTATGCAGTGCTTAACAGGAAGTAGGTACATAGTAATCACTCACTTAAATGGTAGTGATTTTTACTAATTTTGTCACAAAGTCTGTTTTTTGTTTTTTTGTTTGATTTTAGCTTTTATTGTGAATTGGATGAAGAAGTTTACAAAGCAGATCACTTTTCCATCCAACAATTCACATACATTCTGTTTGATGCCACCAAGTCTTTTTGTTCTTCCTTTCAGAATATTTCTTACACCATTGTCGCTTGAGTTTTCCTGAAACCTATATTATCGCCATACACTTCTTCTCAGGCCTTACAGTTTCCCACCTGGCCAGCTTAACTTGCATAACAAAAACAGATGTAGTTTCCATAAACACCATTGTATTTCATCACTTTATAACACTCGTTTTATCCTGTTATAACTTTCTAAGATCCATGTAACTCCTATAAGACTCTAGACTCTTTAACCTGGCATTTCAGATTCCTTTTAAAGGGACCTCATCATGACATTTATTCCTTCAGCAAACCTATTTCGTGAGGCCCTACTATGTGAGCAGCACTGTTCAGTTTCTGGAGATTCCTCAGTGAACAACTTGTCATCAGCTTCTTTGGAGTAGTGAAGGGACAAAGGCAAGAAACAAGTAAATGTATACCTATACAATATACAACTGTAACTATATAATTTTAGGTCATAATAAGGATTATGAAGAAAGTAAAACAATGTAAGGGAAGATAGGAGTTCATATGAGGCGCAAATGGTTAAGTGTGCAAGTACTAGCTGAAAGGTTGACAGTTCAAATCCATCCGCTGTTGCCTCAGGGGAAAGGCCTTGTAGTAAGGTCAAAGACTTGAAAACCACCCTATGGAACAGTTTTATTCTGCACACATGTATAGTACCTGTATAGGGTTTCCAAGGCTGTACATCTTTATAAGAGCAGAAAGCCTCATCTTTCTCCTGAGGAACAATTGGTAGTTTCAAACTGGTGACCTTGAGGTTAGCAGCCTGACTCGTAAACACTACGCTACCAGAGCTAGTAGGTGCTAATTATTTTCTCTATGTATATATTTTTTACTTATAAATATATAATTATTTACTTATTTTGTGGTAATTGCATTTTCTTTGTAATCGTGAAAACTAAAATAATTTCTGCACATTATGTATCAGTAACTTCAATTTTTGTCCTATTTTTAAGCTGCTTGCCACAATATTGACAAGCATCTGATTGTGTGGCTTAGTTCTAATTATAGCTATGGCTACTTCACATGGTGCTGGATATTTCTAAGAGACTAAACAAAACGTGTAATGCTGTGAACAAGGGAAACAGCAGCATGTTTGTACTGTAAACTGACTGTTGTCATAAACAATAATTATCAACAGAGTGTTGGTATCATGATACTGTCTTGGGCCTCATCATTCAAACTCTTTCTCTTTGTATTTTACTCTGATTTTTAAGGGGGGTGGGGAACCTAACAACTCTCAATCTAATCATTATATTCTGCCTACATTACCAAGCAAAACATATTTACTGCTAGATCTACACTGTTTTTACAAGTTTATTAAAAACATGTGTTGCCCAGTGCCAGGAATAGCTACAGCAAATGCTAACACCAGTAGGCAAACTGTCTCTTCACTTTCTTCTAAAGATTTAGCTACCCCATCACTTTAACTATGAGTTATATAGTAGATGACCCTAT
>NW_006408530.1:18813625-18816006 GCF_000296735.1 Chrysochloris asiatica
TATATATATAACAGATAAGGCCCCTTTGTTCAGAGAGAGACTGAGAGACAGAAAGGGAAATGTGATTGGGTGGGGGCAGTAGATATGTGGAAACGGGACAGTGGTACACTTTATATCTCTGATTTGGGATTACAGACTATAACATTCAGTGAAATGGGACCTGTGGTTATGTAGGGTTTTTAAGGCAGTCCAGGTGTGGTGCTGTGGGTTAGTGCACTGGACTGCAAGTTCAGTTTGAACTGCAAGGTCAATGGTTCAAGCTCACCAGTTGCTCCTTGGAAACCCTATACAGTGTTGCTTTGGGTTGGAACTGACTTGATGGCACTTCAAAACAAAACAGGGTTTTTAAAGTAGCATGACATTCCCCGTGGTATACTTAACATCTACTTTCTGTTCTTTGTGTAATCTCAATTTTAATACATTTAATCTGTTTAATCATTTATTAACTTTCCATGTAGCCCTACTGCCCTTAATTAGACTGTTGTTTGTTGTTCAGTGCTATTGAATTGATTCCAACCCATAGAGACCCTATAGAGGGTTTCCAAGGAATGGCTGGTGAGCTTGAATTGCCAATCTTGCCAGTTCGAACCAACGTTACAGTCCAGCACATTAATCCATAGCACCACACCAGGACTCCTAATTAGACTGTAGACACATAAACACTTCTTTTTTTACCTTGTTTCCCACTGCTAATCCTGGTGTGGTGCTATAGAATCAGCACTGAACTTCAAACCATGAGATTAGCAGTTCAAACCCACCGGCTGCTCCTTGGAAACCCTATACAGGGTCACTATGTATTAGAACCGACTCAATGGCACTTCACAACAACAACATATAGTAAGAGCACAACAAGTATTTGTTAATATTTGAAAGAAAAGGAAGGACAGAATGAAGGTATTGAAGGTTTGTTTTTCTTATTTGGCATGTAATCATCAGAACTATTCCATCTCATCTCTAAATTCCTATAAAATAAAACAAAAAATAAAAACCAAACCTTTTTCTCTTGAGTAGATTCTGACTCTTGGTGACGGCACATGTTAAACAAGTCTATCAGCTCCATAGGGTTTTCTTGGCTGGAAAAGATCTTTATGGAAGTAGATTGCCAGAGTTTTCTTCAGAGGTGCAGCTGGGTGGATTCAAACTGCCAACCTTTAGGATAGCATCTGAATATAGTTTTCAGGAAAACTCAAGTGACAATGGTGAAAGGAAGAGCAAAAAGACTTGGTGGCATGAAACAGAATGTATGTGAATTGTTGAAAGGAAAACTGATCTGCTCTGTAAACTTCTTCATCCAATTCACAATAAAAGCTAAAATTAAAAAAAAAAAAGACTTTGTGATAAAATTACTAAAAATCACTACCATTTAAGTGAGCGATTACTATGTACCTTTATGTAAGCAGCCCAAGATTTAACCCACTGCTCCACCAGGGGTCCCTAAATTCCCATAGTCCTAGTATACTGATCACTCAGTTTAGCACTTGGCCATGCAATGTATTATATTGTTGTTGTGAAGTGCCATTGAGTCAATTCTGACTCATAGTGACCCTAGGTAGAGTTTCCGAGGAAAGACTGGTGGGTTTGAACAGCGAACCTTGTGGTCTAATGTAAGCACCTCACCAGTACTGTGTCCACCTAGCTCTGAATTAGTTTGTGGGCTCTCCAGGGCCTTTGTAATATTTCTTTTGGCAACTAATCTGGTGGGGTATCCACTGAGCACCTAGTGTATACTTGTCTATGTTATATTAAAATAGTTTTCAGTCTAATTCGAGAAATAGCATTCTATCAAATGGTATGAGTTATCAGCTTATATCATTCATCAAAAACTCAGTGAGCTTTCCAAGATTTGGAAAATTTGTAATTCCCTAAAAGTGTACAAGTGCTTTGTGTTGTTCAGTGACTGACAATGGGTTGTTTTTCCATCCTATGATGCCTTGTCAGGTTAAGTTCAACAAAGTGGAATATGTTTCCAAAAAGAAAAGCAAACGTTAATTTTCTTAAAATCATCTCTTTCTAACAATCATAATAATATAACACTGGAAGGGTGTGACCATGAAAATGTTATTAGATAACAACAGATACTCACTCACTTGCACTTGTTGCTGTCAGGTTCATTTACAAAGCCTGCTGAATTTATCTGTCTGCTTGTTTTCCACTTTGACCATAAACACACATACACAAACACACACAGACACACGGGGGTGGAGGGGCTTAAGAATTCATGGAAATCATCAAGGGAGAAGAGGACAAGTGGAATGTGGGACTTATCCAGAGAAGCAGCAACACCAGAGATGGAGGCAGAGGTGGGGACATGGATAGGCAGGGTGGCTGAAGACTCTAGATTCATGTGGGAAGAGAGGGACTGGATGCTGGTGGCCAGAAAG
>NW_006408530.1:18816255-18851074 GCF_000296735.1 Chrysochloris asiatica
TTGTATCCCTAGAATATCTTAGTAAATTTTAATTACTTTTTTTCTTTAAGTTTTTATTGTGGATTGAGTGAAAGTTTATAGGGCCGATCATCAATTTTACATTCAACAGATCATACAACTTTTTTCATCACAATGATTACAGTCCCCTTCATGTACCATCATATAACAGTATTTCTCTCTATCCACTTTAGATTTTTTGTTTTAAAAAAAGTAATTTAAAAAAATGTAATGGTATTACTTTCCTAATGTCCTTTTCAGCACTATCATTATTGGTATGGAGGAATGCAACTGATTTTTGTATGTTGATCTTATATCCTGCCATTTTGCTGAATCTTCCAATGCGGTCTAGCAGCTTTTTTACTGAGTCTTTGGGGTTTTCTGTGTATAGGATCATATCGTCAACAAATAGAGTTTTACTTCCTCTTTGCCAATTTTGATGCCTTTAATTTTCCTATCTTGCTGTATAGCTCTTGCTAAGACTTCCAGCACAATATTGAATAGGAGTGGTGACAAAGGGCATCCTTATCTGGTTCCTGTTCACAGAGGGAAGGCTTTCAGTTTCTCTCCATTAAGAGTAATGTAGGCTGTTGGTTTTGTATATATGCTCTTAATTATGTTGAAAAATTTCCCTTCAATTCCTACTTTGTTGAGTGTTTTTATCAGGAATGGATGTTGGATTTTGTCAAATGCCTTTACTGCATAAATTGATATGATCATGTGGTTCTTTTGTTTTACCTTATTTATATGGTGGATTATGTTGATCATTTTTCTAATGTTGAACCATCCTTGCATCCCTGATACGAATCCCACTTGATCATGAAGTATTATCTTTTTGATGTGCTGCTGGATTCCGTTGGCTAGGATTTTGTTGAGAATTTTTGCATCTATGTTAATGAGGGATATTGGTCTATAGTTTTCTTTCTTAGTGATGTCCTTCCCTGGTTTTGGTATAATAGTCATGCTTGCTTCATAAAATGTATAAGGAAGTTTTCCATTCTCCTCTATCTTCTGGAATAATTTGAGTAGTACTGGTGACAGCTCTTCCCTGAATGTTTGGTAGAACTCACCAGTGAAGCCATCTGGACCTGGACTTCTTTTGGTTGGGAGTTTTTTGATGACCTGATCAATTTCTTCTTTTGTTATGTGTCTGTTCAGGTTTTCTACTTTACTGCGTGTAGGTTTAGGTAGGTCATGTTTATCTAAAAATGTATCCATCGCTTCTAAGTTTTCAACTTTGTTGAAGTACAATTCTTCATAGTATTCTCTTATTATCCTTTTGATTTCCTTTGGTTCCGTTGTGACATCGCCCATGTGGTTTCTAATGTGTGTTATTTGTATCTTCTTCCTCTTTTCTTTTGTTAAGTTTGCCAAAGGTCTGTCAATTTTGTTAATTTTTTCAAAGAACCAGCTTCTTGTCCATTGATTCTTTCTATAGTTTTTCTGGTTTCCATCTCATTTATTTCTTCTCTAATCTTTATTATTTCTTTTCTTTTGGTGGCTGTAGGTTCCCTCTGTTGGTCTGTTTCTTTTTGTTGTAGATGCTGTGTTAATTTCATTTCTTTCTTCTTTTTGGATGTGTGCATTTATTGCAATAAATTGTCCTCTCAGCTCTGCATTTGCTGTTTCCCAAAGATTTTGGTATGTTGTGTTTTCATTCTCATTTGTTTCTAGGAACTTTGTGAGTTCATGTTTAATTTCTTCTACTACCCAGTTGCTTTTCAGCAGGGTGTTATTCAGTTTCCATGTATTTGACTTGATTTCCTTGGTCTTTCTATTGTTGATTTCTAATTTGATAGCATTGTGGTCTTAGGAAATGCTTTGTAGTATTTTGATATTTGTAAATTTATGGAGATTTGTTTTGTGGCCTAAGACATAGTCTATTCTGGAGAATGTTCCATGTGCACTGGAAAAGAATGTGTATTGTGCTATTGTTGGGTTGAATGTTCTGTATACATCTACGAGGTCCAGTTGGGCTGATTGTGTTGTTTAGTTCTTCTGTGTCTTTGTCAAGTTTCTTTTTGGTTGTTTTATCCATTTTTGAAAGCGGTGTATTAAAATCACCCACTATTATTGTAGATTAATCTATTTCTTTCTTCAAATCTATTACAGTTTGCTTCATATATTTTGGAGCTCTTTCATTGGGAGCATAGATATTTATTATGGTTATGTCATCTTGTTCTTTTACTACTTTTATACTGTATGTTGAATAGAAGAATTGAGTGCTGGATAGTCTCTACAAAGAAAAGTGATTTAGAACGAATAGTTGGATGGCTTTATAAATGGAGAACAAAAGTCTTCATGTTACTATATAGCGTGTCAGAAAGCCACTCTAGCATTCAAGAAGAGCTACTCTAATATGCACAAGCAAGGTGATTCCAGAGGTGACGACATTCCACATATCATGTTTTGGACACGTTATCCTTTCTTTATTATTATATCCAGTGTCCATGCTGGAGTGGCTATCAAATATTTGACAAAATAATGAAGCTGGCAATTTATATGAACTGATAGAATGTTATCAGGAATGTGACCATGAATCCCAAATATCACTTTATAGTTAGAAGACTGTTATACTCACTGTAGAATAGAACCTAACTGATATTTTTTAGAATCTTCAAATCATGTAAATTCTACCATAAGTCAATGAAATGCAGACGATACTAACTAACATCTTTGCATGGAGATTATTTTCATGAATTTCAGAAAAATGAACTAAGCAGTTTAACTCTTGTGATAGTTCATAATTTAGTATAAAAAAAAAGACTTTTTTCTATTATATTGAGTACTTCCTTTGCTTTCATTCTGAATAAATGCATTCTCCTAACTGGAGTCCTGGTGTGGTGCTGTTATAATAAGCACTGGACTTCAAACCACAGATTGGCAGTTCTAACCCACAAGCTTCTCCTCAGAAACCTTAGACTGTGTTGTGATGAGTCAGAAGGAACTCAACAGCACTTAACAAGAATTTCTTTTAGAGTCCTGGTATGACATGTAGGATAAACTCTGGATTGCTAACCAAAAGGTTGGAAGTTCAAGGCTACCAGCTGCTCCTCAGAAACCCTATCCTGGGTAACTATGAATAGGAATCAACAGGATGGTACATAACTACAGCTGCCTTCAGGTTGAGCTTTCAAGATATACATTTGTCACACATCACTGTTATGGGTTTTCAGCCCCTTTTTTTCCCAATGATCTTGTACTTTTGATTCATAATCCTGAGAGAAGTTACCTCTGTGATCAAACTCACAGTTTCTGTGTTGAAATAGTCTCCTTGAGCCTTTTTATATGCACTTATTCAATCCAGTGGAGTGGCACCACAGAGTAAGCACTCAACCCTAAGGTCAGTTTGAACACAAGGTCTGTAGCAGTTCAGATTCACCAGTCACTCCTTGGAAACCCTATACAAGGCTGCTATATGTCAGAGTAAACTGGGCAGCACGTACCAATAACATTCAATCCAGTAGGTCACACCAGCATCATATTTGGTTCTTCCAAAATTGTAACATCCACAGTGACCATGTATTCCATCTGCTTAGAAAGAGTGTCTCACATTTGGCCTTCTTGTCAATTCTTTAACATAGTAAAAGTCCTGTTATCTTAATTATGGTGTAGTCCTGGTGTGGCGCTGTGGGTCAGTGCACCAGGCTGCAAAGCCGTTTGAATTGCAAGGTTGGAGGGTCAAGCTCACCAGCGTCTCCTTGGAAACCCTATACAGGGTTGCTATGGGTCGGAACCAACTTGATGGCACTTAACGAGAACAACAACATCAGAGTTTCATGTGCTTGTTCTTCTTCTAGCTTTAACTTCTTTCTTCTCCCTCCACATCCAGTGCTTTATGTACTATGGCCAAATTAACCTTTCTAAAATGTTACCCACTGTAATGCTACTACATCAAAATCATCAGTTACTCCTAACCTATAAATAAAAGCCACATTCCTTAGACTATCACTTAAAGCCATATATAGTCTTCCTGCCTGCCTCATCTCTCATTGTGAACTCCAGTCAAATGGACACATGTGAAGTTCTCCAAGCACAGCATCGACATGTCTTTCTACCTTTGTGCCTTGCTCCTATCATCATAATTTTCAGTTGACACACTGAAATTGTGGAAGGAATGTGAACTGTAGATGGGCAAGATCTGGGTTCACATTTTGATCTGAATTCTGATTTGATAGATGTACGGTCTTAGACAAGTTATTTATTCTCTCTGAGCAGCAATTTCCTTGTAGGTAAATGGAGTAAATGACATCTCCTGAAAGGACTGTTGTTGTTGTTAGGTGCCATCGAGTCAGTACCGACTCATAACGACCCCATGCACAGCAGAACGAAACACTGCCCAATCCTGGGAGAACCTCACTACGGTTGCCACACTTGAGCCCATTGATGCTGCCACTTTGCCAATCCATCTCGCTGGGAGTCTTCCTCTTTTTCTCTGACCTTCCACCCTACCAAAAATGATATCCTTCTCCAGTGACTGGTCCCTCCTGACAATATGTCTGAACTATGAGAGTCGAAGTGTGGCCATGCTGGCCTCCAAGGAGCACTCTGGCTGCACTTCTTCCAACACGGATCTGTTAGTTCTTTTGGTAGCCCGTGGCACCAAATCCTGAAAGGATTAATTGAGAGTAATTCAATTTCACAAACACACACACACTTCTGTTAATAGATACTCCATTAAAGTTCTCTTTTTCTTGAAATATTTTTCTTTAGGTTAAGCACTGGACTGCTAACCACAAAGATGGCAATTCAAACTCACCGGCCGTTCTTTGGAAACCCTGTAACAGGGTCACTATGAGTCAGAATAGACTCGATAGCACTTAACAATAAGACCACACTATACTTTCTCTAAGTCCAAATTCATCTTCTCCATTCTCATAGTATTTTCTTGCGATGTTCTCTAGCATTTCTGGATTATGGTACTCTTTAGCACTCAGCATGGGCTGTTTTATTTAAATATTATCTATCCTATGGAAGAGTAATGAAAGCAGGTATACACGCATATATAGTTCTCTGTACCCCTAGAAACTGGGAGTGCAGTGGCTCCATACAATAAGCTCTGGACTGTGAACCACCTGGTCAGTGATTCCTACCAGCAGCACTGCAGTTGACAGATAATGCTTTCTGCTCCTGCAAAAGATTGAAAGCCTCAAAAACCCTGCACAGGGTCGCTCTGAGTCAGAATTGACTCAACAGAACTTAACAACAACAGCAACATTCCTAGAAACTAGTAAAAGTATGCTGCAAGTGTTAAAAATGTAACAAACATGTGTTCTTGCCAGTGTAATTATGATGACGTCACCAGGAAATCTCAACCACCACATATTTCCACAAAGCCAGCTTTATTTCATCTAAGAGTTTTGGGGCATTATTAAAACCAAGGACTATGCTGTGCACCAATACAGCTGTACCAGCTAGTTTACCATTGCCTATTTTAATTGGCTGATGCTTGGACTCTCTAGTTGTTAGGTATTTTTGCTATCTACCATTTATGGTGCACTTTTAAAAAATACAAAATCTAAATCTTTATGAATCATTTTATACTGTCTGAACTACAAATTTCATTTGTTATCTAGCTTTGACAAAGAAATGCTTAATTTCTGATGAATTGTGTGCTCCTTTCTGAGACTTCCGCTACTGATACATCTTTTGAATAGAAAGGATGTCATGCTGGGTAAGGTTTGTTCCCCAACTTCTTACTCATGAACTTTCAATAGACTTCAGATGTGGAGAAGCATTGCCCTCCTCAAATACAATTTGCAACTGTATTTGATTCACTTGTCTCCTTTCATGAAATTGAGATGGACAGCTGAGTCAACTTAAAAAAAAAAAAAAAAAGAATATATGGTTACATTTTACTGTAATAATTTTAGATTGCCTTATAAATTTGTATGCTAGAAAGCAAAATCACCTCTCTTGGTTTTTGTTTTCCTTTTCAGCACAGTGAAAATTAAAATACAGTAGAAAGCAATATTGACTCAACAAGGTTGTGGTCTATTTCAAAGTGCGGTAGCTATCTGGAAGAGATTTTCAGGTTGGGATTATGTTGGTGCTAATGGTTAAATCTGCATATCTTTTCTTTGAGGTTCTGTGTGGATTGATGTAATGGGATTAAAAATAAAGTGTACACATTTCTTTTAAGCAGTTCAAAAAGGGATTTGGAGGAGTAAAGTCTGTCTCCTGCTGCAATTTATCAAATCCCTTTGCTCTAACAAAACTGATATGAAGCTGGGACTCCATTCACAGATTTGACAGGTTATTCTTTTAAGTGCCCTCGAATAGGTTACAACCCATAGCAACCCTGTATAGGGTTTCCAGGGAGAGGCTGATGGGTTTGAACCATCAACTTTGCAGTTCAAACCAACCTTGTGGTCCAGTGCTTGTTGTACAGCACCACACTAGGACTCCATTTGCCAGGTTGTTGTTGTTGTTGTCAGGTGCCATCGAGTCGGAACCGACCCATAGTGACCCCATGCACAGCGGAACGAAACAATGTCCTATCCTGGGCCAACCTCACTACCGCTGCCACACTTGACGCCATCAATGATGTCACCTGGCTGATCCATCTCGTTGGGGGTCTTCCTCTTTTACTCTGACCCTCCACCTTACCCAGCATGACATCCTTCTCCAGCGACTGTTCTCTCCGGACAATGTGTCCAAAGTATGAGAGACGAAGCCATCTTGGCCTCCAAGGAGCACTCTGGTTGCACTTCTTCCAAAACAGATCTATTGGTTCTTTTGGCAGTCCATGGCACTTTCAGTATTCTCCTCCAACACCACAACTCAAAGGCATCAATTCTTCTACAATCTTCCTTACTCACTGTCCAGCTTTCGCATCCATATGAGGTTATTGAAAATATCATGACTTGGGTCAGGTGCACCTTAGTCCTCAAGCTGACATCTCTGCTCTTCAATACTTTAAAAAGTTCCTGAGCAGCAGATTTGCCCAATGCAATACGTCGTCTAATCTCTTGACTGCTGCTTCCACGAGTGTTGATAGTTGATCCAAGAAGAATGAAGTCCTTGACAACCTCAATCTCTTCTCCATTGATAAGAATGCTGTTTATTGGTCCAGTGGTGAGGATTTTTGTTTTCTTTACATTGAGTTGTAATCCATACGTAAGGCTGTGCTCTTTGATCTTCATCAGGTAGAACACACTAAAAGATTTTCATAATCACTGTCATTGTCCTTGTTTTCACCTGAAGCAATAGAATTCTAGCTATTGCCTCACAATGTGGCTTGATTTATTGAAAATCAAGCAGGTTCAATTAATTTTAAGCAACCTCTAAAGTAACTTGCTTCATCAACTGATAAACAAAGTATATATGGCTTAGGAATATTGGTCATTTAGCTAGAAAGTGATAAAAAAAGAAAAAAAAAAGATGCTGACATAATAGTTTTGTCTTGCCAATCGATCTTGGCTACTTTTTTTTTTAATGGATCTGTTTATTATATATTTTCTAATGGAATTTTCACATTTTCTACATGGTTGAATATATATATTCAAACACATACAGATTAACATACTGCAAAGTCTAATTAATATAGAAACTAAGCAATCCAAAATGTGGTTGTTTTAAAAATGACTGAATATTAAAAAAAAAAAAAAAAAAAACTTTAAAAAAATATAATAATGTAACATGCAAACATTCCTCATTAGGGAGGAAAAAATGAGACCGATACTTTACCGCTCTGGTAATATAAAATGACAGCTTGTGTTGATTGTTCTTGGAAGCTGTTTCCACAAGTTAACTATTGTAAGAACTGTATGGAACCCTTGGGTTTGGGGTAGACTTCTTAGTGGAGAGTTGGCTTTCTCTACAGATTGGTAGGCCACACCAAACACACTAATAGGAGATGGTAAGCAGGAGCCCGGGTGGTTCTGGACACTAAGTACCGGAGCAAAAAAGTGAGCGCCAAACCATCCTTCCCACAGCATGCTCTTCTCAGCTGGGTGTGTATGCTGCTACTGTTAACTTGTCATCTAGGTTTGATAACTCACTGCAGTGGTCACAGAGGACTCAGACACCACACTCCCAGTTATGGGGCTTATTAGGAAAATTGATAAGTTACAATTCAGGGCCAGAAATGTTCAGGGCATGGTCTTTCTAGTCAGAACAGCCTCTCTTCTATCATGCCCACAGGCAGGCTTCTCGCTGGCCCTTGGCCTGTCTTTTGCCTGTTCTGGCAATGTTACAAAGCTCTCTGAAGACTGCTCATAAATAAATGTTCACAGGCCACCTCATTTCATCATAAGTCTCAGCCTGATGACACTCAGCTCTAGCGTCTCCAGTTAAGTACCTGGAGGCACCCCATTCTGCAAACAAGCCTCCTGCCAAAAGTCACACCGCTTGATTTGCCCTATGGACTGGGAAGCCCACTGCTCTATCTTATGTGCGGATCTTGGTTCTGTTGCTGCTCTTCATCTGCCGCTCCTCCCATGTCACAGCTTTCTGTCCCTGGATCAAGGAAGTTCAGTGCACAGGAATCTCAGTGCCCAAACGATGTGCTCTACTCCTGGCTTTTCTTTGATGGTAGTGAGATGCTCCCTTCCTGCTTCTGAGATGGCTCATTTTCAACACGTTGGAGTTCCGAGTTTTTACAATCACAATGAACTCAGTTCACCACTCAAATCTAAATCATATGATCCGATTAGCATCGTCTATCACCACCTCTTATTCAGACTCAGCAGGGCAAAAACAATGTTTGGTGGGAGTTACAAAGACTTTGGGTAGAAGAGCTATATTGAGTAATTCACTTCACTGAAACTGGACTGCTAACCATGAGATGAGCAGTTCAAACCCACCAGCTACTCCAAGGTAGAAAGAAAAGGCTGTCTGCTCCCATAAAGATTTAGCCTCAGAAACCTTATACAGGGTTGCTGTAAGTCAGAATCAACTTTCTGGCAGTAAGTTTTAAATTTGAAGCTGAAGTTAGCTTTTCAATACTTAAAATTATTTTAGCTGTGATCATGAATACATGATACAAAACCAAAATTCATACTCACTTAAAGACTAGCTTCTTCTCCTCATCTTTCCCTGTCTATTTTTTTTGTTAATTTGTTTCTATTCTGATTTATTTTTTTCCCTATAAATTATACCATTTTTCTATTCATCCAATTGGCCAATGGAATAGTATTTAAGCTTATTAACACATCACACCTCAGACTGTTCCACAGTCTCTATATTTCTCACTTCATTCTTGCCAGTTGCCACCCTATTCTTCCTTCAAGGTAAATTGATTTCCCTCCTCTGTGTTTTGTCTAATGCTATTCTCAGTGCCTGAATTCAGCCTGGCCCTTTGTGTCTTTCTCTCTCCAGTTGGCAGACCTATCTGTCCTGAAGTTAATCATATTGTGAACGTTTTCATGAAAAAGTCACATGACCAGAGTCATCTCCTCTCAGATCTCCATAGGGAATCACGTATCTGTAGTGTTCTTGCCATCTAGACATAACAAAGGTATATAGTGCCTTCATGACGTGGCACCTGGTTCCTCCTCTTCTAGTTCATTCTCTTCTCTCCTTGCTCCATTCCAGCCTTATATATCATACTCAGTAGCATTCAGCAATATTGGACCAAGATCCCCTATTAGCCCGCCACCACCGCCTTCCCTCTCCATATTCTTTCATCTGCCTCATATACCCATCACCTTACTTCTCCTCCAGCCTGGACCTAGTTTCACTTGTCTTTCAGCATTCTTTTGGAAGCCTTTCCTAGACTGGAAGGAGCTCTGGTAGCATAGTGGTTACGAATTGGGCTGCGAACCTTAAGGGAAGCAGTTAGAAACGACAAGCTTTTCCGTGGGAGAAAGATGAGGCTTTCTACTCCCGTAAAGATTTACAGCCTCGGAAACCCTGTTCAGGGTTGCTATGAGTCAGTTCTGACTCCATGGCACATAACCACCACCATCATCTCCTAGACTGGCTTATGGTCCTCTCCCTTGTGCTCCCAGCATGCTCTGAGTCCACTCTGATCTTAGCCCATAGCACCAGGATTGTCCTTTTCACTTCCATGCTTTTACTAGACTTTGAGCAACTTAAAAGTCAAGAGCCACATTTTATTCATCACTGCATTCAGAGAACAGTGCCAGGCTGATAAGATTTGTGTAATAATAAAAGTAGATGGAGTGCTTAAAGTCTGTTTTACATTATGATTAGTTGTAACTATTTTCTGTTAGGTTGTAAATTTTCTTGTAACAATTGTTGTAATCTGTGTGGTACTGGAAGATAAGCACTCAACCTCAAGGTTGGTTTGAACCACAAGGTGGGTAGTTCAAACTCATCAGCCACTCCTTGGAAACCCCATACAGGGTTTTCTGTGAGTCAGAACCATCCCAACAGCACTTGACAACAATACAGCATAATACTCAGAGTGTATTTATTGTACACTGTACATATGTGGCAAGTACTTACTGAATATATTTTAGCCAAATTATTCATTCACATGAATGGCACTCTTCAAACTATGCCCTCACAAAACTAATTTTAGTGTTAATGGTATTACACTTTTAGGAAATACACTTTGACGTGGCTTCAGAGATACTTTAGGAACCACCCAAGAAAAATCAGTCCTATTGCTCTTTTTTGACTTAAGATATTGGTATTCTACTTGACCATCACATCTCAACTCTTTTGAACCCTAATTTCCTGTTGTGTCTTGAGATATAATGTCTCAAATGAAAAATGTAGTAATTTTCAGTATAGTTAGTATATGGGACTCCAGCATTCTCAAAATCAGACAGTGTCTTACGTAGTATTTTCATTAAAGACTTGAAAGAATGAATGGCACGTTTGCAACAAACCCTGAAGATGAATCCAAAAGAGTACCATAAGCATTTTAATATAAACATAATTGAAGTACCTTTTAGAAGAGAAAAGTATATTTCTTTTACTAAGTTGAAAAGTACAGACAATAATCCACCTTACTTCCTGATAGTGGTGCTCTGTGTTCTCAGGGCTGTAAGGAACTTTGAATCACTGACAGATATGTTGGTGTTTGGGCTTGAGGTCTTTTCATCATATGATAATTCTTTCTTTAAAGTCTCCCTTTTAGTCCTTGACTTCACTCTGAACCACAAAGTTGGCAGCTCAAACCCACCAGCTGCTCTTCAGAAACCCTATACAGGGTTGCTATGGGTTGCAACCAACTCAACAGCACTTAACAACATAGGTGTGGCACTGTAAGATAAATACTGGACTGCTAACTGCAAGGTTGGTGGTTCAAACTCCTCAGCCAATCCTTGGAAACCCTCTACAGGGTCACTGTGAGTTGGAATGGACTCAATAGCACTTAGCAGAAACAACATAGATCCATTTAGTGTAGACAGAAGATGAGAGAAGAGTGTCCTTAAAAATACAAACTTAGAGTTCTAGACCTCCAAGTACAGCAAATGGAGAACAAACATTTTCTAAATATTTTTTTTATTTTTAGCATATGACATAGGTTTGATGAAATAAACTAACAACAATGACAAGCACAAATAAACTCAAGCAGAAGCAATAATAATAAAGGAAAATAATACTCAGGGTGTGCTTTCTTTAAAAGAGTATCTGTGTCATTCTGTTGTATTCTAAGAATGGTACAGATATTTCTGTGTTCACAGTCTTGTATAGCATGCATGCTTACACACACAAGCATATGAAAAATGGAACCTGAATACACTGCATTTTCTGTTTTGAACCTTAAAAATCACTTAAAAGTACTTATTCCATAAATCAACTCTTACTGCTTGTGTGTGTGTGTGTGTGTGTTTGTGGTTTACTTAAAGTCCCTGCGAACAAAGGGGACATGGGACCTGCATAATGCTTTGCTATTAGAAATCGAGAATACATATCCCTTGTTTTTATCACACTAACAAAGTGGCACATAAGAGAGGGTATCAAAAAGTTCATGGGGAAAGTGGAATTAAGAGATAAAGGAATTTCCCCACAAACTATTTGAAACCCCTTGTATGTCTTAAAGCAGACTGGTTTCTCAGCAAACCAATCATAGATTTTATAATTAACACAACTAGCTCAATGAAGTACCATCAAGGACTTCCCAATGTACAGATTCTGGAGTCTTCAAGCCTCTGGATCACCTTTATAAAGAAACCACGTTAGTGAAAGACATTCTTAAAAGTCAAGGGCAGTTCTGCTCAGTGTATTGGAGATGGGTAATACTGTTCCCACTGTGATTTTCTGATGCCTGTAAACCTCCACTTCCAGAGAAGAATATGGCTCAGGGAGAAGCTGGGGGAAAATGGTGATGATGTGAATGGTAGCTAAGAGTTGGCATTACTCCCAGAACTATGAGGAAATGGCATATTTGATTTGTGCCTATTTGTCAGAAAATATATTTCATCTTCTATTATTGAACAAAATAAAGTCCCTAAAGTAAGCATAGTGAGCCATGTTTGTTTATATTGGGGGAAACCTTCAATTTGTTCTTATCCTTCCAGGGTCTTATCAGAGTGATTATAACAGAAGCACTCTTGCCTGGGAGCCAGGAACCAACCTCAGTAGAGTCAGAGCCCACTCATCATTGCATTGAATTCTCTAGGTCAGTGTGCCCACAAATGCAGTCCAGCCAAGTCATCCCATGAAATGCTGTCTTAAAAAATAGGTGGGCAGAAATGTTGCATGCTTTATCTCCCTATAAATACTCACAAAGTAATACTTACTTCAGCTCAATGAGAAGTTCTACAGTAAGTAAATCTATCTTTGTTTAATATAGTAGTTCTAAGAATAATTGGACTGTAGTTTGCTTTTATTTTGTTGTTGTTTTCTTCATGTAACATTTGTTAGAATTCTGAGGAACTCATGTTTTCAAGAACACACTTTGAGAAAAGGTGCTTTTTAGACCTCTGACTCTATGCCTGAAAAATGAGGGGATTGTTAGGTGCTGTTGGTTGAGTTAGCCTCTGAATCACGATGCCCCCATGCATAGCGGAATCTGACTATTGTAACACATAGGGCTTTCATTGGCTATTTTTAGAAACCAGGCCTTTCTTAGTCTGGAAGTTTCAATGAAACTTGCTCAGTATAATAGTAACACACAGACCTCCAGAAATATAGGTGGTGATTGCTCATGAGGTGTATTGACTGGGCATCAAACTCATGTCTCCTGCGTGGAGAGAATTCCCTGTAAAAACTGAGGGGGAAGACTAAATGCTTACTCTAATGTCTCTCAGGTCCTAGTATGGTCCCAGGAAATATGCCAGCATGGTGTGAGGTGGACCCCAGCCCACGGACTATGTTGATACTCTGTGTGATCCGTTTGGGATAAACTATATATTTGTCATTAATTTAACAAAATAATTTGTTGAGGTTAAGGTTAAAAGGCATAAAGTTAACCATTTTCAAGTGACTAATGCAGTGGCACTTAGTACATTCACAATGTTGTACAACCACCCTCTGTATCTAATAGTTCAAAATATTTTCAGTAATTACTTCAAAGGAAAACCCCATACCTATTAAGTAGTTTCTCCCATTCCCACCTTCCCCTGCCCCCAGCCCCTGGTAACCACTAATCTGAATTCTATCTCTGTGGAAATTACTCTTCTGGATATTTCATATAAATGGAATCATGAGAAGGGGATTCCAAAGTTCACAGAAAACAGAGTTTTCCTCGAACTTTTGGAAACACTCTCATAGACTATGTGGGCTTTTGTGTCTATCTGGCTTCTTTTACTTTGCGTAATGTTTTGGAAATTCATCTACTTTACAGCATGTATCAGTACTTCATTCCTTTTTATAACTGAATAATATGCAATCATGTACATGCCATAATTTGTTTACCTTTCCATCCGTTGGTAGATATTTGGGCTGTTTGCCTTATAGGTTATGTGTTGAATGTGGTGGTGGTGGTTGTGTGTCGCTGAGCTGGTTCTGACTCATACTGACTTTGTATATGGTTTCCAAGACTGTAAATCTTTACAGCATCAGAAAGCCTCATCTTTCTCCCACCAAGTGGCTAGTAGATTCAAATTTGGGGTTAGTAGCCCAACTCATGCAGTTCTGATATGGCACTGTGGGTTAATACACCAGACTGCAAAGCCGTTTGAACTGCAAGGTCGGTGGTTCAAGCTCACCAGCTACTCCTCAAAAACTCTATACAGGGTCGCTATGGGTCAGAACCGACTCAACAGCACTTAACAACAACAGCCCAACTCATAGCACATGATACTGTCAGGGATCCTTATTTATTAAATGTACTATTTGTAATTCTTCCCCAAAAGGCCAGTTCCAAGAGCAATTGAAATGGGCCAGATTATAGTTGCAAAGGAGCACCATAGAGCTGAGCATATGTTACCTGCCATTACAGTTATTTTTGATGCTGAACTCTCTGAAGTATATTATGTTGTTAATTTGATAAATCCTACAGAGTGTATGAAGGAGCTCTGGTAGCATAGTGGTTACGAATCGGGCTGCTAACCTCAAGGTCGGCAGTTCGAAACTACCAGCGGTTCCGCCGGAGAAAGATGAGGCTCTCTGCTCCCAAAAAGATTTACAGCCTTGGAAACCCTGTGCAGGGTCCCTAAGAGTCAGAACCGACTCCACGGTACTTAACAACAACAACACAGTGTATGAGGGTTATGTATAATGAGCCAAAATGCAGGTATGTTTTCAATGTAATGTGATAGGTAATTATTAATAGCATTTTTATTTGTATTCAGAATTAAATTTAGTAAAATTAAACAATGTTCTGTTTGAATAGCTTAGGTTAGGGAAAAAGAAAAAAATGAATTCTTCCCCAAAACTATTAACCAAGGCATTAAGTCTACACTTTTGTCAATTAATAAAGAAGAGCTATTGAAAACTTGAAATTATCTGGCAGCTCTACATATAATAATTATGCAGCCAAGACTTTTCCTTTTGAAACGATTTATACATTACATAAACCTAAGTTTCTCATCCAAGTATCAGTTCAAGAGAGGCAAGCTTAAATAATGGAGGCAATGGGGAAACATAATATTACGATAATGTTCTTTGGTGCGGTTTGGAAGGTTTCAGGAAACATTTGGAACTATTTTTCTCTAAAGTCACTTAACTATTGAAGTGTTATGATAGCGTTTTCCTCTGCATTGTGTACCATACAAAAGGAGTACAGTTAAAGGAGACATCAATTGTAAAATATCCTGATTAGAGGGATTTTCAACAACTAAGAAATTACATGCTCTGGTATCATGGTATTAGTTTAAGAAAAGGACACTGTGAAGGACTAGATGACTGAGTGTGTCCCATTGGTTTCCAAATGCACATTTCTTTGCAAAATTGCATTACCAAATTACTTTAGCAAAAGTGCATTAAAAAATCTTGAATAGATGGAAAAGACCCTGAATTTTTATGACAAATAGGTTATAACTAACCTGATAAAATATTTCCTTTTTTTTTAAAGGAATAGTTCTAATAACATTATAAACCAATACTGTTCTGGGCACTGTTGAAGTGAAGAAAATGTTTCAACTTTTCTTTTACTCAAACTATTATTATTGGTCTATTTGAAATGTGACAGATATGGGCCTCAAAGGTTCTACACACACCTGTCAAGTGTTGACTTAAATCAAGTTCTTTTGTGAATGCCTAATTGTTATGGTCTTTGCATTTGACATATAGAGACGCAGTGATGGTCTTTTTTTTTTTTAAATGATAAAATAGCTGTGGATTTTTTTTTTTTAAGTCATGAAAGAGTGAAATGTTAATGTCTTTATATGGTAGATAGTTGGTTGAAGAAGGAAATGAAAGCTATCCTACGTATGCTTTTAAAGAATGTAGAATACTTTTGCTATATTTGAACTTAAAAAACCATTCCTGTTGAAGGTTGCTGTTCTATTACCACAGATTACCAGAAAATATGGCTAAACTACTTATCAGAATGGATCAGTGTCCTTGAACTTTGGGAACATAGTCAAAAGAAAAAACCTTGGAAATATGTCTCAAGCTATCATTAAAGTAGTCATTCCCAACAACCACCACCCTAAAAATAAAACATAACAAAGGCAGGCGGTGGGGTGGGGAAACAACAGCTCAGGTGCTAGGTAATTAAAGGATATGGAGGAATTCTCAGAACATTGCTGTCTTAATTAAGCTTCACTTCATAGTTACACATATATACTGTTGTGAAATAGTACAAGGAATGAGGAATATCAGCAACTTCAATTTTTTTTTTAATAGGTTGTTTTTTGCAGTTTCTAATGGAATACCTTGAGAGGATGCGCTGGAGAAGTAATGCCAGGTGTGGCATCCAGCAATGCTATGACTTCCTGTTCTTTTGCAAGCTTGACAAATAAATGAGACCTTACACACAGACCACTAACATGTGGCTGAATCCCAAGTTAAAGCAAATTAGTAACTGTTTGTTTTAGTGCTACATGCCGTAATGCAACAATTGTCAAGGTGGAATCAGTCTTACAGCCTATTTGTTGTTATTGTTGTTGGGTGCTGTGAAGTCGGTTCCAACCCATAGTAACCCCGTATAAGGCTTCCCAGAGGCCAACTTGTTATCCTGCAGCACCCCAGCAGGACTCCGATTGCTTATAGGGTAGCAAACAAATAGCAGTGTATGAGCAGGTTAGTCAGTGTTGTGAGCTCATACATGAAAGACCCAATTTTGTTAGTGAGGGTTAAACTGTGATTGCATAACTGTGTCTAGAAATATATTCTAATTTTAAATTAAAAAAAAATAATCCTAGTTTTTTTCCACTGGCAAATATCTTAATGGTCACTATTTGTATTGGGACCGTTTGGCTTGTCCATGCATGTTACCTTGTTGTTGTTGTTAAATGCCGTTGAGTCATTTCCGACTCATTGCAACCCTGTATAGGATTTCCAAGCAATGGCTAGTGACTTTGAACCTCTGACCTTGTGGTTCAAACCAACCTTGTGACCCAGTGCTTATCCTATAGTGCCACACCAGGTAGATCCAAAATGAGCTTCCCTAACATATTTCCCTTTACCCTAGTTTTACCTTCTTGATGGAACAGAAAACCCAGTATACCCTCTGGCTGTATAAGAATCCTGGGTATTTGAAGATTTACTTTCCTCAACTTTGCCTTGCATCTACGTGATCTTGTGAAGTCTGCACTCACTTTGTGAGACCCTACCACTTTGAGCAGAGTCTTGGTGTGGCACTATGAATTAATGTGCCAGACTGCAAAGCCGTTTGAGCTGCAAGGCTGGCAGTTCAAGCTCACCAGCTGCTCCTCGGAAACCCTATGCAGGGTCGCTATGGGCTGGAACTGGCTCAACAGCACTTAACAACAACATCAACCACTTTGAGCATAGTTTCTCTTTTTGTATCTCTCTGAAATTAGCTATTATGTTATAATCCAGAATTGTTTTGTACTTTCTTTCTATAGAACACCTGTCTTTTTTCTCTTAGGGTTTTGAAATGTTTCTCAAATCCATTGCATACACCAAATTGTATTCTCTCTCTGTTTTTCTTTCTTTCTTGCATCTTTTGCAAAGATTTTCAGAATAGTATGGCCACTTTCTTTCAAGTTCTTGATCATTTCCAAATCTCCCACTAGCCCTCTTTCCCATTCTGTCTGATTTAAGTCCAGAAAAGTAGTTTCCCTACTTGTTTCCTCCCTTCTTAAAGGTTAAGCAGTTAGTAAAGTAAGTCAAGAATGTCTTCAGTGTTGTTTTTTTTTGCCAAGCAAGACTTCCAGATGGTGTCCTGATGGTTGAAGTCCCCCACCACTACTTTTATGTTACTTCTGTGCCAGTTTTGTAAGCTCTTACCAAAGCATATCTTCTACCTGGCCTGGAAGTTTGCACTTCCAAAAAATATATCACCAGTGTCTTCTCTTTTCTCCCAAGGGCTGCCACCCTTGGGTTGATGATCTACCAGATGGAAAGTATGATCTTTGTGATGTACATATCTCTCTCCTTTGAGAAAATCTGTTTTCTTATGCAGTAGAGCTCTCCATTTGTCCAGGATTTATTCTTAACAATAGCAATAAAAAAAAGTGAGTATTTATTAAGTAATTACTCTGCACTGCCTTTGGTACTGAGCTATTAATATCTACACAGTCATTTGATATTCATGAAACTAAAGCTAATGATAATATTATGAGGTGTAGATGGAATTCTCTATATTTATGTAGAGAGTAAATGGGAGGCTATGTTGCCCAAGGCCACACCACTAATAAGTGATAGGCCGAGATTTGAACCCAGCCTTCTCACATGCTAAAGCTTATGCTCTTCCCCAGTTGTTGCACTGCTGTGCATTTCCCACTCCCTTGCAGTATCATAAAGCATATATAAATCTGTGTGCATAAAAATAACATGTTAAATCAGCATCTTACTCAAACTTTCTGTGTTGATGTGCAGACTCCTGAGACTTAAAGCTTTCACTCCAGTTGTTTTATTTTTAACTTTTTCCTAAAACTCTGGACATTTTATGTTTTTCTCCCACTAACCCTCCAAAATGTACGGATTTCTTGATGGTACTTCATGAAAAACACTTTTTCTGTTGCAGTCTTTTCCTTTCTGGAGCCTATAAAAGCAACTCTTAAGTGTTGTCCATGTAGCCACCTGCTTACTCCTTATATCCTGTTTTCTCTTCCAGGGTCATAGCCTTCCTTTCAAAGTAAAGATAAACAATACCTTCCCTGGCTTCTCTGGATCTCTTTCCTAGATGGTTATCATAGTGTTATTGTTACATGCTTTGGAGTTGGTTCCAATTTATAGCAACCTGTGTAGGGTTTCCACGGAGTGGCTGGTGAGTTTGAACTACAGATCCTATGGTTCAAACCGACCTTGTGGTACAGCGCATTATCCTGCGGCACCACACCAGGATGGTTAGCATAGGAGTTTTCATTTCAGGTAGCACATTAGAATCACCTGGTATTAAAAATATATTAGTATCTGATTCTACCCCAAATCAGTTGAAACAGAGTTGGATCTCATATATCAAGAGTATTTCCAAAAACACCAGTGTTTAAAAGCTTCAGGCATGCCTTCATCAGTAAGATCTGTAGCATTATGAGGTTTGTCTGGCAGTAACATTTGTTCCTGCTTGAATGGACAAAAAGTGGGTACATTTTTATACGTCTTGGCAATCACACTGAGACCTATCACACTGAGAACCATGCTATAGTAAGACAATGTGCGTCTTACTTAAGTCGGCTGCAGCTTTGCTACAGCTTTCTTCATGGAGATGAACAGATTCTGTGAGGTTTTCGTTCTGATTGCCGTTAATGTCAGCAGTGTGCCTACCTCCTAAGGTCTGAGGCTAGTACTCGAGCTTTGTGGCACTTCTGAAATCACTCTCCATGGAGAGCCCAGCACCTTTGGTCTAGTTCCAATTGCACACTTTCCTTCCTGCCTCTCTTGATAAATATTTTTTGCTGACTTCGTGTCATTTCTTTTCCTCTACTCCCTCAACATCTTTTCCTGTTGGGTTTCCTTCTACGAGAATCCCTTCCCACCTCTGATTTAATCTAGGTTAGACAACATCCTTAAGTCTATTCATCTTCTCTAGCAGGAAACAAACTAGCACTTAGAACAGACTCCATTTAGGAAGGAGCATAAAAATATCTCATGCATGGCTTCTTCTTTCCACTGTTTGTTTACCTTTTAGTTTAGAAGCCAAAGCAGAAATATATGAAACTTGTAGAACATGTGTAGTCTTCAACATTCAGGAGTCTCAGGGAAACCATCTTGATGAAGGTGGGACTTGGAATTGAATCTTTCAGGATAAAACAAAAAGTAAGAGTAGAGAGAGCACCTCAGGTTGAAGGGACATCATGGGATTCAATATAAATTCTGTGAAGGAGAATTTGTCTCAAGAATATTGTAATATCTGGGGAAGAAAATTGGGTGAGATAGAGTTAGACATAAGAAGAGAAATATAATTAGCTGGGTGGATCAGATTAATGATTGATCCTTCCTACCCATCCACCTCCATATTCAGATCAATTGCTGGTCTGTAGAATGCAGAGACCAAGGGCAGTGTCTTCTACATTCTTCTAAAGATGTTGTTAGATGCCATCAAGTCCATTTCTATTCATGGTGACCCCCATGCATGCAGAGTAGGACTGCTTCACTTTGGAAACAGGTCCTCAGACCTTACTTCTGAGGTGGTGAGTTTGAACTGGAACCAAACCTACTGTCATCAGTCCGTTCCAACTCACAGCTACCCTATAGTGGTGGTGGTTATGTGCTAGTGGTTATGTGCCGTGGAGTCACTTCCGACCCATAGCGACCCTGTACAGGGTTTCTGAGGCTGTAAATCTTTACGGGAGCAGAAAGCCTCATCTTTCTCCCATGGAACACCTGGTAGTTTCGAACTGCTGACCTTGCGGTTCACAGCCTGATTCGTAACCACTACGCTACCAGAGCTCCTTATGGTAACAGGAGTAAAATTGCCCCATAGGGTTGGGTTTCCAAAGGGCTGTATTTTTTACAGAAGCAGACTGTCACATGTTTCTCCAGTAGAGTGGCTATTGGGAACCGCTGACCTTTTGGTGAAGAGCTGGGCTCTTTAACCACTATACCTCTGGTGCTCCCTCTTCAAAGATTGTTCTTGTTGTTCAGTGCAGTAGAGTCTCTTCTGACTCATAACAGTCTGTCCCGTCTCATTACTACCCTTTTAGGGTTTCCACAGAGTAAGTAGCTGGTAGGTTTGAACCGCCAACCTAGTGCTTATCCTAGAGCACTAGGACTCCATAGCATGTTGTTGATGTTAAGTGCTGCCAAGAGGGTTCCCACCCATAACAACCCTGTGTAGGGTTTCCAAGGAGCAGCTGGTGGGTTTGAACCAGTTACCTTGTGAGTAGCAGTCCAGTGCTTATTGCCTAAGAAATAATAGTCATATAAAACATATTTGTGGGTTGGAACTGAGTGACACAAACTTTGTGTCTTGAAAATTAATCAGCCTCTCTCCTCTGAATTAAAACAAGGAACTCTTTCATCAAACTTTGTCAGTTGTAGAATAGTTTTCTAGAAAGGACATTATAGGTAAATTATATTTATGAAGAAGACTATTTCTGTAAACATAGTACAAAGGCTACTTTGGGGCAGCTTTTTCCACCCAGTCCATTCTCACAATTTGACATACAATGAAAGTCACTAAGGTTATTAAGAACTGATGGTGAATATATTGATGTTTTTTACAGGAGACATTCTTAATAATACATTTAAAAAAAATACAATCTTAATGTTACTTCACAATACATTAAGTTGCTCTGTGGTACTTTACCTACACAATCCTCTAGAGCTAACGAAAAAATAAAAAGATGCACCACTCATTGTTTCGAAAGAGCCAGTGTTTCAAGCATTATTTCCTTTTACTTTCTATGTAAAGTAGAAAGTACTTTGTTTTACTTTACAAAGACAGCCTTTAGTAAAACATAGGCGAGAACACAACAGGAAGTGAGTATCTGCCTGACTATTTGAAAAGGACTTGATACTCTAGTGCAGAATAGTGTTACTTATTTATTTTTTACAAGATAGTGTTTTGACTGAAAGGAAGCAGAGCAAGGAAAAAAACACTCTGAAGAAGGAAAATTTTGATATTGCAATCTAGTTATAGGATTATTTTTGTGTATTTCCCCCATTGAACTTTGCTAGCATGTTGTTTGTTTTTACAATCAGTTATCAAGTCTTGGTGTGGTGCTGTAGGATAAGCACTGGGCTACTAACTGCAGGGTCAGTGGTTCAAACCCACCAGCTGCTCCCTTGAAACTCTATAGAGGGTTGTTATGGGTTGGAACTGACTTGATGGCGCTTAACATCAAGTGTCTGCACTTAACTTCTAGCTTAATCACTAAATGACTTCACATACCACAGGTTTTTCCCATTCCTTCATAGTTTCCTTTCAGTTCTTTGTGCAGCTGCCTGAATCAGGGATGATAGAAAGACGAGCACAGGTGACGAGGGAAGGTGAGCCATTGTTGCTATTAGTGCTGTTTGTCTTCCTCACCTCTCTAGCACCTGGAACAGTTTTAGACTATATGATTTGAGCCTACCAGCCACTTAGAGGGAGAAGGATGAGGCTCCCACAAATATTTACAATCGACTCAATAGCACTTAGTAACGACAACAACGTGTTTTAATGCATTGGACTGCAAATCAGTTTGAACCTCAGGTTGGCGGTTCAAGCTCACCAGCTGCTCTTAGAAACCCTATACAAGATTGTTATGGGTCAGAACGAACTGGACAGCATTTAACAACAACAAGGGGCTCTGGTGGCACTGTGGGTGGATGAGGCATTGGACTGCTAACTGCAAGGTCGGTGACTTAAACCCGCTAGCCACTCTGCACAAGAAAGATGAGGCTGTCTGCTTCTATGAAGGTTTGCAATCTCAGAAAGAGGGTCACTGTGAGTAGGAATCAACTCGATGGTGCTGGATTTTTTTTTTTTTTTAATGAGATGGCTGGCTACCAATGCAAGGTAAAAAATTTAGAGCAGATGTAGAAATGAGAAAATATCTGAAATCACCAACTAGTTGTGAGTTTTCTTTGGGAGATTGTCTCTAATATTGATACCCAAAATATCAGCAACCAATTTGCCCAGGCTGACAGAAATGTTGTCATTCTAAAGCAAGTGGTCAGAGTGTGGAATTAATTTAGTGATGCATAGCCTCTGCTTGGAGGCCCTAGATAAAACAAACAGTTAACATGCTTGACTGCTAACCAGAGGTTTGAGTCAACCCAAAGACGCATTGGAAGAAAGTCTTGGCAGTCTTCTTCTGAAAAACCAGCCATCAAAAACTGTGGAGCAGTTCTTCTCTGGCACACATTGGTTTGTGATGAATCAGAATAAACTCTAGGGCAACTAGAAACTGGTGCATCATTTATAGTTATGTATATATACAGCATTTCAATTTATGCTTCGAACAACCTTATCAGGTTGCTCCATTTTGAAAAGTGAAAAACCAAAGGCTCATTGAATTTATTTGATTGGCCTAATGTGGCCTAATGGAGTCCTGGTGTGGCGCTGTGGGTTAATGCGCCAGACTGCAAAGCCATTTGAACTGCAAGGTTGGTGGTTCAAGCTCACCAGCTACTCCTTGGAAACCCTATACAGGGTCACTATGGGTCGGAAATCGACTTGATGGCACTTGACAACTACAATGTTACCCTGAGAGTTGAGTTGAAGACATTTTGATTCTAATGGTACAATGCCTCTCCTACTGAAGAATTTTTATATGCACTTGATTCTTCCCCACCTTCTACCTTCCAGCATGTTTCTGGGACATATGTGACACCTCAGTGAGAAGGAAATTAAATGGGCATTGTTATCAATCTCTCTGGAGTTGTGAACAAAACAAATTTAACAAGATGGACGTAAATTCCTTTGCCATTAGCTTCTTTAATCTCGGCAGACAGAAATGAACGAGTATATCTTTTTCAAAGAGTGCATCCATATTGTTTTCCAATAAAAGAGTAACATATATTTTTTAGAAGATTACTTAAATTGATCCATGCTTTGCTGACCTAGCGAAGTTGGATTTATTTGCTAATCAGTGGAGGCATGGTTTTTTGAGCATGGTCCTGGGAGATTAGAAGTGACCTTGTCTTCTCTATGGATAAGGTTTGGGTCAGAGGATGTGAGGCCAATGGGAAGCAGCCACACTTGGCCTTTGGGAACATCATGTGACTACAACTTTATAATCTCTAAGGACAGAAATATGTTTCCAGTATAACATCTAAATTAAGAGTCTAATATGTACTAAGTCTTGTGAAAATAAAATTTGGACTGAAAAATAGGCACATGTTTATTGTAAATTTCTCAGTTGACTTTCTGTAGCAATCACCTTCATTTTGGCCAGATTAAAATTTTATTAAGCACCTATTTGGACCAAGCTCTTTACAGAATTTTATTTAACCCTTCCAATAGTTCTGTGGGCTGTTTAGAAAGGATTCTATCAATTGTCAGAGCAGAATGGTGTCATCGTTGTTGTAGTGACAGTGATTTCTTACTATCAAGATAAGTTTTAAAATAGTAGACTTGAGATTTTTGTGACCTTTCTTTCCAAGAAAGGATAAATGCTGTTTACTAGAAGCTCAGTTTAATGCTATTAGTTAGCAAGATCCTATTTTTTAAAACTGTTAGGTCCCATCAGAGGAGTTTAGATACTGAAAGCCCTCATTGTACAATAGCTCTATGGCACGAAAGCAGGTCCAAAGACTGTCCATACGTCTTAAATTTTAGATCAAATCTCTACCAATCAGAACTCACAGTATTGATGTTCATCATAGAGAGATGTTTCTAATTAACTAACTTTAAAGCCCTATCTTAATCACTTAGAGCATTCTTGTGCACATCTGTGCTCCAGGAGTAACTGGATTACCTCCATGGTGTGTGTGTCTGGGTGTGCGTGTGTGTTTAAAGCAATGCTATAACTCTATCCAAATGCAATGCAGCATTGCTTTAAAGTTTAGAAGCAAATGTGTACTTAGTAACATAGTTTAAAAATGGAAACCCCTTTCTATCTTATATGTTCTTCTCTTGTAAATTGGACTTGTTTGTGGAGGGCAGCCATTTCAAATACTGTGACACATACATCCCAGAGCTTCTTCCCTCTTAATTTGATCTAACCCAAATGAGCACCAGAGCCAAGGCCTCTCATGTGGTTTTGCTTCATCTGACAATGACATCAGTATCTTTCCATCTGCCTTATTTTATTAAAAGTGTGTCCAGAATGGATAGTGGTGCCAGTAAAGGAAACTGAGTCCTAGAAGTAATTTTTCATTAGGGTAAATGAGGTGCTAAGATAAACAAGTAAAACCTAATATGACAACACAGCGTAAAGCTAGGATAGAAAATGTTCATTTCAGTTCCTGTGCATGTTTGCTAAGGGTTTTATGCCTTTTGCTTGCCCCATGTGTGTCTATACTGATCAGTAGAAACACAATTCATGCTCAGATATTTATTTTTATCAATGAGTGTCCAGATGGCACTTGCCTGTGTTGGAAGAGACCCATTCTCCTTGTTCAATAGTTCTCACAGGGACACTGGATATAAATAACAAACTAAGCAGGACAATTAAGTCTAGATGAAGTTAAGAGATGTGATTTTCTCTGCTTTGTAAAGTTGACAGAGCTACACAAATGCCTTTATTCTTAATGATTTAATTGAAATAATTTGTGCATGTCTCCTACTAAAGTTGTTGTTGTTGTTGTTAAGTGCCTTTGAGTAGGTTTCAACTCAGTGATCCTAATAGGGTTACCAAGAAGCGGTTGGTGAGTTTGAACTGCTCACCTTGCCGTTCAAACCAACCTTGTGGTCCAGTGCTTTAGTCTACAGCGCCAACACGCCTAACTAGAATAACACATGTTAGTTGTGGAACACTATGGCAATGCAGACAAAGCAGGGGAAGAATGCTTTCCATTGAATTCTGACTACACGTATTTTGCCACTTGTAGATATGATGATGACTATAAAATGATGACATTTATCTCGGTATGTGCTCTGTGATGGTCTTTGCTAAATTCTTTATGTGAGCTATCTTATTTAATCCTACCCACAACTCATGGATATAAGTAGTTGTATGAATTCTACTTCATATGTCAGGAAACTAAAACACAAAGAAGTGAATTATTCAAAGTTACGTGGAAACTACGTCAAGAAGTAGCAGAGCTCATCAGACCTGGTATTGCCTGACTATTAGCCTGATTGATGTATAAGACTTAACTTATTAACTCTTTTTCCATTATATAGGTTTCAACATACTCCTTCCATTTTGTGTGTTGCTTCTTTATGTTACTTATAAAGCTTTGGTATATTAAACTATTTTCTTTTTTGCATAGAAATCATGAAAGTAAGGAATAGACTTATCAACCTTTAGTACCATGCTTAAAATGGTCTTTCCTATTCCAAGATTATAACATGGGAGGGAGGAAAAAAGAAATGTGAATAGTGTCAGGAGAAAAAAATCACCAGCAGAAAGCCCTGTTGTCACCAACAGGCAGAAAAGGGAGATCTGAGATTCTTTGTAAGCAGTGACAGAAAAAGGAAGTTGCTTCCTGATTGTTGTTATTGTTGTGTGCCTTTTCTTACTTAGGGATAGTGTAAGAGTCACAGGGCCAAATTTTCTACTGCTAGCAAGTCCAGCAGGAGTGTGTTGAGCACCTCTGTTTAAGATGTATTGGTATTGATCATAAGCATTGGAGCCTCAGTTTTGAAAACCAAGATGTTAGGGCAAAGTCTCATTCTATAGCTTATGATGTGGGTTATTTTTATGCATTATATCATGTTGTTGTTGTTGTTAAGTACTGTGGAGTCAGTTCCGACTCATAGTGACAGGGTTTCTGAGGCTGTAAATCTTTACGGGAGCAGAATGCCTCCACTGCTGGTAGTTTCGAACTGCCAACCTTGAGGTTAGCAGCCCGATTTGTAACCACTATACTACCAGAGCTGATAGAAGGTTCTAACTTTTATTTGTCTTCTTCTTCAAAATAAATCGTCTGTTGCCACAGATTCTACAAAAGTTTAGCCAACTCTGAAGCTAAAGGGAACAGTCCACACAAAACCACCCTCTCTTCTGACACCAATTGCAAACTTCAGGCATTCCCCCAAACCACTCTTAGGCTCATAATTCAATAAAAGGACCTGCAAAACTCACTGGAAGCTGTTATGCTCACAGTTATGGTTTATTACTGGGAAAGGCTATAGATTCAAATCTATTTAGAGGTGAATTGCATAAAGCAGAGTTTAGGAAAAGTACCAAAAAAATTTCTGTTGTCCTTTCCACACAGTGTCAGGAGAATGTGACTTATTTAGAATCAATGTATGACACCATGCACAGAATATTGCCAACAAGGAGAACTCACTCAAGTTTTGGTGTCCAGATCCAAAATTCATTAGGACTTCATAATATACAGCCCACATGACTGACATTTAGTCTCCTGATTCTCTAGAGGTAGGTCTGATACCATGTGGACCATAGCCTGGTCACAAATCACATGATTAGACTGTCTGGCAGCGAAGCCCCCAGGCAAGCAAAGATACTTCTGTGAGGCATGACATTCCAAGGACCTAGAGATCACCTTCCAATAGCTGAGGGCAAAGACTAGACCTCTCTTTTGTTAATATTAATTATTTACTACACAGATGCTTTCCTATTAATGTGTTGCTTTTTTAATAGTGGTTCAAGCCATCAATAAATTATTATTCATTTCTCCTATAGGCATAACTCCATTACAATAAAATGAAAAAAAAATCATATCAAAGGACTGTTGTGTATTGCAAACCTATTTCTGTGTCACAGTGTATATTCCTTCGAAGCAGTATTTTGTTGATCTTGGTGACAACAAATTCAATATATCTAATATGCCGCATAGCAGGTCTTCGTTCCCTTTCCTGTTGATGTGACAGTCATTCTTTAATGAAACCTTCTTTTGTATACCATTTGCATTGTAGATCAGGAACACAGAGCTGAGTTTGTTTAAGCCTGTGGCTGAGCTGTTTATACTTTTTATATTCTTCTATCAAGAAATAATTACCCTTCAACCAACCTTACCTCTTTTCACTTCATATCCAAATGATATACCCAAATTCCCACACTACTTACTGGTATACAGACACAAACAGGACCCAGAAAAGCACAGAATAGTGTATTGCATGACCCATTCCACTTCCTCAAACTAAAACTATTCTTCTATTCTGTAAGTGCATATTGAACATCGGCTGAGTGCTATGCTTGTGTTAGGCAATAGAGTTGACATTACTCATTCATTTAATACAGAGAAGTAAAAAATAAGATTGGTTTTTACGCAAGTTCCTTAAAATTTAAATGTTGTTTCTGGATATTGTAACAAGATTTTTGGTATCTCATTAGTTTCTTGCCTATAATTTTCTGTTGGAATATATCTACATGTGAGTTGGCTTTAAATGGCCTTTAGCAGTTTACTGCAAGGCCATCTGGCCATTTGACATCTGTACTCCCAAACCACTAACATCCGATTCTAGAATAATCTGTCTTTTGACACCCTTAGGACTAAGTATATACCCTGGCATATATTACTAAAGTGTTAAATGTGTATGCCAACAAGATGTGAACCCTTTACAAAAGCCAAATGATGGAATGATTGCTTTGCTTTATGTGGGAACTCCATTAAGTAGTTGTTTTTTCTAGTATGTTTACTTATATGAATAAAGGTATGTAATTTCCATTTACATCCAATTTAATATTTAAAGTGATGTTTGTATGTCTGTGTGACTACAATATTAATGCAAACTGTGAATAGATATTAAAAGTATTTTTCTAAATCCATGCACTCACAGTCCACAGAAAGGATATTTCAAGGTGGAAATTTAAAAAATGTTCTGCATTGACAACAGCAACTGGAAAGATCAGATGGAAAAATCAGGAGTAAGTGAATTTATATTAATGCGGGAGGAATATCTCAAAAAAGGAATGAGAATGGTTACAAGATGTGAAAAATGTAATCAGTGTCAATAATGGTACATGTAGAAGCTGCTGGATTCATGTATGTTTTGCTGTGTGTATTCACAACAACAACAGTAAATAAAATTTAGGGAAAAAAATGGTATCTTGTCCTCACAGTTGACCACTGTCTTTTTCAAAAGCTTAAAAGAGGGAAATCAGCCACAGCATGTTAAACTGTCTGAGTATCTATTTGTTCCATGTAAAAGCAGATGTTTAAGTTTGTGAGGGTATTCTGTTTATACAAGGGGATTTCCAGAAGTTAGTGGAATATGGAATTAAAAGATAAAAATAAAAATAGAAACTTTAGTTCCCAACATAAGCTACATCAAGTTCAGTAAACCTTTGTAATTGATGATACCAGGCATTTGGTCCATCCTTAAAGAACTGAGGGTCCTGGGAATTTACCAATGTCAGTGTAGTATTTTTTACATTATAAAAATTTTTTTTTAAAAGATGGGAAACAAAAAGACTTCAGAAGGAGCCAAATCAGACCTGTAAGGTGGATGCCTAATGATTTCCAATAGAAATTCTCACAAATTGTCCTTGTTTGATAAGAAGAATGCACAGAACATTGTGGTGGAGAAAGAACTCTTTGGTGAAGCCTTCCCAAATATATTTGTGCTAAAATTTTGGCTAGCTTTCTCAAAACACTCACATAATAAGCAGGTGTTATCATTCTTTGACCCTCCGAAAGGTCAACAAACAAACTGAATCAAAAAACAAAAAAAAAAAGCAACCTGTTGCCGTGACCTTTGCTGTTAGTTTGGCATGGTCACTCGTCCATCTTGGTTGCCATTGCTTTGATTGTGCTTTGTCTTTAGGATCATGCTGGGAAAGCCATGTTTCAGCTCCTGTTATAGTTTGTCAAAGAAAAGCTTCAGGATCTTGGCCTCACCTGTTTAAAATTTCCATTGAAAGCCCTGTTCTTGTCTGCAGCTGATCTAGCCACACAGTTTTGCCACCCATTGAGAAGAAAGTCTGTTCAACTTTAAGTTTTCAGGCAGAATTGTATAAGCTGAACCATTTGAGATGTCTATGGGGTTGGTTATTATTTCTGCAGTTAGTCATAGGTGCTCTTTAGAACAGCAACCAGATTAATTGTTTGCTGGAAAACTGATGGCCTGCCACTGCAGGCCCCATCTTCAGCATCAAGAACTTAAAACAAGTTATCATATTTAATCTGATGATTTCTGTGGGGAATTGTCGCCATAAATCTTTCATAAACTATCTGTGGTTTCTCCATGATTTTACCAATCTTCTATCCAAGCTTCACCATATATTTGATAATTGTTACTGCTTCCATTTAGGCAGAATTTATGTTACTCTGATAGGAGCTCTTAGTGCATCAAACAAGATCCTGTTCAGACATGTTATGAAAAGTTAAAGTTTATGTTGATTTAAAAAAAAACTTGGAAATTCATGCAGAATTTTTCCACAACACACATTTTCTGTGAACTTTTTGAAGACCCTTTGTATATGTTGATTGCCTAGCAGTTTAAGTAATAACCTTAGAACTTTGAAAAATGGCAAGATTGTTTTACGACAGGATGTAACACGTTCAAATCTCTGCAACGACTCCTTCAGTGCATTCATAGTTCCTAGGAATACTGAGCAAAGTCTAAAATTAATTTATCATCTTCCTTGACTTTCCACAAGAATTTCTTCTCTACTGAAATTCCTACCAATATCAAATAAAGTTTCGCAAGTCAGGAACTAGTTCTAACCACTTACTATAGGATTAGCACCTTCAAGAATAAACTCCAAATACTAAGAATTCTTGATAGAAAATATGTAATAAATTTTTTAAAGAATATCATAAAAATGAATTGAAAACATGAACGAAAAACTAGATTATTGTTGTTAAGTGCCGTTGAGTTGGTTCCGACTCATAGACATCCTGTATAGGGTTCCCAAGGAGCAGCTGGTGTGTTTCAACTGCCATCCTTGCGATTAGTAATCCAGTGCTTATCCTATAGCACTATACCAGGACAAGATACTATAAAAATAAAGCAAAAATTTTAAAACACTAAATGGATTTTTAATACAAGAACGAGCATTAGCTCAGTGGATACATTAAGTATTAGACATGTGTGAAGAGAGAATTAGTAAACTAGAAGCTAGATCTTAAGAACTATAAAGAATGTAGTAAAAAAAAAAAAAAAGGAGAATATTGAAAATAAGAAATAAGCATGAAGAACTTTAAATTATAAGAACCCAACCTCTAATGTTGTTGTTGTTAAGTGCTGTCGAGTTGATTCTGACCCATAGTGACCATATCTAGGGTTTACCAAAGAGCAGCTGGTGAGCTTGAACCAGCAACCTTGCAGTTTCAAATGACTTTACAGTCTGGTGCATTAACCCACAGCACCACACCAGGACTCCATCTAATAGGAGTACCAAAAGAAAGGATTAAAGAAAATGTGAAAGGCAATATTCAAACAGAGTCAGCAAGGAATTTCCAGAAATTTTTTTAAAATCGTGAATTCTCAAAGTAATAAATATATTTACTTTTCAAAGTCAGAATGTACACACAAAAAATTTATAATAAAAAGGAAAATTTTCTTCCTCAATTGTCCCTGACCTCAATCCTTGCTCCTACTCAGAGGCTAACATTGACAAAACTTTATTATGTTGTCTCATTATTTTTAGACCTATTGACTTCTTACCCATGGAAATGATTCAGTTAGCTGTACTCACAGTATGAGCATGTGTGCACACACACATATACTTTTCCCCACCCTATCCTTGGTGCTATAGGATAAGCACTGAATTGCTAACTGCAAGGTTGGCTGTTCACACTTACCATTACTTCTTGGAAACCCTATGAATTAGAACCCACTCAGTGGCACTTAACAATAACAACAACAATGCTTCCAACATGCCAACATGGCAATACTTCATTTTGGTTAAATATTCTGTGTTTACAATATTATGACTATGTAAAAAGTGTTCACCGCTGAGCCTCATTGTATTATTAGATGTCCTTTTTTTTTTTTTTTTAGAAAAACTCTTCATTTTTCTGTAAGAAATTGTGGTCTTCTTCGGTTTTTCACTTGTTTAGCTGGGTCACTATCACAAATTCATTCCCAAGCTCACTTAATATCACTAATCCGTATTCTCACACTAGTTAGCCACATCTGGACACTTACTGTTTTTATTTTATTTTCGGACACCTTAATCCAGGAGACCTTGATTTCCCTCTGTGTCCTCTATATTCTAGTTGTTTTCTGGATCGTAAAGCCAGCTATTTACTGTATGACAGGTGTTTCTCTTTCTTAGTTCGTGTCTACATTTTAGTAGAACACATCCTCTTGTATCCCATGAGGAAAGGGTACATGGAAGCTAAAATTTCTTAAGACCTTGAATGTCTGAAAATGCCTTTGTACTAATTTTCATTTGATTGATATTTGGTTGGGTATCATGTCCCAATGATTGAAAATCGTGTCACTTAGAAATTTGAGGTTCTAGGCATTAGAGAATGGTGTCACTTTGAATAATAAAAGATGAATATAGCTCCATATATTATAATAACTGTTAACCATTTTAAATCAGATAGTCATATGGTCTGCTATACTAGCAATGACTAAAAGGAATGGTGTCACATTCATGTTAAAAAGATCTGTCCTCTGATGTACATTATAAGCAATAGGATTATATCCATACACCTACAGGGGAGACTCAGGAACGCTCATATCACAGTGGGTTAAGAGTTGGGTTGCTAACCACAGTTTGAATCTACCAGCTGCTCTGCGATATAAAGATGAGATTTCCTGCTTCTGTAAAGATTTACAGCCTTAGAAACCCTATACAGGGTCACTATGAGTCAAAACCAACTTGATGGCGCATAACCACCACCACTACAAAGAAGACTAGTTAATATGACTATTATCCAACTTTACACACAAACCACTAATGCCAAAGATGAAGAAACTGAAGAATTCTACCAACTTCTTCAGTCTGCAATTGATCTAACTTGCAATCAAGGTGCATTGCTAATTATGAGTGATTGGAATGTGAATGTTGGAAACAAAGTAGAAAGATAGGCCGCTAGAAAGTATGGCCTTGGTGATAGAAACATTGCTAGAGAGTACATGATAGGATTTTGCAAGAAAAATGACTTACTAATTGCAAATACATTTTTCCACAACATAAACAGCAACTACACAGGTGGCGCTCACCAGATGAAATACACAGGAATCAAATCGACTATACCTGTGAAAACAGGCAATAGAGAAGTCCAGTATCTTCAGTCAGAACAAGGCCACACATCGACTATGGAACAGACAGCAATTACTCATATGCAAGTCAAATTGTAACTGAAGAAAATTAAAGCAAGTCAGCAAGAGCCAAAATACAACCTTGAGCTACATCCCAATGGAATTTAGAGACAATTTTAAGAGCAGATTTGACACATTGAACACGAATGACTGAAGATCAGATGAGTTGTGGATGACATCAAAGACATACATGAAGAAACCAAAGGTCATCAAAAGATGAAAGACCAAATGGCTGGGAAAAGGGACACTGAAACTTGCTCTTGCAAAAAGACTAGCTAAAGTGAATGGGAACAATGAAGTAAAAGAACTGAATAGAAAATTTCGAGTGGCGACTCAAGAAGACAAAGTAAAGAATTATAAACAGATGTGCAAATGCCTAGAGTTAGAACTCCAACATGGAAGAACACACTTGGCATTTCTCAAGCTAAAAGAACTGAAAGAAAAATGCAAGTCTTGCAGCACTGTAGGATATGCACTGAACTGCTAACTGCACAGTCCACAATTCAAACCAGCAGCCATTCCACAGGAGAAAGATGAAGCTTTCTGCCTCTGTAAAGATGTGCAGCCTTGGCCTGACATTTGGGAAGATTTGTGCACTCCTGAACTCATGGGCACTGACATGGCCTCTGAGGGATAGATAGAGCTGAATTGGCCAGCTGGTCTGAAGTGCATGCAGAGAGGTGTGGTTCAAACCGACTTTGCATTACAGTGCATTAACCCACAGTGCCACACCAGTACTGCTGGTGGGACCATATAATGGTGAAAACACTGTGGAAAATACTATGGCACTTCCTCAAAACGTTGGAAATAGAAATACTACATGATCCAGCAACCCCTCTACTTGGTATATACCTCTAGAAATGAGAGCTGTGACACCAGTAGATATATGCACACCCATGTTCATCGCAGCACAATTCACAATAGGAGAAAGATGGAGACAGCTTAAATGTCTATCAACGAAACAATGGATAAACAAACCTTGGTGTATACACACAGTGGATGCACTGTTGAAGAATATTGATGAATTTGCAAAACACTTAATATCATGGATAAACCAGGAGGGCATTATGCTGAGTGAAATTAATCGATCACAAAAGGAGAAATGTTGTATTAGACCACTAATGTAAAAAAATCAAGTTTTCTTGCTAAAAGAAACAAATTTTGATTGTTATCAAGGGTGGGAAGGAAGGGAGGATAATTCACTAGCTAGAGGGTTGTTGTTGTCATTTAGTGCTGTATAGAGTTTTCAAGGAGCAGCTGGTGCGTTTGAACTGCCAACCTTGCAGCTCAAGTCAACCTTGCGGTCCAGTGTTAAACGGTAGACACGTGTTAACTCAGGCAAAGGTGAAGGCAGTAACAACAAGAAGCAGGTTGGTAGAAGAATGGTGAAGACAGAGGATGACGCAGGGAGGACAGAAAAAGTGAATGGGAATAGAGGTAAATATTGTTATGTATGTAACCCTGCAACAACAGTAACATGGATGGACAGATACATGGGCTGATCCATAGGCTAAATGGGTATGGGAGGGAGAGTACACTCACAGATAAAAGTTTGACAGTAAATTAGTACATGGGTATTTAACTTCACTGCAAACGTGTCTATAAAGGGTAGTGGAGCATACATACTTTTTAGACATTATCAAACACCTTGAGGAGGGAATGAGTTGCTGGGTCCAGGACTCAAGATCATAGACTTGGGGGACACGATGGCCAGTTTGCATAGCATAGTCCACAAAGTCAGTATTCTACATCCTACTTTTATGAGTTGTTATTGTTAGGTGCCATTGAGTCGGTGCCAACTCATAGCGACCTTATGCACAGCAGAAAGAAACATTGCCCGATCCTGGGCCAACCTCACTATTGTTGCCACGCTTAAGCCCATTGATGCTGCCACTTGGCCAATCCATCTCTTTTTCTCTGACCCTCTACCTTAACCAAATATGATATCCTTCTCCAATGAATGGTCCCTCCTGACAATATGTCCGAAGTATGAGAGACAAAGAAAGAAGGAAAAAGTAAAAATGGATGTCAGAAGAAACACTGAAACTTGGTCTCCAGCGTAGAGATGTTAAAGCATATGGAAGAAATGAGGAGGTCCAAGAGCTGAACAGAAAATTTCAAAGATCAGCTTGAGAAGATAAAGCCAAATATTACAACAAA
>NW_006408530.1:18852234-18897897 GCF_000296735.1 Chrysochloris asiatica
AGCAGTCAAGATATCAAACAACGTATTGCATTAGGCAAATCTGCTGCACAAGACCTTCATCAAGTGTTGAAAAGCAAAGATGTTAGCTTGAGGACTAAGGTGTGCCTGACCCAAGCTATGGTATTTTCAATAACCTCATATGCATGTGAAAGCTGGACAGTAAATAAGGAAGACCATAGAAGAATTGATACTTTTGAGTTATGGTGTTGGAGAATATTCAAAGTGCCATGGGCTGCCCATAGAACCAACAGATCTGTGTTGGAAGAAGTTTAGCCAGAGCGTTCCTTATAGGCCAAGATGGCCAAACTTTGTATCATACTTTTATGAGTAGCCACCGAGAAATTAAAAGTTTATGAGCAACCATGAAAAGTGCAACTATTGATCTCTCCCTGTGCAGAGGAAAGAAAAATGATGAAAATTGATAATTCTTGGAATTAGTTAGTCCTGTGTGTTAATGGATCACATAGGATCCTGAGATCAGAACTAGATGGTACCCAGCTACCACTACCAGCTGTTCTGAAGGAATCACATTAGAAGGTCCTGGATAGAGTGGGAGAAAATGTGAAACAAAATTATATTTAAAAAAACAACAACAAAAAGCAGGCTTACTGGTCAAAAGGAGACTGGAGGAACCCAAGATTATGGCCCTCTGTCACCCTTCAGGTCTGGAACTGAACTCACCCTTGTGATGAAATGTTCAGCTAAGAAGTAGTTAGAATGTCTACCATCAAGACCAAAAGGGCAAAATTTACATCAGGACAGAGTTCAGAAGGGTTGGGATGAGTATGAATAGAAATAAGCATCACAGGGAGGAAATGGGGTAACTGATCTACATGAAAGGGATTGCTATCATTGAGTTAAAACAGATGTATGATTTATTGAATGTGAAATTGATGATTTCTGCTCTGTAAACCTTCTCTCAATTCATAATAAAAAGTTTTTTTGTTTTGTTTTTTAAGTAAAAGCTAGTCATTGAATAAAGAAGACCAAAGAATTGATGCATTTGAATTTTGGTGTTGATGAAGAATAGTAAATATACCATAGTTTATTCACAGCCCTGGAGTCCTGGTGTGGCGCTGTAGGATCAGCACTGGACTGTGAACCACAAGGTTAATGGTTGAAACCCACCAGCTGATCATTGGAAACCCTGTATAGAGTCTCTATGAGCCGGAATCTACTTGACGGCACTTAACAACATATCATAGTGGATCACATGTTAATGAGTAGTTTGAATCCATCAGTGGCCCCATGGGAGAAAGATGAGACTTTCTAATGCTGTAAAGATTTACAGCCTTGGAAACCCTATCCAGAGTCACTATGAGTCAGAATCAACTTGACAGTATACCACCACCACCACCAGTCACAGAAGGAACAAACCTATGTTGGAAGAATTATAGTCAGGTTGTGTTTTAGAAGGGAGGATGCCAAGAGTGTGCCTCATGTACTTTGGATATGTTAGCAGGAGGGACCAATCCCTGGAAAAGGACATTTCATTTGGTAAAGTAGAGGGTCAGCAATAAAGGGAGAACCCTAAACAAGATGGATTGACACAGTGGCTGCAGTGATGGATTCAAACTAACAACCATGGCAAGGATGGCAAATGACTGGGCAGTGTGTTCCACTTTGAGTGGAAACGGACTCTAAGGAACCTAAGAGTAACAACAAGTTCTGTTAGCAGTTCTGCATGACTTCGTCACCTTCAGAGGCTCCTGCTCTGTCCAGTTCCTGAGCCTCTTGGAGTTTCTGTGGAGGAAATGAAATGCTGTTACTTGGCTGACGTGACCCATGCACTTCGAGACATGTTTTGCCATTTCATCTCTGCTCAGTACCACTCAACTGTGCACCATCTTCTGAGATTTGGTTGACATTTCTTTTCTATTGCCACCTTTTCCAAATTTTCTCTTTGCCTATGCCTTTTTTTTTTTTTTTTTTAATGTCCTATTATTTTACAAGAAACTCTTAAGGCAGGGGGATTAAACATTGGTTTTCATTCTGCTGTGGTTTCCCCAATCTGTTCTTCACACTGCAGCCAGAATGTTTATTCAGACCTAATCTGACCTTGTTACTCCTATAATTAAGAACTCTCAAATGGCTACAAACCCCTTCACTTGACGTTTTCAGGGCAAAAGAACCTCATCTCTGCTGATTTCTAGAGCCTCATCTTTTGTTCTTCCACCTTCACTCCTATCCCCACCATCTCAATGGTCTGGATGTATTTGACTGCTCTTTACCATGTCTCACTTGTCTTGGGCCCTTTGCACATGTTAGTGCTCGTAGCACAGCCCACCTTTCTCTCTCAAAGCAGGCTAACATCTGATCATCATAGAGATTCAGCATCCTTCACAAGACTAATTCTCGTAACACCCAATTCTTCCCTGATCAGATCACCTCCTAAATTGTATTTCTCATGAGAGTACCTGAGTTAATTTTCCTTGCCCGTAGTTGTTGTTAAGTGCTGTTGAGTTGGTTCAACTCATAGCAACCCTTCATACGGTTTCCAAGGAGCAGCTGGTGAGTTTGAACTGCCGACATTGCTTGTGGTTCAAACTGTCCTTGCAGTCCAGTGCATTATCTTGCAGCACCACACCAGGACTCTCATAGTTTTTGTTGTTGTTAAGTGCCGTTGACTCGGTTCCGACCCACAGCGACCCTGTATAGGGTTTCTGAGGAGCAGCTGGTGATCTTGAACCGCCGACTCTGATTTTTATTGAATGGTGCATGAATACAGAACCTGGTTGTTCTATAGAATAAACATTGGGCTGCTAATCTTAAGGTTGGCAGTTCAAACCTACCAAAAATTCAAACCTACTGTCACTCCGGGGGAGAAAGATAAGACTTTCTGTTCCTATAAAGATTCACAGCATTAGAAGCCCTACACAGGGTCACGCTGAGTCAGAATTGACCCAATAGAAGTGGGTATTTTAGTTGAGTGGGTGTATAATTTTTTTTGTTTTTTTCTGATCCTTTTCTGTTGTATATTTTCAGTCAGTATTTAAGGACTTCCTTTGCCTCTGAGCCTGGCTTTTTTACCGTCATAGCCCAGCATGTCAGCCATTTCAAGGTTACCCATGGGTTAAAGCTTTACTCTTTTTCCAAACATAGAAATACTAGAAAGTATAGAATACCTGAAGTAAGCAGAAGGTTGTGTACACTCACTTTGTACTCTTAAAGGGTCTGTTTCCAATGTAAAACTAGCAAAATGATATCTCCTAATATTAATTATGAATGAGGTCGCTTTCTGTGGTTCAAAATTAGACAGCAATATAATCAGAACTTGAAGTGAATCAATACTTAGTGCAGTTGCATTTAATGTTGGAGCAAGAAAAAAAAAAAGAGAAAGAGAGTTGTGCTGGAAGTCGGATTTGCTGGTAATGTTGATTTATTCTGGTGGTGGGTAAGTAAATAAATGAAACAGAAGAAAGAAAAGAACCAGATTTTTGATGCCCATCTGTTCATGCTTCAGAGACCTGGAAACTGATGTTTTAAATTTCCTGCTTTTACTTTCCTGGTTTCTGCAGTTTTGAGAAGGGAAAAGACAGAGCCTCTCAGAAAAATGAAGGGATAAAAGTAAAGACACAGAAAAATGAAAGGTAGAAAACAGTAACATAGGAATGAAATAATAGATAGGAATGTGTTTGCTTGATGAATGACATTGGACCTTTTACAAGTTAATGTGCCTGTAGGCATGAATACACATGTTAGATTAGTATACAAATGAAAAGAAGATAACATAGTAAAAGTGCCTGTCATCATTGGATGGTTAAACTATGACCCATAACAGGTGACAAGTAAAATAAAACACATTTTGAAGATGGCATGGGTCTGATTTACAAAATAAGCCTAACTCTCAAAGAGTCAGTGGAGTCTGAGACCACTTTTTTTAGAATTCTGAATATCTATTTAGTAACATTGACGCAGTATAACATAGTGGTGATAGTCTTCATGATTATTATCAATACTACAAATGAATAATATTTACTGAGCTTTTAGTATGTGCCAGGTCACTTAGAAAACATGATAATTGTACAAGGCAGCATTATTATTATTATCCCCATTTTACAGATGAGGAAATGGATACTTAGAGAAATAAATTCTTTCCCCAGCTCAGATAACTACTGGCAGAATCCTGAATTTGAAACTAAACAGTATGCTTGGAGCCCTGCTCGATCATGTATGGTATTTTGCCTTTATAATAATTGTAAGATAACCCTTAGATTTGATTCATGATTGGATCTGTACATTTCTCTGGTAAGTCTAGGGCTGACCTCATTCTCATTGAACAGATAAGGAAATGCAAGTTGTTTACGGAGATTTAGTGGCTTTATTCACAACCAAACCAATTTTTAAGAAATAATTCATTTCCAGAAACTTGATGGTCTATTATTTTTTTAAAAAGTTTTTAGTAAAGTGTTATTTTTCTTTCATAATAAAATTTACAAACATTCCACCTTTTTCCCACTTCCAAATTCTCTTGGTAGTTTTAAGAGTCTGCTCTGTGTTCTTTTACCATATTCTCTTTTTGTCATCGTCTATTGACATAGACAAAGTACTCCTATTCCTTTATTTTCACAATATTTTGTACAGGACATTTCACCCATCATGATGTTGTTCCTTTCCCCATTTCTACAAGAATATCCAGTTTTTACTGTCCTGCTCCAAAGGAGACGCTCCAATTGAAAACACTGCCCTGGAGGAATGCTTGCATTTGTTTGGAAAAAAGAATGTGTTTCTTTCTTCACGAACTCCGCATTTTCCCATCCTGCTTTCAACCTCTAAATGATGATTTTTTTTTTAAAGTATGGAATAGAACATGTGATTAGAAATCATTTTTAGAGTTTCTTTCAATGCTTGATTAATACTATGAAAGATACCACATTCCCAGGAGCAGTGAGACTGTTCACTTGCTAACAAGGTAAATCCTTACAAAGCAGTTTGTTAAGTATGTGTACACAGGAAATAGACATTTCCTCTTACTTGAAAGGAGTTACTTCTGAACCCCATTTGGGAACTTTTTTCTTTCTAATATGCTTTCATTGCATTAAGTGAAGTGAATGGATAGAAGCATTTGAATTTTTTATTCTGAGTTATAAATAGAAAAAAAGATGAGCAAATTGTTACTAAGTTTGAATAGATAATAGATTGTTTTAGTGACGGGGTCAATGAACACTATTTAGTTTAAGGACAACATGGGTGATTTATAATTTGGGGGCTAAAGGAGAACCATTGTTTGGGAAGTAGTGAGTTTTTGTTGATAGTGAAGGGAAAATTAGCATGAATAAAAGGGAATGTTGTATAAAAACGGTTCATATAGTTGATGTCATTGAACTCTATATGAAAAAGGTTGAATGGGCAAATGTTGTGTTACATATATTTCTACAAAGAAAAAAGATACAACTGCTATTTGAAACCATGCACAGGGTCACTGTGAGTATGAACTGACTCGACAGCACTTAACAACAAAACAGCACTGCCTATGTATAACCAAACACCTCATAGTCTTTGTTTTTTTGGTTCATTGGTTTAGGGGTCAATTTCCATGGGACATTTCAGTCACTTGGCATGATATTGATGTAAGTTCTTCTGTTCCACCTCCTAGTTCCTGTGTTTAAAACCATTTAAACAACCATTCAGGAATCCTGGTGTGGTGCTGCATGATCAGGTCGGTGGTTCAAATCCACCAGCCACTCCTTGGAAACCCTATACAGGTTCACTATGAATCAGAACCAGTTCAGTGGCACACAACAGCAGCAGTGTCCATTCAAGATGCAACAGTTGGTCCCTTTTCTCTTGTAGCAGCAGGAGAGGTGAGAGGATCGAGAATTGGAGAAGGAAGTGAAATGTGTGTCTCACTGGCTCCATGAGCAATTATCTTCTTAACTATTAAGACAAGAAAAACTGGGTGGTGCCCAACTTTCATTATTGAACATTTTGGTCAAAGATTCTATAGGAGACTCCTGATCAGAGGTGGAAGTGGTGGAAACATGGAATAGAACTTCCAACTTTCATGGAGCCATTGAGATTAGATGACCAATCTCCCAAAACAGTTCCTCTCAGGATATCTGTAAATCTTAGACTGAAAATTATCCTCTGAAGTCATCTTTAAATATAATAATACTTTGGCTTAGGGGAAAATGTCTGCCTGAGCTTCAAGTTTCTTTTAAAGAATTGTCTATAAAAAATTGACAAAAATTCAAAAGGTTAGATGAGAAGTTTAGGTGGCAGTGAGTTTACATTAATGACAGTGAAACAGTTCAGAAAATGATATATAAAAAGGTAGTAGAATCTGAAGAATATACCCAATGTCACTCAATTTAATATGTTGAAATAGTTGAATTGGAGAGGGGGGAGTATTAGACCAAAATAAGTATTATTCACACATACATCTACATACTAAAAGTTTCATAAACACAAACACAACCTCTTGCACTCATAGGAACTTAAATATTTGTTGAATGAATATTTGTTGACCAATTAAGCACATGATTCATTCACTGACTATCTTGGGAATGTAGCATTACTGTAGATAGATGTTGCATAGAAGAGGAAGGGAATGGAAAATTTACTTGAATTTTCTCAGCTCTTAATACATGTCATGCCCAACATACATGTTTTCTGTTTTAATCCTCACAAGAAATTTGCAGAAGAACATATTGTTATCTCATTTCTCTGATTAGGAAAAAGTAAGTCCACGGTTATAGGACGTCTTAATACAAGAAGTAAAATCTTGGTCCACATAGCCTGGGGTCTCCTTCCTAGAGCATGTCCATAACTTGGGAAGAGTATCTTGAGGGATTCTGCAAAGAGTTCTTGCTGCCTGCTCCCAGAATAATGTTCCTCACAGATTTAGGATGGCACCAAAAGTTATCCCGTTTGTGATTAGTTCACTTGAAGTAAGATATTGCCCCTTTGAAAAGGTGTAACTCATTGAGTACAAAAAAGTGATAAATGCTTTACTGAGAATTTAAGATTTTCTTCCAACACATCCAGCAAGAAAGGGCAGAACATGTCAGGGTTGGATCCCAAGTGGGGTGTGGTGCTTACCTCCAGGAAAGGCTTCAAGGAGGCCCATGGTGGGAGGGAAGAGACCTCAGCAGTCACAGAAGCAAGAGATGGCAATCTGCTTCCACAGAGATTACAGCCTTGGAAACCCTACATTGTTGTTATTGTTGTTAGGTGTCATGGAGTCGGTACCAACTCATAGTGATCCTATGCACAGCAGAACAAAACATGGCCCAGTCCTGGGCTAACCTCACAATTGTTGCCACACTTGAGCCCATTGATGCTGCCACTTTGTCCATCCATCTCTCTGAGTCTTCCTCTTTTTTTCTGACTCTCCACTTTCCCAAACATGATATCCCTCTCCTGTGACTGGTTCCCCCTGACAATATGTCCAAAGTATGAGAGACGAAGTTTGGCCATCCTGGCCTCCAAGGAGCACTCTAGCTGCACTTCTTCCGAAACAGATCTGTTTATTCTTTTGGCAGCCCACAGTACTTTCAATATTCTTCTCCAACACCATAACTCAAATACATCAAATCTTCTACCATCTTCCTTATTCACTGTCCAACATTCACATGCATATGAGGTTATTGAAAATTGGGTCAGTCATGCCTTAGTCCTCAAGTTGACATCTTTGCTTTTCAATATTTTGAAAAGGTCTTGTGTAGCAGATTTGCCTAATGTAATGTGTCATTTGAATTCATGACTGCTGTTTCCATGAATGTTGATGATTGATCCAAGAAGATTCAAGTCCTTGACAACTTCAAGCTTTTCTCCATTGATAAGAATCTTGTTTATTGGTCCAATGGTGAGGATTTTTGTTTTCTTTATATTGAGATGAAATCCATACCAAAGGCTGTGGACTTTGATCTTCATCAGTAAGTATTTTAGGTCACCTTCACTTTCAGCAAGCAAGGTTGTATCATCTGCATATCACGGGTTGTTAATGAGTCTTCTCCAATCCTAATGCCACGTTTTCTTCATAATACCCAGCTTCTCGGATTATTTGCTCAGCATACACATTGAATAAGTATGGTGAAAGAATACAACCCTGTTGCATACCTTTGCTAATTTTAAACCATTCAGTGTTCCCATGTTCTGTTTGAAAAACTTCCTCTTGGTCTATGTACGGGTTCCTCATGAGCACAAGTAAATGTTTCGGAGTACTCATACTTCACAATGTTGTCCATAGCTTGTCATGATCCACATGATCGAAAGCCTTTGCATAGTCAATAAAGCACAGCTAAACATCTTTCTGATATTCTCTGTTTTCAGCCAAGATCTGTTGGACATCAGCAATGATATCCTTTGTTCCATATCCTCTTCTGAATCCGACGTGAATCTCTGGAAGTTCTCTTTCAATGTATAGTTGCAGCTGTTTCTGTATTACTTTTATTAAAACTTTACTCGCATGAGATATCAAAGCTATTGTCTGATGATTTCTGCATTCCGTTGGGTCACCTCTCTTTGAAATAGGCATAAATGCAGATCTTTTACAATCAGTTCACCAAATAATTGTCTTCCAAATTTCTTGGCATAGATGAGTGAGTGCCTCCAGTGTTGCCTCACTTTCTTGAAATATTTCCATTTTTATTCCATCAATTCCCGGTGACTTGTTCTTTGCCATTTCCTTCAATGCACTTTGGACTTCTTCCTTCAGTATCATTGGCTTTTAATCATATGCTGCCTCTTGAAACAGTTAAACACCGACCATTTCCTTTTGATACAGTGACTCTCTGCATTCCTTCCATCTTCTTTTGATGCTTTCTGCACCATTCAATAATTTGCCTAGATATTCCTTCAATAATAAAAGTCGAGGCTTGAATTTTTTCTTCAATTCCCTCAGCTTGAGAAATGCTGAGTGTGTTCTTCCTTTTTGGTTTTCTGATTCCAGATCTTTGCACATTTTGTTGTAATATTTGACTTTGTCTTCCTCAGCTGCCCATTTACATTTTCTGCTAAGCTCTCGTACCTCCTCATTTCTTCCTTTTGCTTTAGCATCTCTATGCTGGAGAGCAAGTTTCAATGTCTCTTCTGACATTCATTTTGATTTTCTTTCTTTCATGTCTTTCTAAAGACTTTTTGCTTTCTTCCTGTATGATGTTCTGACAATCCACCACAGTACAGACAAACTGACAGACAAGTGGTGGTGAAACTCAGTGGGGAAGCTCGAATCTGCCCTGTATTATTGCTATGAAACAGCACTGACTCAAGGGCAACAGGTTTGGTTTGATTTAGTTCGCACTTTAGCCTATGATTATGCCTGTTGTTGTTGTGTGCCGTTGAGTCAGTTCCAACCCATAGCAATCCTGTATAGGTTTTCCATGGAGCTCCAGCTGGTGAGCTTGAACCACCGACCTTGCAGTTCAAACCAAATTTGCAGTACAGCACATTAAGCCTCAGGGCCACACTAGGACTCCATGGTTAGGTGTTGAATTACTGCCACAAACTTTGTGTAAACTAGGTAATGTTTTTGTTATTCTTAGAGATTTCTTTTGTAAGGAAGGATCTGAGGAAGTGAGTATACATATATTAACAATGATGGCTCTGGATTTGATAACCATTTGTTCTGGCAACATGTAATGTAGCTAGTTGTACTCTCATATATTCATAAACCCAAAGCTACTACAGTCTTGTTGATTCCGACTCTTAGAGACCCTATGTTCTTGTTGTTATGTGTCATCGAGTCAGTTGTGACTCATAGCAGCCCTGTATCAGGTATCCAAGGAGTGGTCAGTGAGTTTGAATCACCAACTTTGTAGTCAATTGCGTTTATCCTACAGCACCACACCAGGACCTTGTAGGACACAGTAAAACTATCCCATAGAATTTCCAAGGTTGTACAACTTAATGGAGGCAAACTATTACATCTTTTTCTCATGAAGTAGTTGGTGGGTTTAAACCATTGAGTTAGCCAAGCATTTTAACCTCTGTGTCACTAGGACTCATTTGTTATTAAGTGACATCGAGTCACCTAACTCATAGCAACCCTGTCAAAGGTTCCCAAGGAGCAGCTAGTGGGTTTGAGCTGCCGACTTTGTGGTTGTTGTTGTTGTTGTTAGGTGCCATCGAGATGGGACCGACACATAGCAACCTTATACACAGCAGAATGAAACACTGCCCGATCCTTGGCCAACCTCACTACTGTTGACACGCTTGAGTCCATCAATGATGTCACTTGGCCAATCCATCTCATTGGGGGTCTTCCTCTTTTTCTCTGAACCTCCACCGTACCAAACATGATATCCTTCTCCAGAGACTGGTCCCTTCGGACAATATGTCCAAAGTATGAGAGATGAAGTTTGGCCATCTTGGCCTCCAAGGAGCACTCTGGCTGTACTTCTTCCAAAACAGATCTGTTGTTTCTTTTGGCAGTCCATGACACTTTCAATATTCTCCTCCAATACCATAACTCTAAAGCATCAGTTCTTCTATGGTCTTCCTTATTCACTGTCCAGCTTTTGCATGCATATGAGTTGTTGAAAATACCTTAGTCCAGTGCTAATCCTATAGCACCACATCTTTTATACATAAGGACTTTAAATTTTCTGTTTGGGAGGAATTTATAAAGTTGAATAAGAAAAGCTGCTCATACTAGTAGATCAAATTAGCAACGTATGCATCCAAAACACTTTGAAACTTAGAATGAGGAATTGAGACATAGTTATTTAACTTGTTGTTCTTGTTGTTGTTAAGTGCCGTTGAGTAGGTTCCGACCCATAGCGACCCTGTACAGGGTTTCCGAGGTTGTAAATCTTTACGGGAGTAGAAAGCCTCATCTTTCTCCCGCGGAGTGGCTGGTAGTTTCGAACCGCTGACCTTAAGGTTCGCAGCCTGATTCGTAACCACTACGCTACCAGAGCTCCTTAAATAATACTAATCACATCAACTTCATTACCAGAAGAAGCTATGGAAGTGAATAGTGTAAATGAGGTATACGAGAAGTTGTATTTTAAGAAATGCCTCTTAGAGATGGTGGGAATAAAAATAAGAAATTAGGTTTATGGGATCAGAATCACTTTTTTCCTTAAGATGGCCTATATATTCCGGCTAAACAGACAATCAGGAAATGATGAACTTTAAAAGCCTAGAGAGGAGACTGAAGCTTTAGACAGTCTTCAATAGAAGAAGCTCCCTTCACTAAGTGTGTTATTTGTGGGACCAGATAAAAGTCACAGGTTTTCTTCAAGCCTGACATTCTCAGAATACGAGGGAGGGCTTGTTAATTAATTTTAACCAATTAGTTTCTATGGACCATTTTCCTAATTTATTACAAAGCACTTTCTTCCGAGTTCAAGTAAGACACTCTTTACCCAGTATCCTTTCACAGACTGATACCAGTATTTCATGTTGGCTTTGGAAGTTTGCATCATGAGAAATGAAATTTGTTTCAGGCCCTGAACTATTTATATGACTGTTTATATGACTATTTAGATGACCTAGGCCCATCCAGCCAAGGTGGTGTTGGATGGCTATTCCCACAGAACATTTGGGCTGTGGTCATGTGTATTGTGATTAGCTCATCTGTGATTCTAGTTTATTCAAATAATGTTCTGCCAGGAGTTTCTTATTGAAACAGTCTTCTTAGACATGTGCCATCTATTTTATGAATTCTAGCCTTTAGCTATTACCAGTAAAGAAGAGCTTGCAGCTAGTCGACAACCAACCAAACATAAGTCTGTATTTCTGTTTAATGTTGTAGTCTCCAAACACCCACTGTTAATTATGATGGATTTCCTTGCTTGTGATTGTTTTATTTATTATAGATAGTGTGGCAGGAGATGTGGGTGGGGGCAGGAGATAGTGTATGTGCACATACATGCTTAAGCACGCTATGTCAAGATTTTTACTTTTATGCTTTATAGGTTTATATAAATCTGTTCACCATATAAGTGATATATGGGGCACACGTGGGCTAGCATGATTTTTAAATTATCTATGATATTTGCTTATGTGGCTAAATTCTAAAAATGTTAATTTTATAATTAACTTGCAACACATTGTTTGGTAACACTAAATAGTTTTGTTGTAAATCGTCCAAGGACTTAGATCATTGAACTGCCTGAATGTGTCTTCCCTATTGGCTTTGGAAAAGTTATTTATCTTTGATTCCTATTTCTTTTGTCCTCAGTTCTCTTCAGTTTGGTTTCTATCCAGGAATCTACAGAAATTGCTTTGATAAAATCAGTTGATATATTTTTCTTCTGTCATCCATATTAGCCTTGACCCTTATCTTTTCCTGTCACTTTTCCCCACAGATTCTCCTGGTTTCTTTCAAGCTTTTCTTTTGTCTGTGATTATGTCACCTTCATGTATGGCTTTGCGTCTCATCATTTTTTCAAGCGAATGCATATTCCCATTTCTTCTGTCTTTCCTATTAGATAAAAAAGATGTCACACACTTACTTTCCAGATTCTGGGTTTGCACCTCCTAGGATCTTAAGTAGTGTGTGCCAGAGTAACTTTGGTGAAACATTAATTCTTAAGATGCCTCTTGGGAAAGGAGGGAGAGGGAAGCTCTTGGTTCTATTACTTGCTAAGTTTGAGAAATAATATGCACAATATTCCAATCATATAAGATATACTCGATAAATGTTCATTGAATAAACAAAGAATAAATGAATTAACACACTTTTAGTACATATCAGCATGTGCTTTGAGAAGCTATGTAGTGAAAAACAAACATTTAACCTTGTTTAATTCAGTATTTCCCAAACTTGCTTTCCCACAAACCTCTCTTATCTTCATTGGCGTATGTTTGGAACTAGCTTTAATAGATCTCTGTCTCTGCCCGCCCACCTTTCTCTTCATCCTTCTCTCCCTCGTCTCCCTTCATCATCCACTAGTTCACATCATTATTATTATAATTTTTTTTACCAGCTCTCTTTCAAATCCATTTTGAAAAGAAAAACTATTGATAATGTCTGTTTTATGGACTCTTGCTTGTGTGAAGGTTTTTAATCACTTGTTTATGAGAATCTACAGTTTGGAGTAAAAGGAGGCCTTCTGCACCCGTAAAGATTTACAGCCTCGGGAACCCTATACAGGGTCTCTGTGAATTGGAACTGACTCCACGGCACATAACAACAACAACAACAGTTTGGAGTAAATGAGTGACACAAGTAGTTAAATATTCAGCTACTAATTTAAAAAGTTAGTGGTGGAAAACCACCCGGAGGCTATCTGCTTCTGGAAGATTCTAGCCTTAAAAACACTATGGAGTGAAGTTCTACTTTGCAATACATGGGGTCGCCATGAGTTGGAAATAATTTAATGGCAACTAGGTTTGTTGTTGTTGTTGTTGTATGTTGAATATTACTTTTGTTTTTGTTTTATGTTGAATGTTAATTTTGTTGTTGTTGTTGTCATATGCCGTTGAGTTGATTCCAACTCATATAGACCCTGTATAGAGTTGTCAAGGAGCAGCTGGTGGGTTTGAACTGCTGACCTTGTGATTTGAAGTACAGTGCCACATCAGGAGTCCAAATATTACTAGAGTGAACAATTTTTAAATTTCAGTATCTCAAAAAGGCAGTTATAAGCAGTGCATTCCAATGTGCTATGTATTTTAGCCTTGGTATTCTCTTCAACTATACAGTAATTAGTAATTAGACAAGTTTTCTTGTCTGGCATTCTTTTTTTTTTTTTTTTTTCTAAAGCTTTTATTGTGCATTGAATGAAAATTTACAGGGCAGAACATCAGTTTTATGTTCAACAAATCATATTTCGTTTCATTGCAGGGATCACAGTCCCCTACATGAATCATCAGTTAACAGTGTCTACCTCTATTTCTTTTTTTTTTTTTTTTTTAATGTAGACATACCACACAGAAAAAATATATTCATTTAAATGTCCAAAGGACACCTTTCGTAAGCCAAACCCCTGCCCGCAGGCATACAGTCTTTCTCAGTCCATGGGCCTAGAGTCCTTAGCTGCTCAATCTCTCTATGCCATTGCCTCTGCCTCCATCTCTGCTGTCCCAGTTTTCTGGTTAGGATCCAATGCTCCACTCATGCTCTTCCCTCTTAATGGTCCTATGGTCCTCTGTTCCTGAAATGAAAGATTAACTACTTCCGCCTTTGAGTTTCACATCTTCTACATTTACAGTTATGATAATCACAACTAGTCATGATAACAATTACTGCTGAATCATAAAATCCTTTCCCCTTCATCCTCCATCCCCTTTCACCAGACCCATCTAGACAAGAGGGAAACTATTCAGTGGGGATTCTACCTTACCCCCTTTGTTCTGAAACTAAGCTTATAAACTTATAAAAGCTTATAAGCCAGCCACTTGTGCCGTTATAGCCCACCCATATTTGATAACCAGTGTTTACGTTACCCATCCCTACCACCCAGTGTACTGAGGAGGCAAGTATGATCTTTGACATGAAGAATCCTTCCCTTTCATTTGGAATTTTGAGCAACTACATCCATAAGTCAAGGTCTAGTTCATCAGATCTTAGCAATTTACACTTGATATCTGTATCAAACTTATTTATCTTCATCTGGTTGAATTCTGGTCACCAAGTCATCAAAGCTAGGTCAAATGGGTACTATCTGCAATTTTGTGAGTTCTCACCTGCCTCCCCTTACTTCATATCAGCTGGCCACTTCACTCTCAGGTCTAGCCCACAGTGGCTGGTCAACTCAGACTTGCCAGCCCTTCCTCTTCTCTCTCTCATTTCAAGGTCAAGGGTGTCTATGGAACATGGCAAACTCCGCCCATGTCTTCATTGCTGCATTTCCCCCACTTCCACTCAGAAGCAGATCAGAGCGGTCACCAATGAGCTTACAAACCTGCTCGCTTGTTCCCTTTTTTGTTTCAGTCTGAGAAGCAGGTTTATCTTGAGGGACTGACTTTTCTTGCCTTGATGGCTCCAAGGAAAACAACTTGCTTGATCTTGTAACAGCCAAACAGTCTGCTTTTTTAATTTTTCTTTTCTGATGGTCTTTCTTTCAAGAAATATCTTCTGTTCCTCTAGCTGCTCCAAGTTAGCCTGCATGTCTTTTCAAGTGGGAATGTCCTACCTTAGAGAGTTCTAAGTGAGGCTCAGGAATCCGAGTAAATCCCCATACTTCACAAAGGCTTAACAAGAAGCTGATTTCCCTGAGCAAGTTCTAGCACCCATTTTTGCTCATCCAATCAGAGTCCTGGTGTGGCGCTGTGGGTTAATGCGCCAGATTGCAAAGCCATTTGAACTGCAAGGTCGGCAGTTCAGGCTTACCAGCTGCTCCTCGGAAACCCTATACAGGGTCGCTATGGGTCAGAACCTACTCGACGGTACTTAACAACAACAACAATCAGTTATAGGCTGAATATAGCCTACAAGTTTACTGTAATATTTCCCAATATTCCTTTCTATCCCATATGAATGTCTATTTTATAGTAGTACACAGGGGAAACTAATATCCACAAGACAATCAAGCACCTTAACATTATTTTCCCTTCTTTACCCACTCAGAGTGTGTCTCGATCCCTGTTATCGCAGAGCCCTGTTTTTCCAAAGTTGAGTTTACCTCTATCCCATTTAGCCCATGTATACCTCCCTAAGTCTTCCCCTGTCTTCCTTGTTCATCTGCCCCCTCTTGTATATTATCCACCCTTTCCTTGTATATTGTCCTCTCCATTAGCTAAGCTGTCATGTGTCTATCCCCTAACCTGTGACTTACTGTCCCCTTCCTCCCCTGGTAACTATCAAATAATTTTTTCTTTTAATATGGAAATCTTTTCTTAAACTTTTACAATAATGGTCTTATGCAATGTTTGTCCTTTGGTGACTGACTGATTTCATTCAGCATAATGTCCTCAAGGTTCATCCATGTTATGAGGTGTTTTGCAGCTTCATCGTTATTCTTCAGGGTAGCATGGTATTCCATTTTGTGTATGTGCCAAAGTTCATTTATCCATTTTTCCATTGATGGACACTTAGGCTGTCTCCATCTTTTTGCTATTGTGATTAGTGCTGCAATGAACATTGGGTGTGCAAATATCTACTCATGTCTGGCTAGTATTTCTTGTAGAGGAATTGCTGGATCATAAGGTTTTCTATTGACTGACCTTCCTCTTGACTACCACTGCCAATCAACTATGCATCAACTATAGCCTCTCAACCTTAGCAAAAATAAGGTGTCAAGAAATTTTCTTAGTTTACCACCAATCCAGACTTCCAGTGTGACACTGTAGGATCAGCACTGGACTGTGATCCATATGGTTGGCACTTCAAACCCACCAACTGTCCTTGGAAACCCTGTACTGGATCATTATGAGTCAGAACCAACTCGACAGTACTTACCAACAATAACAAAAGCAACCAATTCTGGAGTCCTGGTGTGGTGGTGGGAGATAAAGTGCTGGACTGCAAGGTCAGTTTTAACCACAAGGTTGGCAGTTCAAACTCACCAGCCTCTCCTTAGAAACCCTATACAGAGTCACTATGAGTTGGAACTGACTCAGTGACACTTAACAACTACAACAACAATTTTAGTGTCATTGGTTATTGACAACTTCTCTCAAATTCCCTTTTTATATAACTGCCTTGGACTGGGTTCTCTAGAGAAGCAAACCCAGTGAAGTTTATATATGTGTGTGTATGTGTGTGTAAAGAGAAATTTATATCAAGGAAGTGACCTATTTGAAATTGTACAGTTGAGTAAGTCCAAGTCCATGAGTCAGATATCAGGCTGGAGGTTTCTGATTCACGTAGCTGCAGTGTTGATGAACCAAGTTCAGCAGGTCAGATGGCAGGCTGCTGATGACTCCCAGGATTGGTGGGCAATAGAGCAGTCAACTGACTCAAGTTCAAAGACTCAGAAGTTGAATGATGAGCCACAGGCAGAATTCAGAACCCACAGAAAGCAGCAAACTTTGTCCGAGTACCCAATGAACTGGAAGCAGACCACACACCCCCAGAGATACTTACCTTATATTAGAGCTTATCGTGGGGGATGACTACATCTTAACTGTCAAACCACTGGGAATCCTAACCCAAATGAATTGACATAAAGCCTTAACTATCAGAAAAACAGATCTGAGTAAGGTGTTTGGTCATTTTTAAAGGTCCAGCTCTACATTTGTGTTTGGATGTAAATTGGAGTCAGGGTGTGAGAAGTATATAAACTTAAGTCAGAAAGTCCATGGTCCATGGTCCAGTTTTGGTTTTAAAACTTTGTCCAATAGAACCCTGGGGTTTTGTGGTAGTATCTATCACACCATACTGAGAGACTGAGATAAGGGAAGGAAGCTGGGAAGAAGAGGCTACAAGAAAGGGAAGATCTATTTCTGTCTATGTCACATATTGACTATTGGCTAGAAAAAGATGTTTAGGCTTGGGGAACATCACGTGGCTAATGACACATTAGAAACCATTACTGGTTTATTTACTAGTAATGGAAGTGTCTTCTTAAATAGGAACAAGTTCAAATAGAGCTTCTGAAAAATTGGGAGGCAGGGAAAAACATTCTATGCCATAAGATGGGGAATAGCATTTCCTTAAAAAGAATCAGAGAGGTTGTTAAATGGCACACGTGACAGACTCTCCAATACAGTTTCCTGTTTTTCTGCTGACTCTTTCACTCCTTGCCTCAGGACCTCACCTCCACCAGAGTGGGGGCTAGAGAAAAGAAAGTAAGTGTTCAGACATGTGCCTGTTTGTATAGTCCCTTCATTGAGTCAATGGCAGGGAAACATAAGTGTTCTGTCCAGTTCTATTGAAAAGCTAGATTTGACTCCTTCGGTAAGGTATTATTTTCTTTTTTAGCATAGAACAGTTTATTCCTGGGCCTCTTGTAACTATACATTACAAATGGAGTCTGATTAAGAATGTTCTGGATGGGTTAATTAGTGTGGTGACTATTATTAAGCAAACTGCTTGTTAGTATTATGCCTATTTAATCTTTGTATTGATGTGAAGTAATTGACCATAGAGCTACATTTAGGAAAGCTGGAATAAAGTTTTATTTATTTATTTTTATTTCTATTATGGGAATAAATTGTTTATATTAAACATGCCTATGAAAATATGGCAGAGAGAATCAGAATAGACTCTGTGTGGGGGCGGCACATGTGGATTATTTTGCTTTTTAAACAGAAATATTAATACATTTGTCCCACCTGCTTCAAGACCAGCTCTGTTGAAACAAAGTTAAAAAAAAACATATTTCTGCTTCTGTCTTCACTACTGCTACATAAGGCCTTACGTGTTGTTAACTTCCCACAGCCAAAAGATAAAATTCTTTTTAATTCAGCTAATTGTCTAAATACTTCTTTGGGGGACAAAATCACTTTAATAAATAGACTATTAAAGAAAAATACATAAAGTGTATTATGAACTTGGAAAACATAACACATGACCACTGGTTTTTCAAGTCCTGGATTGTTATCTCTATTATTTATTGGTATTTTGTCTAGTTATATTATTAAGTTTCCCTACCTATAGAACTTCCTTAGGGAATTTATTCCATGAGCTAATAAATTATACCATCAGGGAGTTTTTTTGTGAAATTCACCTTAAATTTTCCCATTCTTAATTTCATCTCATTACTCCTCGTTATATCCCCTTGTACCAGGCTAAATAATTATTCTTTTTCCTTGGAGACTCCTATTATGGACTCCTCTAGTTGTCACTTAACCAGGCTGTTCATATTTAGTTCCTTTAATCTGTCCTCGTAAATCAATTCTTCCATTGCCTTAATCATTATTATTGCTCTTCTAAGAACTCTTTAATTTTCAAACATAGAGTTCTCAGATGCCCATGATGAAATCAGCACTCATGCAAGTATTCGATTCTAACAGACTTAGTAGCTGCCTTCCTTGTACAACAGCCTCCTTAACTAAGTAGTAACAGTTAGCGAGGTCAAATCAGCACATGTTCATCATGCCAAACCCAGGACAGCCTCACTAGATTTTTTTTCCATGTAACTTACTAGCATGAAAGGCATTATTTTATTATATTTTATTTTAATTTCATGAGACTAAGTAAGCTGACTTTTTGGTTACTGTCCATATTTACATTTTTCATAGTTTCATGTCCTTTTTCCCAGCTGCCTGTCCAGTCAGTCATCCTCAAACTGTGCTGACCTGGGGTTCCACACATCCTGGAGAGCATTTAGGAAGCATGTGGAATCAAAGCAGCTAAATTCCATGTCAGTTACCAATCCCCACTGTTTACAACCCTTTAGCCAACCTCCCATTCGTTTCATTTGCAATTTTGATCTCATGTTAGCCAATATAAATGGGTTTTATAAGTAAGCTATGTCATGATACTGTTTTCTAAAATGAAGATATGCTGTTTCAATGTCCATTGATTTCTTTTTAATGTGACACCTTCGTGCACTCAGTTTCTAATTCTGTTTAAATCCTTTTTAAGCTTGCCCGGCATTCTTTATCTGACATAAACAAATAGGTTACTTCGCCTGCTTTATTGTTGTTTTCCTGATGTGTACAGATGTTCCTTCTCATACCATTTGTTCCAATTGTTTAGGAGAAGTTGTAGATATTGTCATAGTCATTTTTTTCACCTTTTGCAGTGATCAGTGGGAACATTTTGTGTTTTTTCGGTTCTTTAGAATCTCCTCAGTATTTTGAACTTCTTTTAGAAGGAAGTTAGTTTGTTCTCTTAATAACCTTGGATCTGTGAAGTCAAAAACTATAATCTGTATATGACCAATTTTCTTTTCATTTTAAGTGAAAGGATATTTTTAAATTTATGTATGCTTAGGGGTTTAGCAACATGTCTTGTTTTTTATCTACCTATCTGTATAACTACATCAATCATCTATTTATTAGAGTCCTTGGGTGGTGTGATCGGTTAAGTACTTGAGTATTAGCTGAAAGATTGACAGTCTAAACCCACCCAGAGGTGTCTCTGGAGACAGGCCTGCTTCCAAAAGGTCACAGCCTTAAAAACCGTCTGGAGCATACTTCTACTCTGCACACATAGGGCCAACCATAACTAACATCAACAACATTTGTTAACTGAGGGAGACTGTCTTAGACTGGGTTTTCTAGAGAAGCAGATCCAGTGAAACATATATATGCATATATAAAGAGAGAATTTATTATCCAAAGAGAGAGCGAGAGCCCCTCCTATGTGTCCATTATATTTGAAGCAAGCCACACCCCCAAGAAAGCATCCCTTTAATTGATTGGCTGTGCTAATAGCAACTCATCAGAGCTAACTATGCCTGTATTAGGTTTAATCACCATAGGAATAAGCACATACCAACTGCCAAACTTCTGAAAATCCTGGCCTAGCCAAGTTGACACAATGTCCTAACCATCACATGGATCTTACACATATTCAGGTGATTTTTTTCAAGGTATTAGAAGTCAAAATAGATATTTAGAGGGATTTATGAAACTAGCACAGAAGCCCCCAAAGTAAGCTCTCGGGCTGAACTGTATACAGCTATAGCTATGTACTTCATTATTTCTCCCAGCAGCTTTAGCTTCTCTATGTTCAAGAGCAAGTTTTAGATTATCTTCTGATATCAACTTCGGGCTTTTATTTCTTTCTTGTCTTTTTAATGAGCTTTTGCTTTCAGCATAGATGATGAACTGATAAAGTAAAAGACCTGAACAGAAAATGTCAAAAGACAGCTCGAGAAGAAAAAGTTTTATTATGAAATGTGCAAAGACCTAGAGTTAAAAACGAAAAGGGAAGAACACACTCAGCATTTTTCAGGCTGAAAGAATGAAGAAAAAGTTCAAGCCTAGGGTTGAAATAGTGAAGGATTCCAGGGTCAAAATATTGAATGATGTAAGAAACATTAAATAATGATGGAAGGATAAGTTGATGTTCAACCATTTCACCAACTGATGGTATTAAAGGAAGAAGTCCAAGCTGCACTGAGGGCATTGGCAGAAAAAAAACAAGGCTTCAGCAATCAACAGAATTCCCATTGAAAATGTTTCAACAAATTGATACAATGCTGGATATAATCACTCATCTATGCCAAGAAATATGGAAGAATGCTACAAAATTTTATCTTCCAATAAAATTTGGAAGAGATACATATTTATATTCATTTCAAAGAAAGGTGGCACAATGGAAAGTGGAAATCATTGAACAATATCATTAATATCACATGCAAATAAAATTTTGCTGAAGATTATTCAAAATTGGTTGCAGCAGTATATCAACAGAGAGCTGCCATAACTTCAAGTGAAATTCAGAAGAGGACATGGAATGAGGGCTATCATTGACTGATAGCAGAGAATACCAGATTTCATTGATTATGCAAAGGCATTCTACTGTGCGAATCATAACAAACTATGGATAAATTTGTGAAGATTGGGTGTTCCAGAACGCTTAATTGTACTCATGAGGTACATAGACCAAGATGCAGTCATTCAAACAGAACAAGGGGATAGTGAATGATTTAAAATCAGGAAAGGTGTGCACCAGGTTAGTATCCTTTCACCATACTTATTCAATCTGTATGATGAGCAAATAATCTGAGAAGCTGGATTGTATGAAGAAGAATGTGGTATCAAGATTGGAGGAAGACGCAGTAACAACCTATGATATTCAAACGATACAACCTCCCTTGCTGAATGCAAATATTACTGGAAATACTTGCTGATGAAGATTGCACCTCAATGTAAAGGAAATGAAAATAATAAATAACATCATGATACATGGGGTGGGGGGGGGAATTTCAAGGATTTCATGTGCTTGGATCCATAATCAATGTTCCTTGAAGCAGTAATCAAGAAATCAAACAATCTATTGAATTTGATACATATGCTGCAGAGCACCTCTCTAAAGTGTTAAAGAGCAAAGATATCACTTTGAAGACTAAGGTACGCCTGATCCAAGCCATAGTACTTTCAATTGCATAATATAAATATGAAAGTTGGACAATGCATAAGGAAGACCATAAAAGAAACTGTAAGTTTGAGTTATGATATTGGAGAATATTGAAAGTACCATGGATTGCCAGAAGAGGAAACAAATCTGTGTTGGAATAAGTACAATCAGAATGCTCCTTAAGAGCATATTTCATGCTTTGGACATGATGTCAGTCAGGAGGAACCAGTCCTTGGAGAAGAACATCATGCATGGTAAAGTGGAGGGTCAGTGAAAAAGAAGAAGACCCTCAACAAGATGGAAAGACACAACAACAACATGGTGTTAAGTGCCGTCAAGTCGGTTCTGACCCATAGCGACCCTGTATAGGGTTTCCAAAGAACAACTGGTGAGTTTGAACCACTAGGTTGGTGGTTCAGTTATCCCACAGGGCCCCACCAGGACTCCCACACACCCTAGCCTCCTGCAATCTGATTTCTTTCGGCACTGCTCCACAGGAGCTGCATTTTCAAGTAGCCAGTGACCTACAGGACAAAAACAAAAGCTTCCTGTTGTTTCTGGTGCAGCTGCACCTCTGTAGTGTGTTATACCCTTGTCACACATTTTTGTAGGATTCCCGATTCATTTTGATAGTGTGATGTTATTCTCTCAGATTCTCTTTCTACTTTTCCCAGTGTTCCTTATTGCTTTTATTTCATGATTCTTCTTTCCTGCATATATTTCCTGCACACTCTTTTTTTTTTTTTTTTTTTTAATGTTTTATTGTGCATTGAGTGATCGTTTACATGGGGAAACATTAGTTTTACATTCATTCTATCATACATCATTTCATTGCCTTAGCTACTACCATCCCATCCATGCTTCATCCCCCAACGAAGGGGTATACCTTGTATGTTCCCCCACCCCTCCCACCCCCTACGGTCCTCAGCACACAGCCCCTTTCCCTCTCTAGGTCTCAACTCCCCAGGCACTCCATCTCTTCAAGTCATCCTCTCTGCCTCCATCTCAGGCCTCACTGCTTCTCTGGGTGGGGGTCCCACTCTCCACTCTTCTACGTTGATGGCCCCAGGGCCCTCCGCTCCTAGACTGAAAGGTTAGTCACTCCCCTCATTGCTATAAAATATCTGCCTTTACATTTCCAGTCCTCACAATCAGTTCTGGTAACAATTTTCACCATTGCATGACATGAGACCCATCTGCATTTCTTTTCATCAGCCCTTCCAAGACAGGTTGGGTACTATTCACTGGAGACTCCACTATCCTCCCCACCCTGTGGATCTAGGTTCCCTCTTGAAAGCTTGTAAGCCAGTCACTTCTTACCTTTGTATCCCTTCCCCCATTTGGGTAGCCAATGTTCAAGTTGCCCATCCCTATCCACTCTTTGTGTGGAGGGGGTGGGAATCATTCTTGTAGCCGGGAATTGTTTCCTCTTTTGAACTACTGCAGTTATAGGTGTAGGTACAGTTCCTGCACACTCTTAAAATTAACATATTCTTCTTCTTTTTTCACTTACTCCACTATCTATCATGGAGTCTTGGTGTGGTGCTGTGGGCAAATGCATCAGGCTGCAAAGTTGTTTGAACTGCAAAGTCGCTGGTTCAAGCTCACCAGCTGCTCCTTGGAAACTCTACACAGGGTCACTATGGGTAGGAATTGACTCAGTGGCATGTAACAACAACCACCACCACCTATCATAGGAGGTGAAGTATTAGGGTGAGCCTCAGGGACTGCAAGAAAGCCATTAGTAGTCTTGCCTTAGTCTAGCTCTCCTGACCTCAGATCCCAAAATGGGCTTTCCAGCCTCTTTAAGTTGCATTTTATTCCATGAAGACTCAATGTTCATTCAAATACCTCTTCCTTTGACTACACTCTTCTCTCAGTTCTGAACTTCCCCTCTCTGTATTTCAAAAATGTTCACATATAATCCTATTTAAGCTTTTAATAGACTCCTAGAGTGGCACTGTACCATCAGCACTGGACTGTCAACCACAAGATCAGAAGTTCAAACCCACCAGCTGCTCCTCAGAAACCCTAGATAGGGTCGCTATGAGTTGGAACCGACTCGATCGCACTTAGCAACAACAACAAGTCTTTACTGGTCCTGAAGTCAGGAATAATCTCTTAGTTTCAGTAGTTGGAATGCCCAGTCTGTATATAGTATATACTGTAGGATAAGCAGTGGACTGCAAGGTTGGTTTAAACCATAGACTCAGCAGTTCAAGCCCACTAGCCACTTTTCAGAAACCCTATACAGGGTCACTATGAGTTAGAACCGACTCAGCAACACCTAACCACAACAATGAAGGTTAGTTGACTGTTCACATGTCTCTCTTCTACTGTGTTCCGAGCAGTTTCTATTGCCTTGCCTTTAGTTTTATTTCAGGAGAACGGGTATACTTAAGAAATTAAAATTTCTTCCACATTTACATTTAAGAAATTGTGGTGAGCACTTCAAGGACATATCCTTTACTCGTAAGCTTGTCTTAGGTGTTTTGGTGGTAGTGGTGGTATGTGCCACCAAGTCAGTTCAAACTCATAGTGACCCTGTATAGGGTCTGAGGCTATAAACCTTTATGGAAGCAGAAAACCTCACCTTTCTCCTGTGCAGCAACTGGTAGTTTTGAACTACTGACCTTGTGGTTAGCAGCCCAGCTCGTAATCCACTGTGCCACTGGGGATGCTAGAGGTTTAGAAAATACTAATTCTTTTTTTTTTTCAGATCAAATTTTATTTAACTTTTATCAAATAGTGACAGGTACTGAACTCTGTGTAAATAAAAGATTATCGGAAGATAGGAGTGTAAGTGATACATAACAAAGAGATAAAAATAAACTTAACATGGTCAATTTAATTTAATTACAACTGTACAGGTGACCAGGAATCTAAACACTCACGTGAGCAGAAATGACTGGTGTTATTCCGAGAAACTGACAACCTTTTTGAGGTTAATGAACAAGTGTGACTAGAAAATACAAAATGAGAATCTAGAAAGGCTAGTGAAGGACAAGTAATAAACAGTTTCTCTAGGGGGCTCTGGTAGTGTAGTGGTTATGAATCGGGCTGCCAACCTCAAGGTCAGCAGTTCGAAACTACCAGTGGTTCCACTGGAGAAAGATGAGGTGTTCTGCTCCTGTAAAGATTTACAGCCTTGGAAACCCTGTGCAGGGTCACTGTGAGTCAGAGCCAACTCCACGGTACTTAACAACAACAATAAACATTTCTCTAGTCTGATTTTTTTTTATGGTATGTTTTCCCTGGCCAGAAATAACTATTACCAAAAAGGAGGGCCATGTCGGCTGCTAGTCTGTAACTTGGTAAAGGTTTGTAGGGCTAGTTTTAGAAACTACTCAAAGAGGTACCTGTCTGTCCAAACTTTGAACTTTCTGTAGATGGCTGCTACTTTTTGTCATTTTTTTTTCCAGAATGTTTGTTGTAAGATCTTCATTTTATTTGTTCTCAGTATTATGCATATTCATCATGTTCTTACGAAAAGTACAGAACAAATTTGAAATAATCTTTTCAGTAAACGTGTATTACATTCCCTTTTGTAACAGATTCATGCCCAAGCACAAAACCACCCATTTCAAGAAGATGCTCAGCCTTAGACGAAATGGTGATGCTGCTCCATCCATGGCCCTTCCTTCACCACAGGAGCAAAAAGGTGCTGGAAATGTATTGCAGAGCATTACTTCAGGACTTTGTGATGCCTTCTCTGGCCTTGAAACAGCACACCAAGAAAGCGTGGGAAGCTCATTAATGCAAATCGCAGACTTGAACTCATCAGATAATTCAAACTCTTCTTATAAGGAAAAGAAACAAAATCCAACTCTGGATTCCAGGAACATCTTGGATGGAGTTGATGATCAGCAAAGACCATTGCATATTGTCTGGCCTCACAGGTGGTAAGTTCAAGGCATGCCAATGTAGTAAGAATTGTAGAACTGGCAATAGAAACTCTCATGAGTAACGTATTAATGTTTTGTACCATTAGCATTAGAAAAGATGAGTTTACTGTGGCAATACTATGAGTCAGAAATGATTCCGCGGCACTTAACAATATCAACAAGTACTAATGTGGTACAAAGGTGATACTACTCAAAATCTTTCTATTAATAGATGTGTGCTTAGATAAAATTTGAGTTACAGGTAATTAGTATCAGTAATTTGCTCAATTAACAATGGCACTTCTAGAAAATCAAATCTTGTTTCTAGAAGTTTCAAAGTATAAGAATGTTGTCTTGCTGTATATATTCTCAACAGCCACAAAACTATATTTTTAAAAATTAAATTTGAAAGTATTAGAAATACAGGATTTCACTATAAATATGTGTGTGTGCTTATTATGATCCAAAACCATTTTATAAATACAAATGGTTGACAATATTAACATTAAAACAAAAGCAATTACCATTATCTTCTCATTTGACCAGATCCAACTAAGCAAACTCATTTTACTTGTCATAATATGTATCCATATATTTGAAAATCAACTCCTCCCACATATCTCTGTATTAGCCTAAGCAAAGCATTTTCCCAAAGAATTTTTTTCTGAACAGAGGAAAATCCAATGCAGCATATAATCGGACCAAATATAAACTCATAAATTTAAACCTACCTCCTGTAAATTAGGATTTAAAGAGGTAAAATGTTCTGATAATCTTCTCATAGTAGGCATGAACATTTTAATCTAGTTTGTATTCCCCCCAGTTTGTTTAATCTGCATGTGGCCTGATTAGAGTTCACTTCCCCCACAGATTATGGACTCTTTACTGCAGAGACACTGGGCTGATCATTAGGTTCGCTTTTCTGTTTGCAGGTGAAATAATAAAAAGCACACCACACCGGCCAGGCAAAATGCCTTTGCCGAGGATTTGACTTCCAGCACATTAAAACTCCCAAAGCTCTCCCAGATGATCTGCAGCATCTGGTACCTAAAGAGATTTTCATCTTTGACTCCAAATGTATGAATGTAAAACTTCAGGATGGAAAGTGGAATGTGTTTTGGATTTGTTTATTCAACTCCACATTTCCAAGCTAGTCTTTCTACTAGAGTAACGTTCATTTCAAATCCTACTTTACTTGCAATGTGCCAGTCTTCAGTACTCTTTTATGTTACCTTTAGATGTAGAAGCACTACATAAAGTTAACCTGTTTCAAGGTAAAATCAATGCCATCATCTATTCTCTTCTGTAGAGCCTTTTCTTTTATTCTGCAAAATGTGGCCATTGCTGAAGTGGTAGGTTACTGCATGAAAATCATGTCCAAAAGTTTGGTTATTGGTCATCCTAAAGATGCTAAATTAAGTAATATGTAGATTCCTGTTACAAGACAGCATACTGATAGTGGGGAATGAGTGAGAATCACGTTATTCAGTACTTTGCACAAAATAAGACAGAGCTATGTTAATAAAATTAACAATATTAAATTGAATAATTCCCTCTCTTCCTTTGTATATTTTTGCTTTAATTTAATTTAATTGCCTAAAGTTAGTTGCTTAAAGAGATGCCGCATTATGTTTGTGCACATTCTTATTGTTGAAGCTAAATTATTTTTAATTTGGAGAAGAGGGAAAAAAAAGCCGCATCAGCAAGAGTAAATGCCAAAATATAAAAGTAACACATTCATCCTTACGGGTAATATAGTAGAACATTGGAAACTTGGAGGTTGCCAGACACATAGCTAACATTAGGGCTAATTTTGAAAATCTAGCGTGCAGTCAATTTTACTGATGCCTGGGGACATACAAGGTAGAAGCTGACAAGAGAACTAATTTTGTTTGGGTTATTTACTGCTATGCATCATCCGCGGGTTCCCGCCTGACACACAGCTATATGAAGGGGGATATTATCACACACTAAAAATTTATGTTGACATTCGATATTTGTTCAATATGTCAGCAGTATTACTTTCATAATCAAAAGAGTAAGAAAAAGAGAAAAGAAAAGCACTTTATGCTCATATAGATATATCTTTTTAATAACAGTCTATAAGGTTAATATAGTTTACCTTTGAGAGTATACAATGAAAACAAGCAGGGTTAGGAGGGGAAATGACAGAAAGCATCAACCCGAGCTGTTTGTTTGCCATTACCTAAGCGAGCCATGTCAGCTCTCTGGCCCGCGTCTGATAGCTATTTGTTGTACAGAGAGCACAGCATAAAAAAAATATCAAACTCTTAATACTATTGTGTGCCCATAACCATCTGTCACTGCTAGCCTGGAGATGAGAGGAAGATTACGAGGAATAAACACTGAGCCGCCGAGCATTGGTAAAGCCTTCGGGCAAAAAACTCTTGTGGGGACATCAAAGACATTCTAATTCCGAGGCAGTCAAGGATTACAGTGTGTAACCTGTGCTGACAACAGATAAATGGCTGGCAATATTGTGCCAGAGCTGTTGGGTCCTGCATGGAGTACTGATGATGATGATGATGATGTTATCTTGCAGAATGGACTCTGCTGGGATAATTTTATGATAAAACACTTTTTTCAAATGCCACTGGGTCTAGGCAGACATTTGCTAGCTACAGGGGTAGCAATCAGTTTCTTCAAAATTTACTGTTCTAAGCCCATTAGCGTTCCAACGCAGCAAGACTCTTCAATGAAAATCGAAAGCGCCTATATTTTCTTTAGGAGAATATATGCAAATGTTGTGAGCTGAACTCCTACCCTTTAGTGGTAGATGCTTTATCATCTGATTTATGTAAATGTGCTCATAAAAATACAGTTTATTTTTAATTGGTGAATATGAATTAGAAAGTTAAGATTCTGGTTCTGCATTCATCAAACATCCCCACTTACAAGCACACATTTATTTAGACCTCTTATCAGATGGGTAGAAATCATGTAGTTGACCAGTCGATGTCAACTGTAAGCTAAAGGGACACATAGTTTCCCCTAGAAATATCCAGGGTTGTATTTCCTATTCAGCCCTCTTTGTTGGAGCCTCCCCTTCCTTGTGCTTCAGATGTTCTTGTCAGTGTTAAGAGCTACTTTAGCTACCTGCGTGAAGGGGAGTTTTCTTCACAGTAGCCTGAAGGAAACTCTTCACTCCATTGCATTTTTACCTTGGCTATGTATATTTGCCAGAGGGAGGTATTCTGGTACCTGAGGATGTACTGATGATTTTCTCCCCTGTGAACATAAGGAGAAATGAACACTGGCGAGGAACGGGGTTCTTAGGTCCTGTCATTACCTTGCCTAGCAAAACAAAAATAAAACCCTCCTCTTTATCATAAAAAATATCCCCATGAAATCATGCAGTTTCAGTAGCCAACTCTCAAAATGAAGTGATGCTGACTGACCTCATTGTGTTAGATCCACGCTGGGATCATGAATGGTCTAAAATATACTGTTAGCCTCTAACATATCTCGTACTAAGTCAACCAAATGTAGAGCCTACTTGCTAGGAAATGTATCAAAATCAAAAGTGACATTTTCTAGAAGATACATTCTGGCTTTAAATCTGTGTTAAAATGTCTGTGCATGAGAACAGACCCTTAAATGCAATGCTTGCCCCCTCTTCATTCTTTCTGAATCTGAGCTTGTCAAGGATTATAGTGTACAACCTCTGCTGACAGTAGATAAATAACTGACAGTATTTTAGCAGAGTCGCTGGGTTCTCTGCAGAGTAATTTGTTTTCTCCTTTCTACCCAGTCTTTAATGTTTTGTTATAAACATCTATAGCAAGACTTGGTTAATAGAAATGACTTATAGTGAAAGATCTGTAAAAAATAGATTGCAGTTGGCAATGTTTTTTTTTTTTTCTTTTCTTCCACTTTCTTCTTTCCAAAGATTATAGTATTACCAATTTCCAACCTGTATGTAAAGGTTCTCATTCTTTTAATGAGCCAAAGAGATGGAATGTTAGAGGACAGAAACGTCTACAACATATGTGAAGAAATATGTTATCATGGCTGTGGTTCCCGTCTTTTTTATCTCAGGACTCATTTACATTCTGAAAAAAATTATTAGAACACCAAGGAAATTTTGTTTATTAAGGATATTTTTAAAAGCCTGTTGTTGTCAAGCGGATTCCTAGTTACGGCAACCCAGTGTGTGTCAGAATAAAAACCAGTGGCTGATTTTTCAGAAGTAGATTACCAGGCCTTTCTTCCGAGGTGCCTTTGTATGAACTCAAACCTCCAGCCTTTCAGTTAGCAATTGAACATGTTAACGATGCACAGCAACCAGGGATTCATCGATATTTATTCTTGGGCATATTAAAATTAATATGTACTTTAAATCATTTAAAAATAACAATAATCAACCCCATATATGCTAACATAAATAATGTATGTTTACCAGGAATAGCTATATTTCTGAAAACAACAAAAGTTAATAAGAACTGTGACATTATTTTGCATTTTATAAAATCTCTGCTATCTGCCTAAGTAGAAGACAGCTGGATTCTCATATATGCTTAAATATTCAATCTGTTGCAATATGTTGTTTCGGTTTAAGTTCACAAAGAAAATCCTGCTTCACACAGAGATACAGTTTCAAAATGGAAGAGTATTTTAATGGCCTATTTAGATAATTGTGTATATTCTTCTCTGATACTACACCAGAACTTGACAAGTAGGAGTATCTAAAGGTTAGTTGCAGTGTGGAATGTGAAAACAAATCAGTGATCTCTCTGTGCTTAGTTACTTGGAATTTGAGTGGATTTTGTAACATCGTGTGCTGGTCACTTGGAAAGTATTAGTTAAGTGAGTTATGAAGGTTTTTCACTGGTGACACATTTCATGATACATTCACAAAAACATCACATCTGTTAATATTGCCACTGATCTCATCACAGAAATCTTTAAGTACTGGGAAGCTATAAAGTTGTAAGTATAAATCCAAGTTTTCCAAACTTCTAATTTTTACTTAAAAGCTCAAATTTGTATATCAGATGTTTTCCTTTGATGACAAGTTACCTTGAGAAAATGTCTGCCAATTATCCAAGTTTGATGAACCACTGTTTGATAATGTATTATTTTTTTCAAATAAAAAGGATGTTTCGTGAAAAAAAGCCACTTAGAACTCAGTCATATACATTTTTATTTACAAACAAGAAAGCCATTATGCCCTGATATGCAGAAATGCTTTGACATGTATTTTGTGTGCCATCACACAGAATATTACAGGCTGTTGATGGTAAGGGTAGAACCTCTGAGTGGTACCATTAACATGCTCAACTGCTGATTAAAAGGTTGCTGATTCCAATCCACCAAGAAGTGCTTCAGAAAAGGGTCTGGTGATCTACTTCTGAAAAAGCCAGCCACTGAAAATCCAATGGACACAGTTCTACTCTGACACACATAGTATGGCCCTGAGTCTTGGTCTATGTGATGGCAGTTGGTTAAGATATTTTTGGTTTATGGAAGGAATGGGGTTTAGTAAAAGTAATACTAGTTACTGTTTCATCCAGAGCATTCTGACTAAAAGAAAACTAAGAATTACAAGTGCAGGTAGGAAAGATACTATAACTTCTGTTGCCTTGAACTGTGCTAAGGACCAGCAGTTTTACCTATCAGTGTGTTGGTATTATCAGGGCATATCATACAGTGAAAAGGCAAATAATATCCTAGGGTTATTCTGAATATAGGTTGACTTTTCCAACTCCTTGAAAGGGTCTTGGATACCCCCACAAAGATTTACACACTGCATTTTGAGAACTACTGTCAAATTGTATTGATAATGACACATGTAAAAATATGTCTGCCACCAACCATTGTTATTTGTTGCTAAGTGCCACTGAGTGGGTTCCGACCCATAGTGACCCTGTATAGGGCTTCTGAGGAACAGCTGGTGAGCTTGAACTGCCACCCTTGCAGTTCAAACGGCTTTGCAGTCTGGCCCATTAACCCACATCACCACACCAGGACTCCATTACATTTGCCAAATTTGTCGTTTGTAGACTAGTTTTTCTTGCCCAGAGTCTGAAGAAATGTTATTACGGTTTTTCCTTTAGCAGCCGATAGCAAACAAATGTTCATCATATATAAGAAATCTGTGCGAGTCCAGACCAAACAGAATTCGCTTCAGCATGAGATAAGTAGTTAGGAACACCATTTCTGTGATATAAAAAATTCTGTTCTGATATGAGTAATCCATAAATGGGAAGACTGGATAAGGAGTATTGGGATAGGAGTGGGCTGTAAGGAGTGAGAAATTATAAAAGTAACTAGTGTTACATGGAGGTCCTGCTGTGGTGCTTTAAGCAGTGGACTGCTAACTGAAAGGTCAGCAATTTAAACCCAACAGCTCCTCCTTGGAAACCATATACAGGGTTGCTGTGAGTCAGAAACAACTGGATGGCACTAACAATGACAACATAGGTGTATGGGAGTAGTGCTGTAGGATAAGCACTGGACTGTTAGCAGCAGGTTGGTGGTTCAAGCCCCCTAGCTGCTGCTCAGAAACCCTAGACAGGGTTGCTATGAGTCAGAACTGACTCGAAAGCATTTAACAACAACAACATAGTGATATGTCCCATGACCTGACTATTAAGAATGTGGAGAAATTGTCAGAACATCTTGCTTAAATTGAAATGACTTTTTTGGACTATTTTGCAGTCATTTCAGTAAAGTAATCATAACTACATGAACAAAGTTGGCGTAAGGGTATAGATAAAGTGAAAGGAATAGCCTAATCATTAAGAAATAGATAGATTTAAAACATTGTTAAGGAAGTCTTTGAATCAAAGCATGTGCCATAATATCAAAATGAAAGTTGATGAACTGTATTTTTAGAAAGTCTAGCAATTTCTACCTGAATATAAAAGGTTAATTGAAATTGAAGGATTAATTCCTTGATAGTAAAAGAAATTACTTTTGTTTTTATTCATTGACTCTCTGGGGCTTAAAAATTAAGTTTTTTAAACAAAACTGATGACTGCCTTCTGAAGGGATGCAGTGAACGATTGGATAATACGCTTTTTAGGCCAAAGTAAACTTATCTGGGTTTTCTTGCTGCATAGATTACTTTTGAAAAGTTCAGTAAGTAGGTTATCTTAAAGCTTTCCGGTTTTATGGTCACTACCTTTAATGGAATACATTCACAGGTCAGTCCATAGGTGCCAGAGCAGGATGCCAATAGAAAGTGCTGTGCTTTGGACACCAGTATCCTCCGGTCTCTTTTAGTGATGTACATAAATCTGTTTTCCTCACAGAATTATAGTTCTGGAAAAGATGGTCTTGTGGTCTGGCCATCTACCTTTCAGCACACTCAACCACATTTCCTCTGAGCTGCGAGAATCCCTCTTTTTTTGTCACCATGTCTCCAGTAGCACTCTCCATTTTCACAGTTAAACAATTTTAATGTAAGGAATTTCTATCCTGTCGCTAATTATTCTAAGTATGCTAATTTTCAGATTGAATGGGAATGGGTAATGGTTCTTTGAAAGAGACAGTCTAACCAGTTATGTGTTTATCCGTCAATTGGACAGCTAAAGCTTACATAGATAATAAGGTTCTAATTGATTTGAGTTATTCTCAGTTCAATAAGTTGTCTCCAGATATATGAGAAGGCTTCAAAAAGTTTCATGGAAAAATTTCATCATATTTTCATTATATTTTTCCACAAAGTTTTTGAAGCACTTTCATATTCCTTTGCTTTTTTTTTACTTAGAGAATTTCAAATGGCTGACATTTAAAAACAAACGAACAACGAATTTTATTAGTCTTACAACATTAAAACCAAACAGCTAGCTAAAGTTATATGTTATATTATATTGCCCCCTCCCGAATCTAATCTCTAGATTCCTGGTGTGGCTCTGTCAGATAAGCACTGCAAGGTTGGCGGTTCAAACTCACCAGCCGCTCCTCAGAAACCCTATACAACAGGGTCTCTATGCATTGGAACTGACTTGACAAACACTTAACAACAGTAACAGTCTATCTTAATGGGAACACAGGTGGCTTAATAAAATAAGTACTGAATTGCAAACCACAAGGTCTGTTGTTCAAGCCCACCAGCCATTCCTAGAGAGAAAGATGAGACTCTCTAGTCCTTTAAAGATTATGAGCCCTGGAAACCCTTTACTGTGTCACTATGAGTCGAAACCAATTTGACAGCACTTAACAATAACAGTCTAATAGTTTTATTTTGTCCTCTACATAGCACTGCAGACCTGGTGGGGTGCTGTATAACATGACTGCGCACCACAAGATTGATGGTTCAAACCACCATCCACTCATTGGAACCTTGGAAACCCTACAGAGAGTTGCTATCAGTCAGAACCAACTTAGCAGCACTTAGCAACAACTATAACATAACACTATTTGATTGATATATGGACATCTTTTCCAGGAATTTGTTAATAAGTCATAGGAAAATATATGTTAGAAAATACATGTCTAAAAAATAGCAATTCCATTTAAAATTTCTGAAATCCCATTTATAGGTGCCTTACTGACTATTTTATAAACCCACGAAAATATCAAGAAAGTAAATCAGAGTCACAATTTAGTTTATCATTGCTTCTTAGAATGTTTTTAACTCTGTTGTACATTGTTTGTCAGCATGAAGAAAGTTCCATCTATACTCCTGGTGTGGTGCTTTAAGATAAGCACTGGGCTGTTAACTACAAGGTCTGCAGTTCAAACCCCACCAGTCACTTCTTTGGAAACCCTACACAGGTTCGCTATGAATACGAACCAACTTGTTGGCACTTAACACTATGGTCAATCCAGTATGCAGTAGCTTCATACAATAAGCACTGGCAACTGAGTCACTAACTTTGTGAACTCCACAAAATGCTACAGCAGGATTCAACGCTTTGTTAAGCAGAAAAGGGAACAGGATCTTTTAAAATATGAACAACAATTCTGTGCAATATTTTGCCTTATTTAACCCAGCACATTTGCGGAGCACCTTACAACCTGATTTGTAACCCAGGTTCTCTTACTGGCTTTCTGATCCTTGCAAGGTTAGTGGATCCTTCATCTGGATAATTGGGAGCAAGGATCAGGTGATTTTTAAGCGGTCAGTTCTATGTTGTTGAACTTGGTAACTTGCAGGAACTGAAATGGCAATTGAACCCTTTATAAACTCAAACTCTATGATTTATAGTGAAAGGTGCTGCATACTTCAAAAACTTTGATGATGCCACATTTTGGAGTTAGAATTATAGTCAGCTGGCTCTACATATACTTCAGTATACATACCCAGAAGGATTTCTGTTAGAAAGCACCCAATGTTTTTTGATAACTGCATCAATTTATTACCAGGATAAAGTTGGCATGCTAAATAAAGATAGTTTAAATCCATAAATAAGTAAGCACTAGACAGCTAACCACACGGTCCAAGATTTGAGCCTGCTACGGCTCCACCAGAAAAAGATGAGGCTTTCTACTCCTGCAAAAAAATTATTTTAAAAGCCCTCGGAAACCCTACACAGGGTTGCTATGCGTCGGAACAGACTCAACAGCACATAACAACACAGTCATTCCTATCTTGGTTTGATTATTTTTAGAATATAAAATTGATAACTCTAGTTACCCTTTGGAGTCCTGGTGTGGTGCTGTGGGTTAATGGGTGAGACTGCAAAGCTGTTTGAACTGCAAGGCAGTTCAAGCTCACCAGCTGCTCCTCGGAAACCCTATACAGGGTCGCTATGGGTCGGAAGCAACTCGACAGCACTTAACAACAACAGTTTCCCTTTTGGGCTTCTGGTGTGGTCCTATGGGATATGCACTAGACTGCGAAGTTCAAGGTCAGTGGTTCATACTCACCACCTGCTCCTCAGGAACCCTGAACTGGGTTCCTATGAGTCAGAACTGACTTGACACCACTTAACAACAACAACAACAACCTTGCTGATCTAATGGGATTAAATATGCTATTTGATTATAGTGTGCTTTTCACAGTTGTTTCAAGTTGCTCAAACCCATCTGAGTTTGCTTCTTATTAACACTCTTTTGATGGTTACTCACAAACTCAGGGATGGGTGAGTTAGGAAGTAGATAGCTAGGTAATATATAGATAGGAAGGGATGCAGATATGGTTAGAGGTGAATGAATGGGGTAGGTAGATAAGATTTACCTTACATTCATGTTGTGTAGATCAGTGTGCTTATATGTGTTTTAAATATATTGCTTCACCATAGGCAGTAACTGAGAGTCCTGGTATGGCACTGTAGGATAGGCATTCAATCGCAATGTCAGTTTGCACCATAAGGTTGGCAGTTCAAACTCACCAGAAGCTTCTTAGAAACCCATACAGGGCCACTGTGATTTGGAATCGATTCAATGGCACTTAACAACAACAACATAGCATCTTTGTGAGTAGGAATTGACTTGATGACAGTGGATATTTGGGGTTTAGAATGGTCTGGAGAAAGATTTAATGAGTGTTGTTAAGTGCTGTCGAGTTGGTTCCGACGCACAGTGACCCTGTATAGGGTTTCCGAGGAGTGGCTGGTGAGTTTGAGTTTGAACCACCGACCTTGTGGTTCTTATGGTCCAGTACTTATCCTACAGCAGCATCTCAATTCTCTTTAATTAGCTCACTCTTTCTTCTCTGTTTCTTTCTTCTTATTGCTCCTCATGGATGGCCTTTTCTTTCCTTGCATGATGTGCTGTTCTTAAGTGTCCTCAAATCAGTTCTGACACATAGCGACCTTGTACAGGATTTCCAAGGAGCAGCTCATGGGCTGGAACCATCAACCTTGTGATTCACAGTCTAGTGCTGATCCTAAGGTACCACACCAGTAGTCCATCCTTCCCTGATACACTTACCATTTCTTTAAAGATGCTTTGAAATCCTCTTCTTTTCACAGACATCAGCCTCAATTTAAATTCCAGTGATATGTGAATTTCCCTGCATTGTGAATCCCCATGCACAAAGCACACATGAAATACCCAAAATCAAAAACCAAACTCACTGTCATTGAGTCGACTCCGATCATGGTGACCATCAGATTTGTTGCTAATGTTAGGTGCTGTTGTGACTCATAGAGACCCTGTAGAGGGCTTCCAAAGCTATAAATCTTTACCAGAGCCTACTGCTTCATCTTTCTCCTGCAGAGCAGCTGGTGGATTTGAAGCATTGTTAACAAATCAATGTCTAACGCACAGTTACACCGTATAAGCATGTAACAGAACTCCGCACTTTCCACACTGCTCCTTGCAGAAGACATTTCCTATTTTAAGAGGTATCACTTGTTTTATTTAAGGCCTTTCAGTAGAATAAAGACCAAAACTTTCGGTGGAGAGGTTTTTTTATCAATAGCCAGAAAGCCTGGCACGTGGGGCTACTGCAAGAATAACCAGTGATTAACTATCTGCTGTTCAGCAAGTTTCTCTTCCTGGGATGGACATGACTATGGAAATATGTTGTTGTTGTTGTTAAGTACTGTTGAGTCCGTTCCAACTCAGACCTGTATAGTGTTTCCAAGGAATGGCTGGTTAGGTTGAACTGCCAACCTTGCGGTAAACCGACCTTGCAGTCTAGCACATTAACCCACAGTGCCACACCATGATTCCCAATGGAAATATTGTTGTTGTTAAGTGCCATTAAGTCAGCTCCGACCCATAGTGACCCTGTATAGGGTTTCCAAGGAGTGTCTAGTGAGCTTGAACTGCCAACCTTGCAGTTCAAACGACTTTGTAGTTTGGTGCATTAACCCCACAGTGCCATACCAGAACTCCCAATGGAAATATGTTATTAAGTGCCATTAAGTCAGTTCTGACCCATAGCGGGCCCTGTATAGGGTTTCCAAGGAGCAGCTGGTGAACTTGAACTGCCAACTTTGCAGTTCCAATGGCTTGCTTTGCAGTCTGGCACATTAACCCACAGTACCACTCCAGGACTCCAATGGAAATCGAGGGCATCAATTAACCAGATAAGTGGTGGAGACTGTCATATAATCAGTATTGCTTGTATAAATCGAGTTTTCCTTTTAATACCATTAAAGGAGTTCTTGTTACAAATCATGTAGGGCTTTATGAAAAAAATATTCATTTGGACAGAAAAATAGCAGAAAAATTGAAATTATGAAGTTTTGATTAAAACCAAAGCAATTTGTTTGTTATCTTTTCATTTCTTTGAGAAATACAACCAGAAGGAAGTCTCCTTTAGGTTATTTCACCTGTCCCACCTCCATAACCATTTTAAAACATTCATTGGAATAGCTTTCTGAACTTACTAAAATTCTCCAGTGAAGGAAATACTATGGCTTACCTATGTTTTGTAGGTAAGGCTCTGTGGTTAAGTGTTTTGTTTTGTTTTTGCCTTTTTTCATTCAATCATGTCAAAGAATTACAAAGTAAAATACCGGTAATGTATAAATTATATATGGTTGTTTTCGCTTTTTTTTCTTCCTCATATCATCTGTATTAATTATGCAACTAATTAGCAATTTCAGCACTGTTTGGGTTAGCATCATTTGTTGGTTAAACAAAAGAAAGGAAAAATTCTGAAGCGCAAAGAGCTGAAATGTTTCAGATTTGTTCTTACTCAAATGTGTACCCCATACTGCATAATTATTTATCTCCTGTGGAAGGCAATCATTTTTCATGCTCTCAGTCAAAAGCATTTCTTTCTTTGCTGTTCTTTTGCATTTTTCCTTTATTATTATTATTATTAATTTAGATATGTTTCTAAGATGAAAAAATGATGTTACTTCTAATTATGGGTACATGTCGTTGATTTCTTTTTTTCCTAGGCTCGGTGTGAAAGGCAGTTTCCAGCTAAAGGGAGGGAGGTGGTTACTGGGAAAGGAGAAAACTGATAAAGCTTCTCTTCCTATTGCCTTAGCAACAGATTTATTTACTAGGGGTTGAAATGACAAGAGTTAATATACCGCATACCTGCTGATCGGCAAACTCCCCTATTTCAGCTGCATCTGACAATTAAGTCCTGGACAGTTACAGCCAGGGGTTAATGTTCCTCATTAGGAGAACTAGGTCATTACTGGGAAATCAAGGCACTTAAGGCAGCATGGGTAAAATACAAAATTCAGCATCTAGATGAGTGAGGCTTTTTTATGTTAATTAACCTTATTTTCCTAGGTTTAAAAATATCTTATATGCACATGACAGTGGATCAATTAATTGAAAAGAAAGCTAGTTTACTTTACTCTGAGTTCTCTTCATTTCCTTTGCAAGGATTTCATTATTTTATGGAAAATTCTTATGTCTATATGATGAGTAAAAAGGGTATTAAAATTAAGAAGGGAATCATCATGGAAATCAGCTGTACCACAAGGGAATGAGCAAATAAAAGCCTTGGAAATGAAAATAAATAAGCTCTCCTAATACCTCACCTAAGGAGCGGAATATAAGCCCATCAGAGCTAAGAAATATGTAGAGGTACTTCTTTGCTTCTTTATTAAGCAGTTACATAGTTATTTGACCTTCAGAAACGGAAACTTTGGAAACGTGATTTCAAGTGGTTTGTAAACACTCTATTTGCAGAAACTGTGTAGCAATTTAACAAACAATAACTTTCCAGTTCATAATGGCTTTTTTAAAAAAATACCAATAAAATTAGATACATTAGTTGAAAATTTGTATTAAAATATCTGAATGGGTGTTGTTTTTCACTTGATATGTTCCTAAATAATGTATCAAGCCCCTTCTAAAAGCTTTGTTTTCTTGTTTCTTTAAAGAGCCTTTATGTTGAAAGGGGGATACTTACAGAGCAGAAAAAGATTTATTGCCCAGAATCCTATTTTATCTTCATTACTGTGCTGTCTCCGTTGAAACTACTTCTTGTCACTTTTCTCACTTCTGGTAACTTTCTTTGTGGGACCTAAGAAGAAAAGAGGTGCTCTTGCCATCTTTATCCTCCAAAATATTTTGTCCCTTCAAATTAAAATCTAAAATCACTATAATTCTGGTCCACTCACATGCAATAAAGCCCTTGTTTTTGTTAATTGCCGTCAAATTGGCTCTGACTCATGGCAACTCTAGGCACAACAGAATGAAACCCTGCCCAGGCCTGCACCACCCTTACAATAGTTGTTGTGTTTGAGTCCATTGTTACCGGCACTGCATCAAGCAATAGGAGGCAGTTCCTCCCTAAATGTCTTCTGAGTGAGTGCCTTCCAACCTAAGGGGCTGGTTTATCTTCCAGCACAATTTGTGACATTGTTCCATTGCTACTTATAAGATTGTCACTGGATAATTTTTTTAGAAGTAGATCACCAGTTCCTTCTTTCCAGTCTAGTCTGGGTTAGTCTGGAATCTCTGCTGAAACCTATCCACCATGGAGAAGACTCTGCTGGGATTTGAAATACTGGTGGCACAGTATCCAGCATCACAACAACATACAAGCTACCACAGTACGACAAACTGACAAATTGTCCTTATTATCATAAAAATAACTGATTGGCTCCCAGAGACTTAATTTAGAATTGTTGTCATTTCTTAGTCCCATCAAAAGAAATGTGTTCTCTCCTTTAACTGACTAACTCTGTGATTCAATGTACATTTCTTTTCACATACCTCCTTCCCCCACCACACACATACACAAAAAGTATTTTCTTGTTCTATAAGTCAAATCAGGACCTCAAATGCTTTTTATAAGAAATACCACTCTAATCAATCTTTATTAGTGTTATGTACATTGCCACTTATCTTGATTTAGCATAAAATTTCTGTTGTAGATGGCCTCCCAGAAAGCTGTTTCCTGCAGCAAAGTGTTTTTACTTTGAAATTAGACATGATCTTGACACAACTGGCCCTCTTAAGCTACCGTGATCATTCCTTGGTTTTAAAATAATATTATCTGAGAGAAGTGTCTCCTTATTTTCAGAATTGCTGCTTGGCAGCTAGAGTTCCAGAGAGAGAAGATGTGAAAAAGATTGTTAGCTGTTCACCAAAATATATGTCTTTTTTTCTTGGGCCACATTTAGAGCACATTTTCGTTTCCATTGCAGTTGGTGTGACTCAGTCGTATCCAATAAACATAAGCTAAAGCAAAGTGGAACTGAACTGATGGCACCCAACAACAAAGCAATGTAAGCCACTTCCAGGTCTGACACATTAAAGTATCCCACACATCTTCCTCTGTGTTCTGTTTACTTTCTGGCTGGAGAAACATGGAAGACACTGATGGAGATGACAATGCTTCCTTGGCCTGGGTCCCTGAATGACCCTATAGGAGAGGGCTACCCTTCTGATCTATCTGCCTAGTACTCTTACAGGATCCATTATGCATTAATTAATGCATTGGTTACTGCAGCAGATTTAACTTAATGATGACAGGAAACTACTATAATAATCCACACAAAACAGTGGTGATATGCGCTGGATTAATAGCATTTGGCACCGGGGGGGGGGGTGAGGCAGGGGGGATGGCGACACTATAGGAGGTAATCAGAATGTGTTTTGAAGATTTTGCCATGAGTAGATGCTCTGGTGTGGTGCTGTAGAACTGGACTGCTAACCCAATGTTGGTGATTGAAACCCACCAGCCACAACTCATGACACTCTACAACAAACAACAAGTGTGTAAAAGGAGCCCTTATGTCACAAGGGGTTTAGGTATTGGACTGCTAACTGAGAAGTCAGTAGTTCAAGCCCAGTAATGGCTTCACAGGAGAAAGATAAGGCTGCCTATTCCCTTTAAACTTTAGTCTTAGAGACCCTAAGGTGTAGTTCTGCGCTGTTCTACAGAGTTACCCTGAGTAAGAACTGACAAGGTGGCAGTGAGTTTGGTTTCTTTCTTTCTTATGGTAAGTGGGTAAATGGAGCTGCTGTTTATTGATATGGAGAACACTTGAGAAGGAGAAAGTTTTAAATGTTTACAGTTAGACATATTAAATTAAAGATGTATATTAGGTTCACAGAGGTCCTGGTGTGGTGCTGTAAAATAAGTACTTGACCGTAAGGTAGGCAGTTCAAACTCACCAGCAGCTCCTCACAAAACCATATACAAGATCACTGTGGGTCAGAATCAACTTGACAACACTTAACAACAACAAAAAAATAGGTTCACATTGTTAAGCCTGTGGCTAATAGCCAAGAGGTTGGTGGTTTAATATACCCAGAGGCATCTCGGGAAATAGGCCTATTAATCTGCTTCCAAAGGTCACAGCCTTGAAAACTGGACAGGCAGTTCACCTCTGTACACATGGGGTCACTGTAAATTGGGCTTGATTTAACAGGATCTAACAACAACAGAACTCATGCAAGTGATACCTAAGATGAAAGCTGGATATACAAGTATATTATTTAGAGGATGGTTAAAACAGATAGAAACTGGGAAACTATCAGCATAGATATGTTCAGTTTTTTAAATAAATTTGTAAAATATATTAGATTTTGGTTTTTTAAATTACACCGGTTTGCTTCCTACACATTAAATTAATGCTAAATTGGTGGGCAGCAACTATAATCTAGTTATGATTATGTCAGAGGTAGAATCTGGCCTCTATACATCCTTGTGTCTTCAGACAAGTTACCCATTGCCTGTAACTTCACTTTTTTTCCTCTTACAGTAGCAATGTCAACTACACTTTAGGATTATTGGAGGATTAAAAGAGATGATACGCATAAGTAGCGTGATGCTTGGCAGAGAGCAAGTGTTTAATAAGTGTTTGTTGTTGGTAGGTTCCATCAAGTCTATTCCGACCCATAGCGACCCTGTATAGGGTTTCTGAGGAGCAGCTGGTGAGCTTGAATCACTGACCTTGTGGTTCAAACCGACTTTGCAGTGCGGCACATTAATCCACAGCACCACACCGGGACTCCTTAGCTGTAATTATTAATAAGAGGAGTCCTGGTGTGGCTCTGTGGGTTAATGCGCCAGACTGCAAAGCCGTTTGAACCACAAGGTCAGTGGTTCAAGCTCGCCAGCTGCTCCTCGGAAACCCTATTCAGGGTCTCTATGGGTCGGAATCTACTCATCAGCACTTAACAACAACAACAACAACTTCATTATCTCACATAGAACTGTCACTTCTACCCATTCTCATTTATTGGTTAAATCAATTTGTTTATAACTTCCCTAGAAAAAGAAAGAAATGAAATAGCAAAATAAAGTTGTCTTTTTTCATCTTCATTTTCAACCTACCAAAACAAGTACATACTGTACAAAAAAAAAAAAAAAAACCAGAAAAAACAGAGTTGAGCTACACAGCAAACACTTCTAAGGAGCAGCATCTGCCTTGTAAATGAAGTCTATAAAAGGCTACCAAATGTCCCTTCACATTTTTATGACTGTTAGGGTATTACTAAACCTGGATGGGGATTTTTTTTTTTTTTTGAGACTCTTACATCAAGCACCCACACTGTCAATTATACAAATTATTTTTATTTTTTTACAAGATGGCTGTCATGAGCCTCTCTTCAGAATGGCAATACCATTTTAACAGGAGCTCCCAGATGGAGCAAGTGGTTAACACACTCAGCTGCTAACCAAAAGTTTAGAGGTTCAAGTTCACCCAGAGGTGCTTTGAAACAAAAACCTGGCATCCACTTCTGAAAATTAACCATAGAAAAACCCCATGGAGCATAATTTTGCTCTGATACTTATGGGATCATTATGAATTAGGGTCAACCTGAAGGCAACTCATTTGGCTCTTTTATTCTGGTGTAGGTTTAAAGACACAAGTTAGTGAGAAAAAAATTTTGCATTTGTATTTGTTATATTTTCAAGCAGATTAGTTTTTAAGCCATTTTATTGAAGTATAATTTATATTATAAATCTCTAGGTCAGCAGTTCAAACCAATGAGCCATTTACTGGAAATGCTACTCAGTGTAGCTATGAGTCAGAACCAGCCTTACAGCACTTAACAACAAAACAGTTTAAATACCACAGTGTGCACCTATTTTAAATATATCATTTGATAACCTAGTGTATTTACAGGTTTGCCCAGCCATTAGTACAATCCAGTTTTAAAATATCTCATTTCCATCATCCCAGAAAGAGTCCTTGTGCTTATTTGTAGTCAGTTGTCTTTCTACCCCATCCCTCCCCAGGAAAACAATAATCTATTTACTAAATCTGTGTTGTTGTTTATAAGTGCGGTTCAGTCAGTTCCAACTCACAGTGACCCTGTACATGGCTTCTGAGGAGAGGCTGGTGGGTTTGGACTTCTGACTTTGCAATTAGCAGTGCTTATTCTACAGCACCACACCAGGACACTATTTGTTGTTGTTAGGTGCCATCGAGTCGGTACTGACTCAGAGTGACCTTATGCACAGCAGAACAAAACACTGCCTGATCCTTAGCCAACCTCACTACTGTTGCCGCGCTTGAGTCCATCGATGCTGCCACTTGGCCAATCCATCTCATTTGGGGGTCTTCCTCGTTTTCTCTGACCCTCCACCTTGCCAGATGTGATTATCCTTTTCAAACGACTGGTCCCTCCTAACAATATGTCTGAAGTATGAGAGACCAAGTTCGGCCATCTTGGCCTCCACGAAGCATTCTGGTTGAACTTCTTCCAAAATGGATCTATTGGTTCTTTTGGCAGCCCATGGCACTTTCAATATTTTACTCCAACACCATAATTCAAAAGCATCAGTTCTTCTACAGTCTTCCTTATTCACTTGTTATACAGTGAATAAGAATGCTATAGACTTGTATTTCTAAAATTTCATATAAATCTAATCCCATGCTATCTAGTCTTCTGTGCCTGTCCTCTGTAACCTCACAGACTGTTTTTAAGATTCATGCATGTTGTAGCATGTACTACTAATCTGATTTTTTTCTTAATACTGAATAATCCTCCATTGTATTAATGTAACCCATTTTGTTTATTTCCCTACTACTTGATCTTCATTTGGATCTTTCTCACCTTTTTGGCAATAGTGAATATTGCTACTCTGTATGTCACATACAGGTCATTTTGTAGACATATGTTTTCATTTTCTTGGGTAAATATCTTTGTGAGAAATTGCTGAATTTTATGAAATTTTATATTTAACTTTTTAAGAGGCAAGCATATCACTTTTAAGAACAACTGATAATGTGTCCTTACATTCATTCATTCTTTTAAAAACATTAAGAAACCAAGCACTGTGCTAAGTACTAGATATAGTTAACTCTTGATTATTTGTAATTGGAATGAAATGTAGTCTGAACATGCAAAACCTCATTATCTGTAAACCTAATGTGGAACATCCTGTTGAGGATCTTTGGCAAAAAAACAAAACAAAAAACGAAACACCTACTCTCCTACTAGGTAATTTATCCCAAATATATTCTAAATGGCTGTTACATTGCCAGGTGCCTAGTGCTGTTAAGTCAATTCTGGCTCATAGCAACCACATGTATTATAGGTAAAACTGCTACATAGGGTTTTGTTGACTGTAATCTTTACACAAGCAGATCATCTGGCCTGGCTTTCATGGTGTGGCTGGGTGGGCTGGAACTGGCAAACTTTATGTTAACCAAGAGCAAGCTGTTTGTGCCACCCACAGACCTTCACATACCAGGTGGCTGCCCAAACTCCAAAGACTCCACAGTCTAAGAAAGGAAACATATATACATAGCTCCATTTTAATCCTGGTGTTACACTATAGGATAAGCACTGGACCTCAAGGTCAGTTTGAGCTGCAAGGTCTGCAGTTCAAACTCACTAGCCACTCCTTGGAAACCCTATACAGGGTATCTATTAGGCGGAATGGACTCGATGGCACTTAACAACAACAGAAATCTATTTACAGTGTCCTTGCCATCTTAAAAAATAAAACATATGTAGTAGGTTCACACCACTGCTTTCTTTACCTAAATACTTTTGTACTCATAGTTAAACATGGTTCAGTGAGAGGATCATAAATGCACCATGTTTAACTATGAGTACAAAAGTATTTAGGAAAAGAGAGCAGTGGTGTGAACCTACACATGTTTTATTTTTTAAGATGGCAAGGACACTGTAAATCGATTGCTGTTGTTGTTAAGTGCC
>NW_006408530.1:18899427-18923009 GCF_000296735.1 Chrysochloris asiatica
ATAGGCCAACCTCACAATCATTGCTGCGTTTGAGCCCATTGTTGCTGCCATTGTGCCAATCCATCTTGCTGAGGGTCTTCCTGCTTTTCTCCAACCCTCCACTTTCCCAAACATGATATTCCTAAAGGGACTGGTCTCTCCTGACACTATGTCCTAAGTATGAGAGACGAAGTCTGGCCAATCTGGCTTCCAAGGAGCACTCTGGCTGTCCTTCTTCCAACACAGATCTATTTGTTTCTTTGATAGTCCAGGGTACTTTCAGTATTCTTCTCCAACACGGTAACTCAAATGCATCAATTCTATGGTATTCTTTATTCACTATCCAATTTTCACATGCATGTGAGGTTATTGAAAAGACCATGACTCAGGTCAAGCACACCTTAGTCCTCAAACTGACATCTTTGTTCTTCAACACTTCAAAGAGGTCTTGTGCAGCAGATTTTCCCAAGGCATTACGTTACTTGATTTTTTGACTGCTGCTTGATGGTTGATCCTAGGAAAATGAAGTCTTTGACAACTTAAATCTTTTCTCCATTTATATGGATGTTGTTTATTGGTCTATTGGTTAGCATTTTTGTTTTCTTTACAATAACGTGCAACCCATACTGAAGGCTGTGGCCTTTGATCTTCATCAGTAAGTATTTTAAGTCCTTTTCGCTTTCAACAAACAAAGTTGTATCATCTACAGTATATCACAGGTTCTTAATGAGTCTTCCTCCAATCCTGATGCCATGTTTTTCTTCATATAATCCAGTTTCTCAGATTATTTGCTTAGCACACAGACTGAATAAGTATGGTGAAAGAATAGAACCCTGACACACACCTTTCTTAATTTTAAAACATTCAGTGTTCACTTGTTCTGTTCAAGCAACTGTCTTTTGGTCTATGTACAGGTTCCTCATGAGCACAATTAAGTGAACTCATACTGCACAATGTTGTCCATAGCTTGTCATGATCCACACAATCAAAAGCCTTTGTGTAGCCAATAAAGCACAGGTAAACATCTTTCTGGTATTCTTTGCTTTCAGACAAGATCCATCTGACATTAGCAGTGATATCCCTTATTCCACATCCTCTTCTGAAACCAGCTTGAACCTCTGGAAGTTGTTTGTCAATGTATGCTTGCAGCCATTTCTGTTTTACCTTTAGTAAAACTTTACTTTCATGGGATATCAATAATATTTTCTGATGATTTCCACATTCCATTAAGTCACCTCTCTTTGGAATGTGTACAAATACAGATCTCTTCCAGTCAGTTGACCAGGTAGTGGTGTTCCAAATTTTTTGGCAAAAATGAGTGAGTGCCTCAAGTGCCACATAAGTTTGTTGAAAGATTTCAATTTGTAGTCCTTCAATTCCCAATGCCTTGTTCTTTACCAATGTCTTCAGTGCACCTTGGAATTCTTCCTCAATATCATCAGCTCTAGATCATATGCTACCTCTTAAAATGGTTGAATATTAACCATTTCTTTTTGGTACAGTAACTCTGTATATTCCTTCCATCTTCTTTTGATGTTTTCTGTATCATTCAGTATTTTGCCCTTAGAATCCTTCAATACCACAAGTCAAGGTTTGAGTTTTTTCTTCAGTTCCCTCAGCTTGAGAAATGCTGAGTGTGTTCTTCCCTTTTGGTTTTCTAACTCCAGGTCTTTGCACATTTTGTTATAATATTTGACTTTGTCTACTCAGGCTGACCTTTGAAGTTTTATATTCAACTCTTTTATCTTCTCACTTCTATTTGCTTTAGCATCTATATACTGGAGAGCAAAGTTTCAGAGTCTCTTCTGACCTTGATGCATTAGATACTAAAGACTGAAGACCAGAGAGTTGTGGGATGACATCAAGAACGTCATACAGGAAGAAAGCAAAAGGTCATTGAGAAGACAAGAAAACAAGCATCTACTGCAGGCAAAGTCATAAATGAAGCGTTGAGGGTATAATGGTAAGGGAATAAAGTGCACACACATACTGTCTACTTGGATCTTATATTAGACATGAACCAAATCAAATTTGTCAAGGAAAATGTTGCAAAGAAGAAATGGGTCGAAAGAATGATATGTAGCTTTTTTCTTATAAAAAGACATAATGCATGCTTATCACAAATGCTTTATAAGCAATATTTAAAAATATAAAGAAGAGAATTTTTACAACTCACTTCAGAAGGCTGAAGTCTTAGCATGGCACTATAGGATAAGCATGAGACTTCTAACCATAGGGTTGGTGGTTCACACCCACCAGCTTCTTGAAAACCCTATATGGGGTTGCTATGAGTCAGAGCTAACCCCATGGAACTTAGAAACAACAACAGAAATTTATCATACAGAAATAATTACTATTTTCTTCTATTTCTGTCTACTAGTTTTGAACCCCCTACTTATCTGCCAGTTGGATGCAGTGTGGTGACTTTTGTGTTGCTATACTGGAAGCTATGCCACAGGTATTTTAAATACCAAAAGCATCATCCATGCTGGACAGGTTTCAGGCTAAGACAGACTAGGAAGTAGGAGCGGCAGGCTACTTCTGAAGGGTTATTCACTGAAAACCTTAAGAATAGCAGAAGAACATTGTCTGGTGTAGTGCCAGAAGATGAAGACATTGTAAATAGCAGCAGAAAGTTGTCAGAGATCGTGCAGGAAGATGAGCCCCTCAAGTTGGAAAGCACTCAAAATCGGACTGGGGAAGAAATGCCTCCTCAACGTTGACTTACACATAATGACATGAATGGAGCACAGCTGCTAGGTTTTATTTGCTAATGGGGGACAATTCAAAATGAGGAGAGACCATGCAAACATCCATTAATAATTAGAACATGGAATGTATGAGCTATTAATCTAGAAAAAATGGAAGTTGTAAAAAACAAAATAGAACACATAAAGATCGATATCCTGGGCATGAGCAAACTGAAATGCACTGGTATTGGCCGTGTTGAATAAGACAGTCATATAGCTTACTAAGCCAAGACTGACAAATTGAAGAGAAATTACATCACATCATCCAATTTCCTCATCAAAAAGCACATTTCAAAATCTATCTCCAAGAACAATGCTGTCTGTGATAGGATAATATCCATATGCCTACAAGAAGACTGGTTAGTATTACTATTATACAAACTTACACACCAATCCCTAAAGGCAGTAATAATGAAATTAAAGAATGACACCAACTTCTTCAGGCTTAAAATGACAAAACATGCAATCAAGATGCATGTTTGGAATTCAAAGGTTGGAATCAAAGAGGAAGTATCAGTATTTGGATAATATGGCTTTGTTGAAAGAAATGATGTTGGATATCATATGGTAGAACTTTGCAAGACCAATAACTTATGCATTGCAAATACATTTTTTCAACAACATAAAAGGTAATTATATACATGGACCTCATTAGATGGAATATACAGGAATCAAATTGACTACATCTATGGAGTCCTGGTATGGCACTGTGGGTTAATGCTCTGGACTGCAAAGTTAGTTGAACCTCAAGGTTGGTGGTTCAAGCTCACCATCCACTCCTTGGAAACCCTACACAGGGTCGCTATGGGTCAGAACCAACTCGAAGGCACTTAACAAAAACAACAAAAACATGGGAAGAGATGGTAGAAAAGCTCAATATCATTGGCCAAAACAAGACCAGGGCAGACTGTTGAATGGACCATTAATTACTCATATGCAAGTTCAGGCTGAAACTGAAGAAAATTACAAGTCTATGAGAAGCAAAATGTGGCCTTGAATACATCCTACCTGAATTTAGAGACTATCTCCAGAACATTTTTAATGCATTAGCCATAAATGACTGAAGACCAGAAGAGTTGTGGCGTATCATCAAGAATATCAAACATATTGAAATCAAAAGGTCATTAAAAAGACAGAAAAGTAAGGAAAGACAAAAATGCATGCCAGAAGAAACTTTGAAACTTGCTCTTTTGTATAGCAATGCTAAAGAAAATGGAAGAAATAAATTAAAGAGTTGTGAACAGAAGATTTCAAAAGACAGCTCAGAAAGACAAAGTAAATGATTATAATGCAATGTACCTAGACTTGGAGTTAGAAAACCAAAAGGAAAGAATACACCCAGCATTTCTCAAGTTGAACAGACTTACAAAAAATTAAAGCCTTGCAATATTGAAGAATTCAATGGACAAAATATTGAATGATACATAAAGCATCAAAAGTAGTTAGAAGGAATACACAGAGTCACTGTAAAAAAACCCAAAAAGGTAGATGTTCAACCATTTCAAGAGGAAACATATGATCAAGTACCGATAGTAAGGAAAGAAGAAGTCCAAGCTGCACTGAAGGTATTGGCAAAAAGCAAGGATCCAGGAATTGATGGGATAAAAATTAAAATCTTTAAACAAACTGATGCAACACTGGAGGTGCTCACTCATCTATGCCAAGAAATTTGGAAGAGAGCTACCTTGCAAACTGATTGGGAGAGATCAGTTTGTGTCCATTCCACAGAGAGGTGACCCAATGGAATGTGGAAATCATTGGACAATAATATCATTAATCTCATATGCAAACAAAATTTTGCTTAAGATAATTTAAAAATGGTTGCAAGAATACACTGATAGGATCTGCCAGAAATTCAGGTTAAATTCATAAGACATGGAACTAGGGATATCATTGCTGACATCAGGTAGATCTCAGCTGAAGGCAGAGAATACCAGAAAGATATTTTCTCGTGTTTTATTGGCTATGCAAAAGCTATCCACTGCATGGATAATGTCAAACTATGGATAACACTGTATTTCAGAACACTTAATTGGCCTGACACTATAGGGTAAACCCAGGACCTCAGGGTCAGCTTGAACCACAAGGTCAGTGGTTCACACTCACCAGCAGTTCTTTGGAAACCCTATACATGGTTGCTATGAGTCAGAACCAACTCAACGACACTTAACATGAGGAACCTGTCCATTGGGTAAGAGGCATTCATTAGAACAGAACAAGGGAATACCAAATGACTTAAAATCAGGAAAAATGTGCACCAGGTCCTTTCACTACTTATTCATGCTGTATACTGAGCAGATAGTCTGAGAACCTGCATTATGTGATGAAGAGTGTGGTATCAGGAATGGAAGAAGTCTCCTTATCAGCCTTGATATGCAAATGGTATAGCCTTGCTTGCTGAAAGTCAAGAGGATTTAAAATACTTACTGATAGAGATCAAAGACTACAGCCTTCTGTATGGGTTGCACTGTAAGTGAAGAAAACAAAAATCCTCACAATTGAACCAATAAATGGAATCCTGACAAATGGGGGAATTAGTGATGTTGTTGAAGACTTCATTTTGTTTAGATCCACAGTCACTCATGGAAGTATCAGTCAAGTAATTACAGGATGTATTGCACTAGGTAAATCTGCTGTAAAATACCTCTTTTAAGTGTTAAAGATCAAAGAAATCAGTTTAAGGATTAAGGTGTACCTAACCCCAACCATGGTATTTTCAGTCACTTCATCTGCCTGTGACAATTGGACAATGAATAAGGAAAATTATAGAAGAATTGATGCATTTAACTTATGATGTTGGAGAATAATGTTAAAAGTATCATGGATTGTCAGAAAAACAAACAAATTGATGTTGGAAAAAGTATAGCCAGAATATTCCTTAGAATCCAAGGATGACCAGACTTTGTCTCTCATACTTCAGACATTTTGTCAGGAGATACCAGTCCCTGGAGAAGGACATAATGCTTGGTAAAATAGAGGGTCTGTGAGAAAGAGGAAGACACCCAGCTAAATGGATTGACATGTGGCAGCAGCAATGGGCTCAAATATAACAGCAATTGTAAAGACAATTCAGGACCGGGCAGTATCTCATTCTGTTGTGCACAGGGTTGCTATGAGTCAGAACCGACTGTGGTTAGTTGCCATTGAGTCGGTACTTACTCATAGTGACCCTATGCACAACAGAATGAAACACTTCCCGATCCTGGGCCAACCTCACAATTGTTGCCCACTTTGCCAATACATCTTGCTAGGGTTCTTCCTCTTTTTCGCTGACCCTCCACCTTATCAAACATGATATCCTTCTCTAGCAACTGGTCCCTCCTGACAATATTTCTGAAATATGAGAGAACCTCTGGAAGTTGTTTGTCAATGTATGCTTGCAGCCATTCCTGTATTACCTTCAGTAGAAATTTACTCACATGGCATATCAAATATATTGTCTGATGATTTCCACATTCCATTGGGTCACCTGTCTTTGGAATGGGCACAAATACAGAACGCTTCCAATCAGTTGGCCAGATAGTTGTCTTGCAAATTTCTGTCATAGATGAGTGAGTGCCTCCTGTGCTGCCTCATTTTCTTGAAATATTTCAGTTTTTATTCCATCAATCCCTGGTGCCTTGTTCTTTGACAATATCTTCAGTGCACCTTGGACTTCCTCCTTCAGTATCATTGGCTCTTGATCATATGCTACCTCTTGAAGTGGTTGAACATCAACCATTTCCTTTTGGTACAGTGACTCTGTGTAGTCCTTCCATCTTCTTTTGAGGCTTTCTGCGTCATTCAATAATTTGCCCAGAGAATCAAATCCTTCAATAACAAAAGTCGAGGCTTGAATTTTTTTCTTCAGTTCCCCCAGCTTGAGAAATGCTGAGTGTGTTCTTTCTTTTTTGCTTTCTGATTCCAGATCTTTGCACATTTTGTTGTAACATTTGACTTTATTTCTTGAGCTGACCTTTGAAATTTTCTGTTTAGCTCTTGTACCTCCTCATTTCTTCCATTTGATTTAGCATCTCTACACTGGAGAGCAAGTTTCAGTGTCTCTTCTGACATACATTTGGACCTTTTTCTTGTCTTCTTACTGACTTTTTGCTTTCTTCATGTATGATGTTCTTGATGTCAACCCACAACTCTTCTGGTGTTCGGTCTTTAGTGTTTAATATATCAAATCTGTTCTTCAAATGATCTGTAAATTCAGGTGGCATATATTCAAGGTCATATATTGGCTCTCGTGGATTTGTTTTCATATTCTTCAGCTTCAGTTTGAATTTGAATACGAGCAGTTGATGGTCTGTTCCACAATCTGCCCCTGGCCTTCTTTTGACTAATGATATGGAGCTTTTTTATCGTCTCTTTCTGCAGATATATTCAATTTGATTTCTATGTATTCCATCTGGCGAGATCCATGTGTATAGTCATCTCTTACGCTATCTAAAGAAGGTATTTGAAATGAACAAATCATTCATTTTACAGAATTCTATCATGTGATTTCCAGCATCATTTGTATCACCAAGACCATATTTTCCAACTACAGATCCTTCCTCTTTGCTTCGAACCTTTGCATTCCAATCACCATTTGTTATTGTTGTTAAATGCCGTCGAGTTGATCTCGACCCATAGCGACCCTGTATAGGGTTTTCGAGGAGCAGCTGGTGAGCTTGAACCACCAATCTTACAGTTCAAATGGCTTTGCAGTCTGGCACATTAACCCATAGTGCCACAACAGGACTCCATTAATGATCAATAAATCTTGATTGCATGTTTGATCAATTTCCGATTCAAGAAGTTGGTAGAATTCTTTTATTCATCCTCACTGTCTCTAATGGTTGGTACATAAACTTGAATAATAGTGGTATTAACTGGTATTCCCTGTAGACGCATGGCTATTATCCTATCACTGACAGCGTTGTACCTCATGACTGATCTGGATATGTTCTTTTTGGCAATGAATGCAAGACCATTCTTCTTCCAATTTGTCATTCCTGCCACAGTAAACTATATGCTTGTCAGATTAAAAATGGCCAATACCAGTCCATTTCAGCTCACTAATGCCTAAGATATCAATGTTTATGCATTCCATTTTATTTTTAACAATATTTTATTTTCCTAGATTCATACTTTGTACATTCCATGTTCTGATTATTAATGGATGTTTACAACTGTTTCTCTTCGTTTTGAGTTGTGCCCCACAACTCAATGATAGTCCCAAAGACTTTATTGCTACAGGCTGTACTCCATTTGTATCATCATGGACAACACTACTTTGAGGAAGCAGATTTTGAGTGCCTTCCAACCTGAGGGGCTCATTTTCCAGCAGTATATCTGACAGTGTTTCTCTACTATTCGTAAGGTTTTTAGTGACTTAATATTCGGAAATAGTTTGTCACTCCTTCTTCCTAGTCTGTCTTCATCTGGAAGCTCATCTGAAACCTGCCCACCTTAGGTGACCCTGCTGGTATTTAAAATACCAGTGGCATAGCTTCCAGAATCACAGCAACTCACTAGCCACCAGAGTATGACAAACTGACAGATGAGTGATGGCAGAAAAAACTAGATGGCCCAATAATTTTCAAGTTTGGAACCTACAATTTAAATTCTTTATGTGTTTATCCTAGTGATTTTGAGATACTAATTTGCCTATATAATTTCTCTCTTTCTTTGCTTTTCTTGAATATCAGACTTTTTTTTTATGGAATCACTTTCCTAAGAAGTGCTTTAGGTGAAGGACTGCTGGTGTAAAACTCATCTGAGAATATATTTTATGTCTCCATTGGTCTATGAGGATAATTTTACTGAGTATATAATTCTAAGTTGAGCTTCATTTTGCTATTAAGTCTTTAATAATAAGAATTTGAGGAGTCCTGGTGTGGCACTTTGGGTTAATGCACTGAACTGCAAAGTTGGCTTAAACCTCAAGGTGGCCAGGTCAAGCTCACCAGCCACTCCTCGGAAACTCTGTATAGGGTTGCTATGGGTCAGAACCGACTCAACAGCACTTAACAACAACAACAAAAAGAATTTAAAGGAGCCCTGCTAGTGTACTGGGCTGCTAACGACAAGGTCAGCAGTTTGAATCTACTAGCCACTCTGGGAGAAAGAAAAACCTTTCTATTCCCATAAAGATTTACAGCATCAGAAACCCTACTTAGGGTGGCCATGAATTGGAACCAACTTGATGGAACACAACCACTGGCACCACGAGTAAGGGGCTAAGGAGTCTAATGGTACTGTGAGTTAGACATTGGGCTGCTCATCGGGAGAAAGACAAGTCATTGGCTGTTTGCTCCCATAAAGCTAGGGTTGCTATTAGTCAGAATCAGCTTAGTGTCAGTGGGCTTGTTTTTCGTTTTTGTTTGGTGGCATAGCAGTTTCAATGTTGGTCTGCTGACCCACCAACCACTCAGTGGAAGAAAGACAAGGCTATCCGCTCCCGTAAAGAGTTACAGTCTCAGAAACCCTAAGAAACTATTTTACTCTGTCCTGTAGGGTAACTGTGAATTGGAATCAATTCTTGGACAGTAAGGTATGAGGTAATCAGGGTTTTCTCTCATGTTGCTAAGTGTTGTTGGTTCCTACATAGCCACCCTATGCACAACATCTTCACAATTGTTATATTTTCATTCATTGTTGTTCTCACTGTGTCAATACATCTCTTTAGAGGTCTTTCTCTTTTTCACTGACTCTCTGTGTAACCAAGCATGATGTCTTTGTCCATGTTGGAAGATTGGGAAACAAATCTCACCATCCTTGATTTCTTAAGAGCATTCTGGCTGTATTTCTGCCAAGACAGATTTGTTTGTTCTCTGGCAGTCCATGATACTTTCAGTATTCTTCATCAACACAATTCAAATGAGTTGATTCTTCTACAGTTTTCATTGCTAAATTTCCACATTCCTGTGAGGTGATTGAAAATACCATGGCTTGAGTCAAGTGTACCTTTGTCCTCAAATGGACATCTTTTGCAGCAAATTTACCAAATCATAATATGTCATTTGACTTCTTGACTGCTGCCTCCATTAGTGTTGATGGTGGATCCAAGCAAAAATAAGTTATGAACAGCTTCGATCTTGTCTTCATTTACCATGATGTTATTTTTTGATATAGTTGTGAGGATTTTTGTTTTCTTTTATATTGAGGTGCAGTCCATACTGACTTCTATAGTCAGTAAGTGTCTTAATTCCCCTATCACTTTCAGCAAGCAAAGTTGTGTTGTCTGCACATCACAGATTGATGAATTGTCTTCCTTCATTTCGAAGCTCCACTGAAACCTGTCCACCATTGGTGACCCTGTTGGCATTTAAAATAATGATTGCATAGCTTCCAGCATCACAGCAACACACAAGTCACGACGGTGTGACAAACTGATAGACTATTGGTGAGGTTTTCTCTAGCTGCTCTAAAAATCTTTTCTATTGTGTTCTTCATATTCACTGTTGCATGTTTAAGTATTTTCTTTGGAATCATCTTACTTAGGATTTGTTAGCCTTATTAGACCTTTAAAATGTTGTGTTTCATGAGTTCTGGAAATTATTCATCATTATATATTCATTATTTTCTCTGCCTCCTTCTTTTTCTTCACATTTTTGATTAGCTGTCTTCTCACCACCTCATATTTCTTCATTTCTTAAGTATTCATCACCTTCCTAAACCCCATATGCCTTATTCTGGATACATTCTTCAGGTTTATCTTTGAGTTTAATGGTTCTCTCTTGAGTAATGTCGTGTCCTTGTATAAGCTAGGTCTCATCTTAACCTGTTAAATCCATTCTTTGAGTGTGTTTTTTTTTTATTTCAGTCATTCGATCATTGTATTTTTCATTTTTTAGATTTCTTTTTGTGGTATTTGCACATTTATTTTGTCATTTTTCACAGTTGTTTGCTCTTCACTGATATTTATTCTCATTTCTTTAAATACTTCAGTCATAATAATTTTATATGCCATGGTTAATAATTTCAGTATCTGAAACCTTTGTGGATCTACTGCCTTTTGCTTTGTTGTTCATATGTTCCTTGTTTCTTATTGTTTTGTGATTTTTGTCCAGGAGAGCATTTTTTTTTTTACATATATATATTTATCCTTGGGAATTCTTAAGCCATGCCTGGACTGGATGTGAATTTCTTCAGAGAGGATGTGTGTTTGCCTCTGCCAGGCACTTGAAAAAAGTACCAGTCCAACACTACTACAAACTTAACTCTCAGTTTAGGGTTGGTTCATTATTTGTTTGACCACCCAGGTTGCGTACTCTCAAATTGTAGGCTTACTTGTGGTTAGAAAATTGCAAAGGAGTTTTAGTAATTTATAACAATAACACGTTTTAACACAAAAGTTTTCCTGCACATTCTTTTTGTAGCATCTTACTGCTATCCCATATTCCCATTTCCAGTCCTTACTACTGTAAGCTTACTCCACCAGAATAACCTTCTGATTTCCTATTTTCCAACCATTACTGATCCAGTTGGTATCCTAACCCAATACTTTCTTCCAGTCATTTTGCTCAGAATCCTGTGTTTTTTGCTCTTACCATGGTCTCAAACCTGGCTGCACATTAAATATATGAGAAGTTTTTAAAATTATGAATGCTTGTCCAGCTCATTTTAAATCAACTAGAATTTCTGGGGTGGAGCCTTCACATAAAGTTTTTTTAGACATCTCAAACAACTCTAATGTGCAGCTAAGATCGACAGCTTCTAGAATATAGGAGAAAAGGAATTCTCCTAGGACAGTCGTTCTTAACCCTAGCAGCATATCATACTCAGTACCCTACTCCCAGGGATTCTGTTTCCATTGGTCATAGATGGAACCCAGACATTGGTGTTTTTAGTTTCATAAAATATCCAACAAGCAGGATTGAGAATTACTGCTGTAGGATTGTAAACTCATAGGTTTACAGGTATCCTTAGTAAATGAAAAAAATCAGGAGGAAACTGTCAAACTGAGGTGTGCGCCGACTGCAAAGAGACAGAAATTGATCAGTGTTTTGTAGCATTTTCTCTATGATACAGCTCCCATCTCACTTGTCATCAAATCTTGAGATTATTGAAATAGAAAAATAAATAATGTAGACACAAGTATATCTCTCTGTGTGTTTATACATACCTACATACAGCTCTAACCATGGAGTTTAAGGGTGTGTTTAGTTTGCTGACTTTTGTTCATGCTCTGTGCCTTAAATGGAATGCCATCCTTCTTCCTTTGTGGTGGTGGTGGTTGTGGTTATGTTCTGTGGACTCAGTTCTGACTCATAGCGACCCTGCATAGGGTTTCTGAGACTGTAAATCTTAACAGGAGCAGAAAACCTCATCTTTCTCCCACGGAACACTGGTAGGTTCGAACTGCTGGCCTTGAGGTTAGCAGCCCAACTCTTAACCAGTACACTACCAGAGCTCTTCCTCTATGTGTATCTAAATCACCACCATCCGCTAAGGACCAACTCAAGTTTTCTCTGCCAGGACTTTGGAAGCTGGTGATTGAAGGAGATGGTGTTTGTCAGATCCCATCCTATCTTAGGTAAAACCTCTCTCCTCAGGGATGCATTATCATACACACACTTCTTTCTTAGTTAAAAAAAGCAAACTTTTGTATGGTTCAGTTTTTTTGGTACTTTAGTTTTATAATTTCAACCAGCAGTTCAAAGAATAGAGATTTATCATATTAAGGAATAAATTATAATACGTTAAGAATGTTTTATATACTAGTAGTAAATAGAGATCAGAAGTCCTTAACAGTTGAATTACTTAGCTAGGTTAGGATTAAGAAATACCAAGATGGAATAAGAGGTGTGGCAATACAGGATAAGCACTGGACCATAAGGTCAGTTTGATCCACAAAGTTGGTAGTTCAAACCCACTAAGTGCTCCTTGGAAACCCTATACAGAGTCACTATGAGTAAGAACTGATTCTATGGCACTTAACAACTACACCAAATTAGTATATGAGGAGTCCTACTGTGGCGCTGGACCTCAAGATCAGTTTAAACCACAAGGCCAACAGTTCAAACCCAACAGCTACTCCTCAGAAAAACAATAAAGGGTCACTATGAGTCGGAACCAACTCAGTGGTCCTTAACAACAACAATAAATTAGTATGTGAAGTGAATAAGAAGTAAGGAAAATAAAACAAGTCTGGGGAAAGCTGAGTCAGTAGGAGTATTTAGCACAGCAACAGTAAAAACAAGCCACCCTCATTCTGTACTGAAATGTTTATGCGCAAAGCATTTATTTAAAAACATATTAGAATACTATTGTCCTTTTAGATGAAATAATGTATATTTCTAATGTAGCATAAGGGCCATGTTAAATGAACTTGAACTATAGTTCCATATACAGTAAAACCAAAATATTAGCAGCTAAGTGTGTTAACCATTTGGAGCCCTTGGGTTGTGAAAGCAGTTACCACGCTTACCTGCTAGCTGAAAGGCTGGAGTTTTGAGCTTATCCAAAGGCACTTCTGAAGAAAGCCTTGGCATTCTACTTCTTAAAAAGTCAGCTATTGAAAACCCCATGAAGCACAGTTCTACTGTGACACACATGGGTTTGTTATGATTTGTTGTTGTTGTTGTTGAGTGCCATCAAGTTGGTTTTGACCCATAGCAACCCTGTATAAGGTTTCCAAGGAGCAGCTGGTTAGCTTGAACTGCTGACCTTGTGGGTTCAAATCAACTTTGCAGTCCAGCACATTAACACATAGCACCACACCAGGACTCCCTTTATGAGTTAGGATCAACTAAATGGCAAATTCTATTTTTTAACTGATCTATATTCTTCTGTAACTTAACTCAGTTACCTTGGGATTTTCCTCTCAATGAATTCATGATAATTCAGTCCAGTTCTCTCTCCATTTCTCCCTTGAATAGCGCTTAAGTTCTCAGCATGCTTATGAACCTCAAGAGACAGGGTTATCATTGGCGCCTTCTGAAATGAATATTGTCCCTCCTGGTACTTGATGATTACCTCTCAGTGCTGATGGTTACTGCATTAAGTTCACGTGAGAGTACACTGGAGGGTCCCTGTAGCACCTCCTTAGGTTGGCTGGCTCTGACAAGTCACTTCTCTATCTTATTCAGAGACTTTGGAAAATTCACTTGTACTCCCTTGCCTCTTCCATACCTCCAAAAATTCAGCAGGGTTTTCTACAGTTTTCTCAGATCCCAGGCCATTTTCCTCTATTGTTTCCAGGACATACTGGCCACAGGTTGCAGCCTACAAAGTTGCTGCCTCATTGGATTCTAGAGGAAAAGTACACTCCCATCAAACTGGTTCTTGGGTAGCTCATTTCCCCCAGGCTCCAGTCCTAAACATACACTGAAGAGTATGCGTATCCTCTTGGTTATTGTTTTTTGTTTGTATTTATTTTGTTTTAGTATATATGTGGATGGGAGTTATTAAGAAAAATCTACTTGGAACTGTCCTATAAAATAATTACAAGGTTAACATGCTCAACTGCTTATATCTTGATTTTCTTGTACTTGGTATTATAGCTCAAGTTCATTTAACATGGTCCTTATGCTACATTACAAATACAAATTCTTTCATCTGTTTCAACCTGAGCCTCATAATTTTAAAGCAGAAGCCAAGAATTAACTTTTTGTTTGCCTTTTATTTGCATTTGTGTAATAACTCTCCTTTGGGGCAAAGCAAATAGAATACTCTTGCCCTAATTTCTGGGGAGTCGAGAAGAGGTAGATTTGCAATGTTAAGAAATGAGAAAATGCATTAAACACACTGTTTAATACTGTATCTATCCTTCAACACTTGTATCAATATGGCTTATTTTGAACCCCTGCCTCAAAGACCTCCCAGATATTTGCAGTATGACATAATAAGTGAAAACCTGAAAGAGGAAGCCACTAATTCTGTCTGGAAAAGTCAGGTAATGCTTCACTGAGGAAGTGTGAAGCTCACTGAGAGTGGGATTTCAGTAGACGCAGAACTTCTCAGCTACTCAGCCACAGATGTTGCAAGAAAAGAACACCACAGTAAATTTCATGTGAACCTGTCTTCATAGAGGAGTGAAAAAGCAGATGAACACTGGAAATACAGTGATTGCCCCCTCTCCCCACAATCCTAACCCTAAAATAGAAAAGAATAGCTAGTGCACATGATCCTAGGTATTGGGGCCATTGTGGCTTAGAGTGAGGTTGGCAGCAGTTTGCTATCCCCTAGCCCTACTTCAGGTGATAGAAAGTTGTTGTTTCTTGGTGCCTGATCTCAAGACTGCTGAACTGGAAACCATTGTAAAATCTTAGCCTGTTGCAAATATAATTCTAATTTTAGAGCCAATCTCAGGCAAAAGTGAATGGGCAAAGCTTTTTAATAGCAGTCCCTGCCCCATCTCAAAGTTATCTACTGGTTTACTTCTTGCTCAGTACCTAGAACTTCCATCTGTTCAATTTTTCTGCTCAAACATAACAATTGTAAGGATGGCACTCTACTGGCCAGTGTTGGATTTTGTTGTGCAGAGGGTCACTATGAGTCAAAACTGACTCCACGACGCCTACTCTCGCTATACAGTCTTCGTATTTTAAAATCTTCCTTCTGGACCCTCCTCCTTTAACCATCAAAATTGCTGTCTCTTAGAGATCTGTTTCAATACATTAACTCCAAAATAATAAAAGCTATACATAGTTTTAAGTTAATTCACACTAAGAAACACATTCCTGATAATAACTTGATATGTTATCTCTCCAGGGGTATTTGTATTTTCAAAGAGATTGCTTGTTTACAATTTTTCAAAACAAAACCAAAGAAGTGAGTTTTCACTTAATCATCTAAAGTTATTTCAATCAAATAATGTTTAGGAGGTTGTTAGATGCCATTGAGTTGTTTCTGACCTATGGCGACCCTATGCACAACAGAATGATACACTGCCTGGTCCTGCACCATCTTTACAATTGTTATGTTTGAACACATTGCTGCTGCCACTGTGCCAATCAATCTTGTTGGGGATTTTCCTCTTTTTTGCTGATCTTCCACTTTACAGAGCATGATATTCTTCTCCAGGGACTAGTACCACCTGATAATATGTCTGAAGAATGAGAGATGAAATCTTGCCATACTGACTTTGTTTGTTTTCTGGCAGTCCATGGTACTTTCAATATTCTTCTCCAATACCATAACTCAAATGCATCAAATCTTCTACAGACTTCATTATTCATTGTCCAACTTTCACATGCATATGAGGCTATTGGGTCAGGCGCACCTTAGTCTTCAAACTCACAGCTTTTTTCTTGAACACTTAAAAGAGTTGTTGTACCCCAGATTTGCCTAATGCAATATGTAGTTTGATTCCTTGACTCCTGTTTCCATGATTGTTGATTGTGGATCCAAGAAAAATGAAGCCTTTGACAGCTGCAATCTTTTCTCCATTTTTCATGATGTTATTTATTGGTGCAGTGGTGATGATTTTTTTTTCTTTTCTTTTCTTTTCTTAACTCTGTATTGTGAATTGAGTGAAGATTAACAGACAAGATCATCAGCTTTACTTTAACCAATCATACATTTTGTTTCATCTCAATGGTTTACATAGAGGTGCAACCCATACTGAAAGCTGTGGTCTTTGATCTTCATCAATATTTTAAGTCCTCTTTGCTTTAAGCAAGCAAAGTTATATTGTCTGCATATCTCAGGTTGTTAATGAGTCATCATCCAATTCTGTTGCCGTATAATCCAGCTTCTCAAAGATTTCTCAGAATACTCATTGAATAAATATGGTGAAAGAATACAATCCTGGTGCACAACTTTCCTGGTTTAAAACCATTCAGTGTTCTAGTGTTCATTTGAACTAATGCTTTTTGGTCTATGTATTATGTAGGCCTCTCATGAGCACACATAAGTGTTCTGTAATACTCTTTCTCCACAATGTTGTCCATTGCTTGTCATGATCCACACAGCCTAAAGTCTTTGCATAGCCAATAAACTATAGATAAACATCTATCAGGTCCTCTCTGCTTTCAGTCAAGACCCATCTGACATCAGCAGTGATATCCCTCATTCTATGTCCTCAAATGGATCCAATTTGAACCTCTGCCCATTCCCTATCAGTATACTGTTGTAGCTGTTTTTAATTATCTTTAGCAATATTTTATTTGCATGTGATACATTGTCTGGTGGTTTTCACATTCTGCTGGGTTACCTCTCTTTGGAAAGGGCACAAATTTGGATATCTTCCAACTACCTAGTTGTCTTCCAAATTTCCTGGTATAGATAAGTGAGTGCCTCCACTGTTGCATTAGTTTGTTGAAAGATTTAAATTTGTATTCCATCAATTCCTGGAGCCTTGTTCTTTGACAATGCCTTCAGTGCACATTGCACTTCTTCCTTCAGTACCATTGATTCTTGATCACGTACTCTCAAAGTGGTTGAACATAGCCATTTCCTTTTGGTACAGTGATTCTGTATTCCTTCCATCTTTTTTTGATGCTTTCCACATCATTCAGTATTTTGCCCATGTTGTTGTTAAGTGCTATAGAGTTAGTACCTACTCATAGTGATCCTGTATAGGGTTTCTGAGGAGCAGCTGTTGGGTTTAAACAACTGACCTTGTAACTTTGCAATCCTATGTTTATTCAATATTGCTACACTAGGACTCTATATTTTTGCCCATAGAATTCTCAATATTGCAAGTTGAGGCTTGAATTTTTAATTCATTTCTTTCAGCTTGAAAAAAGCTGAATGTGCTCTTCCTTTTAGATTTTCTAACTTCAGGTTTTTTGCACATTTCATTATAATACTCAAATTTGTCTTCTGGAGCTGCTCTGTGACATTTTCTGTTCAGCTCTTTTACTTCCTCATTTCTTCCATTTGCTTTAGCATCTGTGGCACTGCATGATAAAACACTAGACCACAAGGTCGGTTTGAACTACAAGGTCAGCGGTTCAAACTCACCAATTGCTCCTTGGAAACCCTGTATAGGATTGTTATGAGTCGGAATCAACTCAATGGCACTTAACAACAACAACACACGCTGTAGAACAAGTTTCAGAGTCTCTTCTGGCATCCGTTTTGGTCTTTTCTTTCTTTCTTGTCTTCTTAAAGGCCTTTTGCTTTCTTCCTGTATGATGTTCTTGATGTCATCCCACAACTTTTCTGGTCTTCGATCATTAGTTTGATCATTAGATCCAATCTGTTCTTGAGATGATCTCTAAAATCAGAAGAGATATGTTCAAGGTCAAATTTTCACTCTTGTGAACATGTTTTAATTTTCTAACTTCAGCCTGAACTTTCATATGAGCAATTGATGGCTGATGATATGAAGCTTTTCTGCTGTCATTTCCAACAAATACAGTCAATTTGATTTCTGCGTATTCCATCTGATAAATTCCATGAGCATAGTCATGTTTTATGTTGGTTAAAACGTGTGTTTTCCATAAGTCATTTGTCTTACAAAATTCTATTGTGTGATCTCTAGCATCTTTTATATCACAAAGACCATATTTTCCAACTACTGATCTTTCCTCTTTGTTTTCAACCTTTGTATTCCAATCACTAGCAATTTTCAGTATGTTTTGATTACATATTTGGTCAATTTTGAACTGAAGAAGTTGGTAGAATTATTCAGTTTTATCATCACTGGCTCTAGTGGTTGTTGTGTAAATTTGAATAATAGTAGTATTAACTGGTCTTTCCTATAGGCATATGGATATTATCCTATCACAGACAGCAGTATATTTCAAGATAAATCTTGAAATGTTCTTTTTAATGATGAACGTGATGCCATTCTTCTTCAAGTTGTCATTACTAGCAGAGTAAACCATATGATTGTCAGATTCAAAATCGCCAATACCTATATGGACAGTCAGCTCACTAATACCTAAGATATTGATCTTTATGCATTATATTTCATTTTTGACCACTTACAATTCTCCTAGATTCATACTTATATTCCATGTTCTGATTATTATTAATGGATGTTTACAGTTATTTTTCTTAATTTTGAGTTGTGCCCATCAACAAATGAAGGTCCCGAAGGCTTTATTTGCATCATCATAGTCAGTTCTTCTTTGAGGAGGCAACTCTTTCCCAATGTCTTGTACAAGGTCTGCCTGGCACAGAGAGACCTTGAATTTCTGACTTTACACAAAGATCTTCTTGTCCTGAAGCTAAAAATCTACACTAGATATTTTGTTGTTCTGAATTTTTATCCTTTTCCTTAAATAAAACACTGTAAAAAATAATACCAACTAAATGACAAATAGAGCCTAACAACGAAAGAACCAAACCACAATGTTTTATTCTAGATCATCTTGAATATAAAGCTGGTCTGCATTGCATCATTCCTAAAAATAACTGATATTCATGTCAAGAAAAGGACCCTTATAACTTATCCTTGGTAGATTTTATATTTAGAACCCAATTTGCATATGAAAACACAATCTATTACATATCTGCCCTGTAAATATAATAAAGATATCACTAATAATTGTCTTTGATTTAAAATATTAAAATTGTACCACATGTTAAATTTCACAAATTGATGTGTGTACTAATTTTAAACATAATAATTTTAAGTTTATACTTCCACAGCATAACAATATATAGCAAAACTTGGATAAACATTGAAGAAACCCTTCTGAAACAACAATAACAAAAGAAAATTCTTTAATTCTGCTCCACAAATACATAAAGATCTATGCAACATACCTAAAGAAAAATAGAATGTCATACATTAATATATGTATAATACATAAATTCTCATTTATAAAGTATATTGTAGATTAAACTGGGGGAAATATATATTTTTGTGTGAAATTTGAGTTTAAAATTGAAGAAACAGTTTTTTACAAAGGCTTACATTTTAAAAAGGTTGTTTTTATTTTAAGATGTTACATGAGAAATTCAATGTGTAGTGATCTTCTAATCCATGAAAATTAATGGATTAAACAGTCAGGAAAAAACAATTTCTCCTACATCATCACCAAGTCAACATCCCTCTCGAATTCTCCCAGTAAAGATGGTTACCAGACTACTACTTCCAAAAATGGCTTATCTGTATGACCTCATTCTCTGCTTCTCAATACTGAATCAAGTAAAGGAATACACCACCAGCAAATAAACCCACGTGGTACTGTAGCATAAAGCACTGGACCCAGTAAAGTTGGGCACTTCAAACTCACTAGTCAATCCTTGGAAACCTTATACAGAGTCACTATGAGTCAGAACTGACTCAACGGCACTAAACAACAACGTGTTTTGTGAAGTGAAGTTGGCATTTGTCCTTGTACTCAAGGCATACCCTTTATCTTGGAGAAGCACCTTCCCTGAGAATCAAAAACTTATCTAGAGAAGAAACAACACCAGAGTTGGATGCAGAGATGGGGACATGGAGAGAGGGAGCAGCTGAGGACTCTAGATTCATGGGAAGAGAGGGACTGAGAGCTTGTGGTCAGAAGGAAGACTTGAAGAATGTGCCCTTTGATGTCATAAATTATTATATATGCCTGAGTGTTTTTAAAAAGAAAAAAATGTGTGGGGGGGAGGGAGTAAAATGAATAGAGAGAAATACTGTTAACTGGTGGTATGTGAAGGGGATTATAATCATTATAATGAAACAAAGTATATGATTTGTTGAATGTAAAACTTACTATCTGTCCTGTAAACTTTCACTCAATTCACAGTAAAAACTCAATTCACAGTAAAAAAAAAAAATTTAAGAGCCTAAAAAAAGAAGCTATCCCTTGTCCACTTCCACCCATACACCTGTTTGATCTATTTGTTTGGGGCCACTTTTTAACCTATTGTGTAGTTCAGATTTTTTAAATTTTATTGTGTAGTTTCAGAGTTTTTTATTCTATATTGTTGGGAAAGATGATGCTTGTACTTATATTTCTAATTCCCTGATTGCTGTTTTTGTTGTTGTTGTTAGGTGCCATTGAGTCACTTTTGACCATAGCCACCCTTATGTACAACAGAATGAAACACTGTCCAGTCCAGGGCCAGCCTCACAGTTGCTGCTACACTTCAGTCCATTGTTGTTGTCACTATGCCAGTCCATCTCATTGGGAGTCTCTTTTTCTCTGATCCTCCACTTTATCAAGCATGATGTCTTTCTCCAGGGATTGGTCACTCCTGACAATATGTCCAAAGTATGAGAGACAAAGTTTCTTGCCATTTTGGCTTCTAAGGAGCATTCTGGCTATACTTCCTCCGTAGATTTGTTTGTTTTTCTGGCAGTCCTTGGTACCCTTAAAATTATTCTACAGCACCAAAACTCAAATGTATCAACTCATCTATGGTCTTCCATATTCAGTGTCCAACATTTAAATGCATACGTCTTAGTCTGGAAGTTTGTAGAAACCTGTCCACCACAAGTGATCCTATTAGCATTCAAAATACTAGTGGTGTAGCTCCCAACATCACAGCCATACACAAGCCACCACAGTGTGACAGATTGACAGAAAAGTGGTGGGTTACCTGATTGCTTTTGGATAATTTCCAAAAGGAGAAGGGAGGAAATAGGATTTACTGCTCTGCTTTCAAACAAAGTTATAAGTATTATAGGGAGGTGGTATGACATAACAATACTTAAAATAAGGATTGAAATGCATTTGACCTATATTAGTAAGGAAAAGATATATTTGTGTAATAATTAGTAATTCAGAGATTGATATAAAGACAGGAATAAGGAAAAGATAGTTTTCTGATTTATGGCTTAGGTGACTGGGTTAGTAGTGGCATTCAACAAGCTTAGGAACATAATCCTAAGAAGAAAATTTTAGTTATGAATATGTTTGCTGTTCTACACAAACACAAATTTTACTTTAAATCAAATTTTACTTCCATTTGTTAAATAATAGTTGTCATTTATTGAGTCCTCACTATGTCATGTGCATATTTTGCCTAATTATTTTATATCTCAATACATGTAATTATCAAAATTATTAAAAACTCAATGTCATATTCAGTTTACTACAAATAACTGATTATAAAGTATCTTGAACTTTAGTTTTTGACCCATGATGGTGGCTATTATAATCATTAGAAGATTCATAAGTCCTAATTATATACATGACAAATGAAACAATAATAACTAGGATGTTAATTATAATAACAGTATTAATAAAAACAACAGCCATCCTTTATTGTGTATTTACTGTATGCTAGGCAATGCAGATTATTTCCCATCCATCATCTCACTTAATCCTCTCAACAGCTCTTTGAAGCAAGTATTATTAACTAGATTGCTGCAGATGGGGAAATTAATTCTCAGCCTGGTTTGGTAGTTTGCCATGGATTTCAGCTACAGATATCAGAACTAAGATTTGAACCCTCTTTTCACTAGGCTTACTTGACCATATAAGTTATTTTAATTTTTATTTGTTCTGATAAAATGAAATGATTATTACTGGATTTCACCACTTCTTTTCTTCATTTGGGTTTATATATATGAAGGGGCTTCTAAAAGTTCATGGAAAAAATTTAATTGTCTTTTAATTCCATTTTTTCATGAACTTCTTGAAGACACTTTGTATGTCTAACACTTTGTATAGCTAATTTCATGAAGCTACTTCCCCACCAAATACACTATCTAAGGTAGATAACTGTTCTTTTGCTACACATATCAGTAATAAATTATTATGTTGTCCTGTAGCATTAAATATGTATAATTAAGTAGGACATTGGTTCATGAGGCTCCTCATTCTGGAGAATCTTTTCTCAAGTGATATAGTTGATTTATACTATCTGATGATGTTATAATATTGAAAAGCTGTAATTTTTTCTATATTAAAAATTATTCTACTTTAATACTTTTTAGTTTTTTTCAGTGAAAATTTACAGAATAAATCAGTTTTCCATTCAACAATTTATATACATTTTGTTTCATGCCATTGATTATAGTTCCCTAAATGTAACTGTACTCTTCCCACTGCCTCCCAGAGTTCCCCTTTTCCATTTGTCCTTATTTCCTGACCCTTCCTGCCATCTGTGCTTTCTTTTTAGGCAAATACTGCCCTTTTGATCTCATAGCTGTATATAAGAGTGTGTTCATCCCTGGGATTATTATTCACTGTATAGGCCTATCATCTTTTTAGAAAAAGGTTCAGTTCCCAGAGTGAGTTCATTTCCAGACTTGAAGGGTATCTAAAGACCCATTTCAGGGATTTCACTAGTCTTGTTTGTTTGTTTGTTTTACTATATTTGCTTTTGCTTTATTGACAATGGAAAGGCTTTCAACTCTGTGGACCATGACAAACTATGGATAACATTACGAAGAATGGGTATTCCAGATAACTTAATTGTGCTCCTGAGGAACCGTTACATAGACCAAGAAGAATCATTCAAAGGGAACAAGGGGATACTGAATAGTTTAAAATCAGGAAGAGTGTATGCAAGGCTTGTACCCTTTCACCATACTTGTTCAATCTGCTTGTTGAGGAAATGATACAAAAAACTGGAATTCATGAAGAAGAATATGGTATCAGGATGGGAGGAAGAATCATTACACCCTTTATATGTAGATGATGCAACCTTGCTTATTGAAAGTGAAAAGGGCTTAAAATACAGAGAGATAAAGAGCTAAAACTATAGTCTTCAGTGTGGATTGTTTCTCAATATAAATAAAAAAAAAAATCCTCACAACTGGACCAATAAATAGCATCATGATCATGGAGAATAGATTGAAGTTATCAAAGACTTCATTTTTTCTTGAAGTCATAATCAGCACTCATGGAAGCAGCAATCAAGAAATCAAGCAACATATTACATTAGGTAAATATGCTGTACAAGACCTCTCTAAATATCAGTGTGAGGACTAAGATATGCTGACCCAAGCCATGGTATTTTGTTTTTTGTTTTTTTAAGTTTTTATTGTGAATTGAGTGATAGTTTACATGGGAGAACATCGGTTTTACACTCATT
>NW_006408530.1:18923209-18935923 GCF_000296735.1 Chrysochloris asiatica
TACAAGCCTGCCTCCTGGTCACCAGCACACAGCCTTTCTCTTTCCTTGAGTCTAGAGTCCTCAGCTGCTCTATCTCTCCATGTTATCATCTCTGCTTCCATCTCTGGTGTCGCTTTTTCTCTGGATAAGATCCCACATTCCACTTATGCTCTTCTCCCTTGATGGTCTTAGAGTCCTCTGTTCTTGGACTATAAGATTAACTATGCCCCCCTTTTTGTTATAAAACTTCTACCTTTACAGTTGTGACAGTTGCAATTAGTCATGATAACTATAACTCACTATTGAATCATAAGAATCTTATCCCCATCTCCTTCACCAGACCCGTTTAGCCAAGATGAAAGCTATTCAGTGGGGATTCTACCTTCCTCTACACACTCTGAAACTAAACTCCCTCTTGAAAACTTATAAGCCAGTCACCTGCTGCTGAAGACCAGCTTACAAGCTTTCTGTAATCATGTTTCCCAATATTCCATTTTATTCCACTGAAGTGTCTCTTTTATAATAGTAGGCAAGGAAAACCAATATTCATAACACAGTCAAGCATATTGATATTATTTCCCCTCTTTTACCCACTCAGACTATACCTTGATCACTGTATCCCAGAGGCCTTGTGTTCCAAGATTGAGCCCATTCAGCCCATGCAAACCTGCTTCAGCGTTCTCCAATCTACCTTGTTCTTCCATTCCTCTCCCCCTTCTTGTGTATTGCCCTCCCTAACACCCAAACTCTGATGTGTCCATTATCCAACAAAGAATATTTTTTTTAGTATGGGTATCTTTTCTTAAACTTTTACAATAATGGTCTTATGCAATATTTGCCCTTTTGTGACTGACTAAATTCACTCAGCATAATGTCCTCAAGGTTCATCCATGTTACACAGTGGCTGGCAGCTTCCTTGTTATTCTTCAAGGTAGTGTAATAGTCCATTGTGTGCATGTACCAAAATTTGTTTATCCATTCTTCCATTGATGGGCACTTAGGCTGTCTCCATCTTTTTGCTATTGTGAATAATGCTGCTGTGAACATTGGTGTACATATATCTACTCGTGTTATGGCTCATATTTCTTGTGGATGTATACCAAGTAGAGGATTGATGAATCATATGGTATTTCTATTTCCAACTTTCTGAGGAAGCATCATACTGTTTTCCAGAGTATTTGGAGGTTCCACTAGTCTTTATCAGACTGATAGGTCTGATCGTTTTTATGATTATGAATTTTATTTTACTTTTTTCCCCTCTCTGTTCTATTGATTTTCTTTGATCTGTTGTGGCATTAATCAGAGTGATTGGTAGTGGTAGCCAGCTGGGCACCATCTAGCTCTTCTGGTCTCAAGATAGTGAATGCTGTGATTTGCATGGTCCAATAGTCCTTTGGCCTAAATGTTTCTTTGAGTCTTTGATTTTCCTGACTCTTCTTTACTTCAGATGAGAAGAAATTTAGGTGGCCACTTACAAGTTTTCAAGGCACCAGTTGCTACCCACCCATTTAGAATGTGCAACATTGTCATTGTGGACTATGTTATGTCAATTGACCTGGATGTCTCCAGTGACTGTGGTCCTCGGTTCCCAAGCCCAGTGATTTATTTCCTCAAGGTGTTTTCTGATGGCGCAGAAGTTGCAGGATAATACAATAGACTGAAAATGTTAGTTTGAACTGCAAGGTCTGTTCCCAGCAACTCATTGGGTACCCTATACAGGGCCACTGTGGGTCGGAACTGACTTAATACCAATAACAACAACAGTGTTTTCAGAACTTTGCCCCGTATGAGCTACAGTATCTTTTAGATCTATATTGTTGTTGTTGTTAGGTGTCGTGCAGTTGATGCGAACTCATAGTGACCCTGTGCACAACAGAACAGTCCTCCGCCATCCTCATAGTTGTTGTTATGTTTGATCTCATTGTTGCAGCCACTGTGTCGATTCATTTCTCGGGGGTTTTCTTCTTTTCTGCTGATTCTCTACTTTACCAAGCATGATGTCCTTTTTCAGGTGCTGGTCCTTCCTGATAGCATGTCCAAAATATGTGAGATGAACTTTCATCAACCTTTCTTCTAAAGAAGTATTCTAGCTGTATGTTTTCTAAGACAGATTTGTTTGTACTTCTAGCAGTCCATGGTACTTTAGATATTCTTTACCAATACCATAGTTCAAATGCATTGATTCTTCTCTAGTCTTCCTTAGTCATTATGCTTTCACATGCATTTGAGATGATTGTAAAAGAACATGGCTTAGATCATGCATATTTTAGCCCTCAATGTGACATCATTGCTTTTTTTATACTTTAAAGAGATATTCTGCAGCAAATTTATCCAATGCAATATGGCTTCTGATTTCTTCACAGCTGCTTCCATCAATGTTGATTGTGGATCCAAGTCTAATGAAATCCTTGACAACTTCATTTGTTTCTCTCTCATGATGTTGCTTGTTATTCCAGATGTGAGGATTTTTGTTTTCTTTACATTGAGTTGTAATCCATTCTGAAGACAGTATTCTTTGATCTTTATCAGTAAGTGCTTCAAGTCCCCTTTGCTTTCTGTAAGCAAGGTTGTATCACTCACCTATCACAGGTTCTCCCAATCCTGATGCCACATTCTTCTTCATATAGTTCAGCACATAGATTGAAGTATGGTGAAAGGATACAACCCTGACACACACCTTTCTTGACTGTAACCCACACAGTATTCCTTTGTTCTGTTCAAACAACTGCCTCTTGGTCTATGTAAAGGTTCCACAGGAGCACAATTAAGTGTTTGAGAATTTCCATTCTTCTCAATGTTACCCATAGTTTGTTGTGATCCACACAGTCAAATGTTTTTTTCATAGTCAATAAAACACAAGTGAACATCTTTCTGGTATTCTGTGCTTCAAGTTACAATAGTTCTGATGTTATAAATTATATTCCTCATTCCAAGTCCTCTTCTAAATCTAGCTTGAATTTTAGATGGCCCCCTGTCGATGTACTTCTGCAACCATTTTTGAATTATCTTCAACAAAATTATTACTTATGTGTAATATTAATGAGAAAAATTATACTTATGTGCAATTTTAATTAAAATTTATCATTTTCACATTCTGTTAACTCACCTTTCTTTGCAATGGGCACAGATATGGACCTCTGCCAGTCAGTTCATTAGATAGCTGTCTAACACATTTCTTGGCAGAGATTGGTGCAGCATGAGTTTACAGTACTGCATGAGTTGACTGAAATATTTCAACTGGTACTCTATCAATTCCTGTAGCCTTATTTTTTGCAATGTATCTTGGATTTCTTCCTTCACTATCACTGGTTCTTGTCATATACTTCTTCTGGGATTGTTTGAATGTTGACCAATTATTATTTTTGGTAGCGGGACTCTGCATATTCCTTCCATCTTATTTTAATGCTTTCTGTATCGTTCAGTATTTTACTCATAGAATCCATAAATATATGAGGGAGCTTCAAACAGTTTGTGGGAAAATTGCATTGTCTTTTAATTCCACTTATCCACAAACTTTTTGCAGTCCCTTCATATTTACAGCACATACAAATACATATTTAGAAATATCCTTTGCCAACCCTGTATATACTCAGGGGTGTACATCAATTCACTTTCACATATCTGTTTAGCTTGCATGTCTACCCATGTATCTTCTTGTTTATATTGTTATTAAAATTACTGCAGAATTAATGTCAATAATGGTTGTTAGTGGTTGTGTGCCACTGAGTCAATTTCAACTCACAGCAACCCTGCATAGGGTCTTCAAAGCTGTAAATCTTTACAGAAGCAGAAAGCCTCATCTTTGTCCTGGGGAGCAGCTGTTAGATTCAAACTACTGACCTTGTAGTTAGCAGCCCAGTTTGTAGTCCACTATGCTACCAGGCCTCTTATATGTAATATGTAATAATAGTTACCTTTTATTGTCATTTAGTCATGCACACCTTCCAGTGTCTTCCTTTCTTTGATCAAATTGTGCTGCCTCTGCCTTATTGGATATTGCCTTTCCCTTCATCCAAGCTGATGTGTTTTAGAGATGCACCCTTCTTTGTCCTCCCATGTAATCATCAAGTAATTCTTTCTTTGTATAAATATTTTCATGACTTTTTAAAATAGTGGTCCTGTGGTACTGTCAATTTATTTGATGTTGTCCTTAAGTGCTGTTGAATTGGTGCCAACTCATAGCAACCCTGTATAGGTTTTCTGAAGCTTTAAATCTTCACAGGAGCAGAAAGCCTCATCTTTCTCTCAAACTACAAACCTTATGGCTCACAGTCCAGTGTTTATCGTATGGAGCCACCACTCAACCCAGTTTATTTGATGTGGTTTTTCTATCCAAAGTCTTCTTAACACACACCAAATGATTGGGTACTGTTGTTAAGTGCAGTGGAGTTGGTTCTGCCTCAGTGACCCTGTATAGGGTTTCCAAGGAGCAGCTGGTAGGCTTGAATTACTGACCTTGTGGTTCACAGTCTAGTGCTGATCCTATAGTGCCACACAAGGAATCAAAAAAACAAAAACTGTAGGTAAGACGTCAGGCTGCTGATGACTCCCAGGATAGGCAGTTAATAGAGCCACTTGCTCAAGTTCAAAGAAGTGAAGGTCAGAGGATGAGCCAGATGCAATATCCATACTCAGCAAAGAGCAAACAAGCCCTGCCTGAATGTCCAATATATTGGAAGCAGGCCATACCCCCAAGGAAGTTTCCCTTCAAGTGATTGACTGCTCACAGCAGACTTTATTATAGAGTTGGTCCCATATGTTAGATCTCACCATGAGGGATAACTATATCTCAACTGCCAAACCACCAAGACTCCTGGCCCAGGTACACATAGCTTGTCATTGTGTATATGTACCAGAGTTTGCTTATCTATTTTTCCATTGTTGTTAGGTTGTTTCCATATTTTTGCTCCTGTGAATAATACTGCAGAGAACTTGAGTGTGCATGTATCTGTTTGTATCATGGCTCTTATTTCTCTAAGACATATACCATGTAGTGGTTTTCCTATTCCCAATTTTTAACTAAGTGTGATACTGTTTTCCACAGTGTTTCTATCATTCTACAATTCCATCAACAGTGTAAGAGAGTTCCAGTCTCTCTACATCTTCAGTAACATTTGTTGTTTTCTGTGTTTTTGTTTTTTCTTTTAATTTTATTGAGATGAAGTGATATCTCCATGTTTTGATTTGTACTGCTCTAATGACTGATGATTGTAAGCATTTTTTCATGTGTTTCTTGGGCACCTATATGTATTCTTTGGTGGTCTATTCATGCTTTCTGCCCATTTTTTGTTTGTCTTTTTGTTGTTAAATGTTGATTTTTTTTTCTATAAATTTTAAAGATTAGTCCCTTGTCAGATACGCCATTGTCAAGGACATTTTCTCAGTCTGTAGGATCTTCTTTTATTCTTTTTAAGAAGTCTTTTGATGCACTTAGTATTTATTTTTTACTAAGTTCCACTCTAATTATCTTCTGCTATTTATGCATTTTTACTTATATTTGACAGTCTATCTATGTTATAAGTTAGAGCCCCTCATTTTCTCCTTTTTTTCTTTGATTATCTAAATAGTTTTAGCTTTAACATTTAGGTCTTTAATCTCTCTTATTTTATGTATATGTTGATAGGTGTGGATCCTGCTTAATTTTTTGTGCAAATGGATATCCAGTTTGGCCAGCAACATTTTTTTAAAGAGTATCTCTTCCCTGTTTAATGACTTTTGGTATTTTATTGAAGATCAACTATCTATAGCTGAATGGATTTACTTCTGGGTTCTCAATTCTGTTATATTGCTCTATATGTCTATCTTTGTACTAGCGTCAGGCTGTTTTAAGTACTTTGGCTGCATAATAGGTTTTGAGACTGTGAAGTGTAAGGCCTCCTATTTTGTTCTTTGTCCATAACGCTTGCTTCTATGGGGTCCTTTTAAATTTTTATTTTATATTGCTTTTCCTTCTCTTTAAAGAGTGTTGACTGAATCTGGACAGGATTACATTATATTTATAGATATACTACTACTATAGACACATTACAGATATATAATACTCTGAGTAGTATTGACATTTTCACAATGTTTAATCTCCCTATCCATGAGCATAGTATATTCCTCCACTTATCTAGGTCTCTTTTGGTGCCTTGTAGTAGTTTTTTCTAGTTTTATTTGTGTAGTCTTTTTGTATCTCTGGTTAGGTTTATTTCTAATTATTTCATGTTTTGGGTACCTATTACAAATTACATTATTTCCTATTTTCCTATTCAGAAATCTCCTTGTTAGTGTAGAGGAATCTGACTTATTTTTATATCTTGATCTTGTACCCTGCCATTTGGCAGTATCATTCTATCAGTTCTAGTAGCTTTCATGGTGACTCTTTAGGATTTTCTATGTATAAGATCATTTCATGTACTTACAGAGAGAGTCTAAATTCTTGTGATGTATCCTTAATAACTCTAAATAATAAGCAAAAAAGACTAGCATAGCAAGGTTTGGAGCTGAACTTTTTTCTTTCATGGTATCATGAAAAGTACTATATAGAATGATACAGGTTTATTTCAATGGCACTTAAAAACAACAATTGCATTAATAAAAATGTATGAAAAGAAAATAGGTACATAATTAATATTGAGGCCTGGTGTGGCACTGTGGGTTAATGCACTAGACTGCAAAGCCATTTGAACTGCAATGTCGGCCGTTCAAGCTCACCAGCTGCTCCTTGGAAACCCTATACAGGGTAGCTATGGGTTGGAATTGACTCGATGGTATTTAACAACAAATGAAATGTAAGGAAATGTGGTGGCTCCATACAATAAGCACTAGAATGCAAACCACAGGCCTGTGGTTTGAGCCTGTCAGTCTCCGCACAGAAAAAGATGACGCCTTCTGCGCCCACATAAATTTATGAAACCTCAAAAATCCTTATACAGGGTTGCTATGAATTGGAACTAAGTCAATGGCACTTAACAACAACAACATGAAATGTAAAACTGCAACAAATGTAGCAACACAAACACATTATTTTAAGCAGGCCGTTATAGAACTGACATTCCAACTTGTGCTCATCCTTTTCTACAATCATTGCTGTAACAATCTGGGACACTTAATAGCTGTTGCTCAGTAAGGGAGACTGTCCCTTCTACGCGATCTCTGTGTCAGCCCAAAGACACAGCAGTATCATTTGGGTCTAGAAATGAGACATAAAGAGTGAACAGGAGTTTAGCTTTTTCCTCTCCACTGGAGGGATTTCTTATTAATCACTCTATTTCTGTTTTAACATTTTTTTAAAATCAAAGGATTGTTAAGTGGGTTTTAGTCTTTAAGATTTTTTCCCATATGATTGAAGACCTTGCCATTTCTAGACATGACAGAATGTCCACAACTGAATATGATAACCTGTTATTAAGGATTGAAATTCATTTCAATGAAAGGTATCTAATTATTTCAGACCATGTTTAAATTTCCATTTAAAAAAAAAAAAATCTTGGAGACAGAGACGATGACGTGGAGTGATGAAGCGGCTGGGGACTTTGGATCCAGAGAGGGAGAGGGCCTGTGGGCCGAAGACTTGGGGGGGAGGGGGAGGGGAGGAGGCGGGTTTCTAGGATATAACCTTTGGTCGGTTGATGATGCATGAAGGAGATTGGAACCATGGTAATGAAATGATATACGATAGAATGAATGTAAAACTAAAGTTCTCTCATGTAAACATGTAAACTATAATATAATTCACAATAAAACAACAAAAAAAGAATCTTAATGTCATTTCATAGACCTACTCTAGCATAGTTTAAAAAATCTAACTCTCTGTGAAGCCCTGACTGAAAGATCATTCATTCATTCACTTATTCTACAGTTGTCTTTTGAGGGTCTGCAAACTTCTAGAGTCAAAAGATTTCTCTAAAATGAGCTTCCAGACTAATGTAAGAGGACAACATACAAACAAATATGATATATAATACAAATCATAATGTAAGTTGTATATGTACAGGACATATTCACAATGAGATGGGATGTCTTAGGGATGACTATATAGAAAAATAAATTCAAAGTTTTTGAAGGAGACAATGGACAAGGAGTAACAGAGAAAGGGAAAAAGAATGTTCTAGACACAAGAATTGTAGGTGCAAGAATATGAAAAGAGCAGCAATCAGGGAGAGGAAGACAATGAATATGAATATCAATCACACATTTTCTGCAATAATAGGTGTAATGGCTGATGGAAGTACTTGAATGTAAATCTATAATTATGTTGCTAAAAATTTCAGTTTCAACTCCATGGTCACTAACTATAGTTATTATACACTTCATATATAAAATATCTAGGAGAGTTTTGTTGAATACGATAATTTTGTTTGTTCAGAAGTTTAATTGGAACAAGGAAACTGATGTTCTTCAGGTATGAGGTAATAACATTTGTACTTTTGATATGTTGTTGTTGTTGTTCTGTGCCGTTGAGTGAGTTCTGACTCATAACAACCTTATGCACAACAGAATGAATCCCTGCCCAGTCCTGCACCATCCTTACAATCATTTTACGCTTGAGTCTATTGTTGTCTATGCCAGTCCATCTTTTGGGGTATCTTCCTCTTTTTCACTGACCCTCCACTTTACCAAGCATAATGTCCTTCTCTAGGAGCTGGTTCCTCTAGAGAATATGTCCAAAGTATGAGAGACAAAGTCAGGCCATCCTGGCCTCTAAAGGAGCATTCTGGTTGTACTTCTTCCAATACAGATTTGTTTGTTCTTCTAGCAGTCAATGGTACTTATAATATTCTCCAACACCATAAATCAAACACATAGATTCTTATACGGTCTTCCTGATTCTTTGTCTAACTATCATATGTGTATAAAATTATTTAAAATACCACAGCTTGGGGCAGGTTCACCTTCGTCCTCAAACTGACATCTTTGCTCTTTAACATTTTAAAGAGATCTTATGCAGCAACCATAAACGTTGAATACGTTCTTTGGTTTCTTGATTGCTTCTTTCATGAGTGTTGATAGTGGATCTAAACAAAATGAAGACTTTGACAACTTCAATCTTTTCTCCATTTATCATGATGTTATTCACTGGTCCATTGGTGAGGATTTGTATTTTCTTTGTATTGAGGCATAACACATTCTGAAGACTGTCGTCTTTGATCTTCATCAGCAAGTATTTTAAGTCCTCTGTGCTTTCAGCAAGCAAGGTTATATCATCTGCATATTGCAGGTTGTTTATGAGTCTTCCCCTAATTCTGATGCCACATTTGTCTTCATATAATCTACTTTCTTAGATTATTTGCCCAGACTACATAATGAATAAGTATGGTGAAAGAATACAACCCTGTCATACACCTTTCCTGATTCCGTATCCTCTTGTTCTGTTAGAATTACTGCCACTTGATCTCTGTACAAGTTCCTCATGAGCACAATTAAGTGCTCCAATGTTACACGTAACTTGTCATGATCCACACAGTCAAGTCTTTGCATAGTCAGTAAAGCACAGGTAAACATCTTTCTGATATTCTCTGCTTTCAGTCAAGATCCCTCAGACATCAGCAATGATATTTCTAGTTCCACATCCTTTTCTGAATCTGGCTTGAACTGGTAGCAGTTCCCTGTCAATGTAGTGTTGCAGCTGTTTTTGAATTATCTTTAGCAAATTTTATTTGCATGTGTTATTAATGATACTGTCTGATGATTTTCACATTCCATTGAATCACTTCTCTTTGGAATAGGCACAAGCCTGGATCTCTTCCAATTAGTTGGTCAGGTAACTGTCTTCCAAATTTCTTGACATAGGTGAGTGAGTGCTTCCATTGTTACATAAGTTTGTTGAAAGATTTCAAGTTGTATTCCATCAATATCCAGTGCCTTGTCTTTTGCAAATTCTGTCAGTACACCTTGGACTTCTTACTTCAAACCATTGACTCTTGATCATCTGCTATCTCATGAAATGACTGAGCTTCAACCATTTCTTTTTGGTATAGTGATGCTGTGTATTCCTTCTGTCTCCTTTTGATGCTTTCAGCATCATTCAACATTTTGCCCATAGAATCTTTTGGTTATTTCAAGTTGAGGCTTGAATTATTTCTTCCATTCTTTTAGCTGAGAAATGTGGAGTGTGTTCTTCCCTTTTGGTTTTCTAACTCCAAATCATTGTACCTTTCATGATAATGCTCAACTTTGGCTTTTCTAGCCCCACTTTGAAATTTTATACTCAGCTCTGTTACTTCCTCATTTCTTCCATTTGCTTAGCATCTCTATTATGGAGAGCATGTTTCAGAGTTTCTACTGACATCCATTTTGGTCTTTTTCTTCTATCTTATCTTCTGAATCACCTTTTGCTTTCTTCCTGTTTGATATTCTTGATGTCAAACAGGAAGAAAGCAAACTCTGGTCTTCAATCGTTAGTGTCCAGTGTATCAAATATGTTCTTAGATGAACTCTAAATTCAGGTAGGATATGTTCAAGGTCATATTCTGGCTCTCATGGGCTTGTTTTAATTTTCTTTTGCTTCAGCCTGAACTTGCATATGAACAATTCATGGTTTGTTCCCCAGTCTGCTCTTGGCTTTGTTTTGGCTGATGATATGGAGCTTCCCTATCATCTCTTCTCACAGATGGAGTCAGTATTCCATCTGGTGAGGCTCATATGTATAGTCATCTTTTATGTTGTTTAAAAAAGATATTTGCAATGAATAAGTCATTGGTCTTGCAAATTTCTATAATGAGATCTCTAGCATTGTTTATATCCCCAAGGCCATATTTACCTACTAGTGAACCTTCCTCTTTATTCCCAACCTTTATATTCCAATTACCAGTAATTATATCAATACATCTTGATTGTATGGTATATCAATTTCAGTCTGAAGAAGTTGGAAGTGTTCTTCAATTTCGTCATTGCTAACTTTAGTGCTTGGTGTGTAAATTTGAATAATAGTGTATAATTAGATCAGGGCGAATCATATCAAATCACATCTTGGGAGTGGTTGCATTATATTAAATCACATCATGGGTGATTAGTATCTCTGAACTGCCAAATCACTGAAAATCCAGGCCCAGTTAAGTTGGCACAGAACCTTAACTATCACTATTACTTACCAAAAAATATGGAAGTCTTAAAAAAAAAAAAATATATATATATATATATATATATATATATGGAAGTCTTAATTTCATTTAGGTCCTTTCATCTTCTTCACTTTTTAAATATTGTTTTGAGTATCCACTGGCATTAAAATTTTTGTATCCAGGGTCAAATACAAAATTCCTGAGGACTGTTTATTGTATGTTTATTGTATGCATGTTTCTCCTTTTTGTTTTTCTTTCTTCTTTCTTCTCTCATGCTCCAAGTTTCCGTCTTTTATCCTGTTCTTTCTTTTTGAAGAAGATCCTTTAGTCAGTCTCTAAAGGTAGGCTGACTAGTGACACAGTCTTTTCGTTTGATGATGTATTTGTTCCCTTTTTATTGCTGAAGAATACTTGCACTGGACATATATTTGACCGTTCTTTTCTTTCAACACTTCAAAACAGTGTCACTTCTTCCTGACTTCGTGGTTTCCGAAAGATGAGAAATCCACTGCCACTTAAGTTAATATTTCCCTTGGGGTAATGTAAGGAATGATGGAGGAAGAGTGGGTTCAGTATTGGACTGCTTACCACAAGGTTAGCAGTTCTAACCCACCAGCCACACCACAGAAGAAAAATAAGACTCCTTCCATAAAGATTTATAATATCAGAAACTCTAAGGAACAGTTGTATTATGTCCTATAGAATCACTGTGAATCCAAATCAGCTCTATAGCAATGGGTTTGATTTGGGATTGTGTGGATTGTATGTCATTTCTCTCTAGATTTGTCTTTTGTCTTTAGTTTTAGAAGCTTAATTATGTGTCTGGGCATGGATTTCTTTGGATTTTTACAATTTTGTGATTCACTTAGCATCTTGAATCTGTTGCCTTTTTACTTTTGCCAAATGTGATAAGTTTTCAGTCTTTATTACATTGAATACTCTTTCAGTTCTACTCTTTTTCTTCTCCCTCTGGGACTTTGATGATGTAAATCTTGGATCTTCCATTATTGTCTCATATGTTCCTGAGGCTTTGTTATAGTTGGTTTGGTTGGCTGTCTGGTTTCTCTCTATTGTTCTCTCAACTGAGTAAATTATCTGAATCTCTTTCAATAACTGATTCTATCCCCTATTATCCTACTCTACTCCTGAGTTCATTCGTAAGTTTTTGTTTCCAGTTTTGTAGTTTCCCTGTTACTATCATTTCCATCTTTATAGTTACTGTAAGCTTGCTGGCAGTCATGGTAAAGCAGGAAACAGGAATCACATGTCTTCATATCTGAGGCTTAGAAGATCGACAGTTTTTAAGAATGTCAGATTGTTTCCTAGACTACACCCTAGTAGGATTTTCTCCTAGTAGGAGGTGGACTGCAAGAATATCTCTATGAATACTAGCAAGTACTTTTGAATGTATGTGGATAAATGAAAAAAACTATTGCTACCAAATTATTGTTGTTATTGTTGTTAAGTGCCATCAAGTTGGTTCCAACCCAGAGTGACCCTGTATAGGATTTCTGAGGAGTGACTGGTGAGCTTGAACTGAAAACCTTGTGGTTCAAACCAACTTTGCAGTCTAGCACATAAACCCACAGTACCATACCAGTTCTCCAAATCATAGATATCTTTTATTTAATAACAACAAAAAAGGCTGAATGGGCAATATCAGTGCTATATTGTGGATGGGGTAAGGTTT
>NW_006408530.1:18936168-18973668 GCF_000296735.1 Chrysochloris asiatica
GGATCGGGTAGTGTTTCATTCTGCTGTGCATAAGGTACCAACTCAATGGCACCTAACAACAACAACATAGATCTCAATTTTCTTTGTATCATAAGTCCTTTTGATTATTCTGTGTCCTTTGAGAAAATCTATGAAGATTCCCACTTTGGAATCCGAAAAACCAGTCACCATAACCTTCTGAGCTGACCTCTCTGTCTTTAATTTAATTGGCTGGGCAGATCTTCTTGACTAGACCTTTTTGTTGTTGTTGTTAAAGACACTCTACCTACCCAGACTAAGACAAGTGCATTCCTGAGGGACAAGTATATTCCTGCAACCATCCACTAATCGCACAGGCATGTTTTGTTGGGAATAAATCTGTGCATATATGAACTGGAACCATAGTCCCAATGCTTTTTTGACTTCATATTGTAGTTTTTACATGTCTCTTGGAGGAAAATAATGTAACAATCCAAAAGAAAATCTAAGCAACTAGTCCATTTGTATTGATAGCCCTAGTTAACACATTTCTTCAAGAGGAGACTTTATTACAGAAGGAAATAGAGAGGCTTAATAATAGGCTGAGAAGAGGAAAGGGTTTATCCATAGATTATCCCAGGTCTGAGAGGAAGTAATTGAATACCTTAGGATAGTTTGGAGTCCTGGTGTGGCACTGTGGTTAATATGCTGAACTGCAAAGTCAGTTAGAACTGCAAGGTTGGTGGTTCAAACTCATCAGCTGCTCCTCAGAAACCCTATACAGGGTCACTATGGATCAGAACCGACTCGACGGCACTTAACAAAAACGACAATGATAGTTTAAAATTATGTGGAATTGTGACTGCTGCTTATGTAACATGTCATCTTAATCAAGCAATTTCATGTCCTACCAGTCTTTGATGTGTCATTATCTATGCATTTTCTGGCCAGGACTGATAGAAGGAAATGAGGGCTCATTGGCTAGCTGGATACAATTATAATATAAATGTACTGTATACACTATCCAGGGACTATCAGAGTTGTTGCTGAAAATAAATTGGGGGATCTAAAATTTTGCAGCTGGGAGATTTAGAAAGAAATGATATTACGAGACCTAGTAGGAAAAATTATTCACTGAATATAGTTTTCATTGGGTAAACTTCAGGATGGAATGAGTAGGAAGTAGGTCCTGATGTGCCTCTTTAAGACAAGCACTGAAATGCTAACCGCATGGTAGACAGTTCAAACCCACCAGCCCCTACTTGGAACCCCTATAGAGAGTCAGTATGAGTCAGACCGACTTCATGGCACTTAACAACAAGAATGTCATTATGTTATAGCCTTAATACACTATTTGGAAACCAAACAAGAATATTTTGTAGGAAAGCTGAATATGATCAACAGTGCCCGTAGTTGGAAAGAACATATGGAACATGAGAATAAATGGGGGGTGGGTGGTGGGTGGGTCAAGGACAGGACTTGCCAGTCCTGAGTTTTCTCTAACAGTTTATTGTGAGGGTGGTGCAGGACTGGGCAATATTTTGTTCTGTTGTTCATAGGATCACTGTGAGTCTGATTAAACCAAATGGTGCCTAACAACAACAGGACAGAAATTGAAAAGAGGAAATTGTTTATTTCCATAGATCATCACAGGTCTGTGAGGAAGTACTCACATATTTTATGAAAGTTTAAAATTATGTAGAATGGTGGTTGTTGCTTATATAATATCCCTCATTCAAGACCATGGGATGTAGCAAATATATGGAAAATGCAGGAGGTAAGAATTGAGGGACATGGCTAATGTTCTAGGATTACTGACATATTAAAAGTCACCTAGAAATAGATGCTAAAAACATAAATGAAGAAATTATGATGTAGGAGTAAGATCACAGGTTTTAGAAAAGAAATGAGGTTATTGAAACACCACCTGAGAACATATATCTCCCAAAAGGGAGCAAGGCTAGAAGATCAAGTCTTCATAGACTTTGAATTTTCAAAAGCAGCTATCTCTCACTTTACTATTACAAGGAAAAATTAGAATATAAATGTGCAGGTGGCCTGAAAACCTGATGTGAATAGATTATAATTGTATTTCTCTATAATCTGTCCAACAGCCTATATCAGTATGTTGTTGTTGTTGTTGTTAAGTGCCGTCGAGTCGGTTCCGACCCACAGCGACCCTGTACAGGGTTTCCGAGGGTGTAAATCCTTACGGGAGTAGAAAGCCTCATCTTTCTCCCGCGGAGCGGCTGGTAGTTTCGAACTGCTGACCTTAAGGTTCGCAGCCCGATTCGTAACCACTACGCTACCAGAGCTCCTTTATATCAGTATAGTGAAAGAAATCTCAGGCAGCTGGAGATTCTCTGTCTTTCATGTCCCTGGTCCACGTTTCTCATACTCCAGTACTAAAAGAACTCATGCTTCTGTCTGTCAGCAGTCCTCTGCTTCTCCCATGAAATTAACATAAAACATACTTCCATATTTATGCCTGTCAACTCTAGACCTTCTCAAGTCTGTCCCCAATTCTTGACACTCTGGAGTTGTGCTACTTCCTCAGGATTCTAACCCAGAAAGCATATAGTTTCTAGGACTCTTAGGGTTCTGTTCTCTTTAACATCGTTCCATTGTGGCTGTTGTTGTTTTTAAGCGCCATCAAGTCGGTACCAAATCATAGCGACCCTATGAACAGCAGAATGAAACTTTGCCATGCTTGACTCCATTGATGCTGCCACTTGGCCACTTGGCCAGTCCATCTCATTGGGGGTCTTCCTCTTTTTCTCTGACCCTCAACCTTATCAAACATGATATCTTTCTCCAGAGACTGGTCCCTCCTGACAATATGTCCAAAGTATAAGAGACAAAGTTTGGCCATCTTGGCCTCCAAGGATCACTCTGGCTGTACTTCTTCCAAAACAGATCTATTGGTTCTTTTGGCAGCCCATGGCACTTTCAATATTCTCCTCCAACACCATAACTCAAAAGCATCAATTCTTCTGTGGTCTTCCTTATTCACTGTCCAGTTTTTGCATGCATATGAGGTTATTGAAAATACCATGGCTTGGATCAGGTGCACCTTAGTCCTCAAGCTGACATCTTTGCTCTTCAACACTTTAAAAAGGTCTTGTGCAGCAGATTTGCCTAATACAATACCTTGTTTGATTTCTTGGCTTCTGCTTTCGTGAGTGTTGATAGTTGTTCCAAGAAGATTAGAGCCTTGTATTTCTTGTCTAGAGGTGGAGTGGAAACACAGGATGAGAGGGTGCATGCTACACTATCTCTCACATTTTGCTTGAATATTTGTACCTGTGTGAAGTCCTCATCATTTACACAGTGATTTTATCTAATGTAAACAACTAAGAATGGAATGGTGGGGAACTGGGGGTAATAATCAAATAGCTTAGCATCTTGAATATATTGTGAGGAATGACAGCAAAGACATAAATTCATTAAAATGTCTAAAGTGTTAAAATACCATCCATGAGAAAGATGAAATGAATGGAAGTTTATTGTATACTTGCAGCACTCTGGTATTTCTTCAAGCCTCACAATTGACTTTTTAAATGTATGTAGTTATTATTACTATTCCCATGTTAAGAATGAATTACCTTATGCTTCCATAGTTTATGTAACATGTGTATGACAATACTTCTGGTCAGTGACAGAGCCACTTCTCTTGTAAGTGTACCTTTCAATGTGTCTCTAAAAGCTAAGATAAAGAGCAGTATAAATAAGGCTCAAAAGAAGTCTCAGAGGATAGTGTTGGTCTTCCTCACCTATAAGTAAATGATGGTTGGGAGAGTTTGCAGAATTAGAGGAAGAAAAATATTGGTAGTAGCTAAGAGAGAAATAGTAAGAGAGCTAGGAGCCCTGGTGAGGCACTATAGAATAGGCACTAGACTGCTAACTGCAAGGTTTGCAGTTCAAATCCACCAGCTACTCAGTATTTCTTAACACCAACAGCAACACAAATAGGTGAGGAATCAGTGGCCAATTAAACTACTGAATTATATCTTAACCACCATTTAAAAAGTAGAAGTAGCCCATGAGGAAGAGAACCACAACTGATCCTTGACATGCCAGGTGTGGAGAGAGGAGTGAAGAGTTTGTGGCCCTAGAAAGGACAGCAAGTAATTATGAGAAATAACACAGGCAGATAAATAGAAGTATTGTAAATAATAGAAGTATTCTTTGAATAAAGAACACATCAGTGAATTTGGAAATAAAGTAGTATTTCATAATGAAGAAGCATAGATGAAGATTAGTAAGATATCCAGAAGGTGAGGAAATTTGAAACCATAGTATTGAAGAAGTTATAATTCCATATTTTATTGTTGTTAAGTGTCATTGAGTTTGTTCTGACTCATAGTAACCCTGTATAGCATTTCCAAGGAGCAGCTGGTGAGCTTGAACTGCCAACCTTGTGGTCCAAACTGACTTTGCAGTCCAGCACATTAACCCACAGTGCCACACCAGGAGTCCTTATTACTTCCTCCTATTTTTGTTGAAATCTCTTATCCAATGGGTTTGAACTGCAAGTAACAAAAAGTTAAAGAATATTCATGGATAAATGATCTGGAAATGAAATCATGACTGAAAGTACCAACTCTCCTTTTCCCCACATTATCTGTAAGAAAGAAAAAACAAAAAGTAAAGTACAATATAGAAAAAAATACAAATTTAGAGTGATAAGACATGGTTCCAAATACAGACTCGATCTCTTTCTATGATCCGAAGTAGGTTACTTAATTTCTGTGAGCTATAATTTCCCAAGATCAACAAAAAATTTTATTTGTATGACCATTTGGTTGGGTATCTTAAATAAGATTATGATCAGGTACCTAGCATGGAATCCAGAATACCACAGGAGCTTCTATGGTAACATTCATTAAGCTCCTGCTGTATTCATTTATTCAACAGCTATTTGCAGAACATCTACTTTTCTGCTACAGATAATACTTTAGTCAACCTAAGTCAGAATGTTGCAGTAAGGAAGATTGTCCCAAATCTTAGTTGCTTAAATACAACAAAAGTTTATGTCTCTCATTTACTTAAAGTCAGCTGCATAACTAGTTGGCTTTACAGGACAGCTGCCCATCTATATGACAATCCAGACTCCTTCAATGGTTTAACCTAACCATCTTAACACAAAGACCTCTGCAGCAGAGAAAAAGCTATGTAGAATTGTCCGTAGTACTTCTACCTGTGAGTGACAAAGGTCAATCTGCTTGCAGTCCATTGGCTGACACCAGTCTTAGAGTCTCACCCTACTGGAAGGAGATGAATGTGTCCAGAAGGAGAAGAGAATAAGATATTAGTGAACACAAGTAATGTCTACCATTACTCAACTAGGCACTGAATATTAGTACTGACCAAAGCAATCATTTATCCTAACCTCATGGCGTTCTCAACCACAGGGAAATGCTACTGGAAAAACTGTGACATCTATTAAGATGTAAATTTCTGCCTAAGCAAAGCAAGGAACTAGATTAAAGAGATTCCATCCAATATGTAAAATGTGGGAAAATAGGAAAGGGGAACAGTTTAGTATAAGTGACAAGCATAGAGAACTTAGAAATTCTCAATAAATATTTACTGAATGAATGTTAAGTGAGGAATCAGAAGAAATTCAGCTCTAAGAAACTAAATGTGAAAGGCAACAGAGAGAACAGATATAGGAAGAAAAAACACATGGAAACAGTTTATGCTTTTCAAATGTTCTGAATAATATTTGGGAATAAAAGCTGTTCTTGCTGTATCTACTGCTTCCAGTAAGCTTGAAATATTTCTGTGCTGGTCTCTTCTGCCATAGTGGGAGTGTGGAAGAATGAGTTTCCAGCCAGACTGTTTGATTTTTACCTAGTCAAGAGTATGGAAATTGTTGGGTAGCTTGGACCCTGATTCATCTTTTAGAATGTTTTGTTGTGAATCAAATTTGTTTAGTTGGCAGCTGTCAAATGTGGAGGGGTTATAAGAAATAAGGAATTGTAATGATATCAATCAGGGGTGGGAACCCATTTTTTCTGCCAGAATTTATAATGTCATTAGTGGGCCATACAAAATTATCAACTTATAAATCAGCCTGCTATATTTGGTCAAACATTTAGTTAACTCACCGGTACAGAGTCCTGGTGTGGCACTGTGGATTAATGTGCTGGACTGTAAATTCGGTTTGAACCTGCAAGTTCGGTAGTTCAGGCTCACCAGCCAGTCCTTGGAAACCCTATACAGGGTCGCTATGGGTCAGATCCAACTTGACCACACTTAACAACAACAAATGTTATGAAGGAGCTCTGGTAGTGAAATGGTTATAAATTGGGCTGCTAACCTCAAGGTAAGCACTTCAAAACTATCAGCTGTTCATGGGAGAAAGATGAGGCTTTCTGCTCCCATTAGATTTGCAGGCTCGGAAACCCTATACAGGGTCACTATAAGTCAGAACTGACTCCACAGCACACAACCACCACCAGCAATGTCATTATGAGTCTGAACCAACTCAACAGCACTTACTAACAACAGCAAGGTGATGGCTGGAACAGTGACTGCCTTGGCAAGACCACACCAAATCATCTTGCACGGCTTATTTAGATCGTGGGCTGGACATTCCCTTCCTCTGCCATAAATACTGAAAATACTGTAGGCTTAAGTAAAATCTTGTAGAATTATCTGATTAAGTCTCTGATGAAGATCACAATAGAAGGTCTTGAACAGAGTGGGAGAAAAATGGAGAATACAATTCAGAATCAGACATCTTTTAGCCAAACAATAGACAGGCATATACATACAATGTATGCACTCCTCAGAACAATGAGCCATATGAGATTAAACAATAAAGGGCAGCATTGCCCAGAGACAAAATTCTGAAGACAAGAAGGATGAATAAAAATGGGGAACAGGAAGAAGTGAAATGAGGGATGCTCATTACCCATAATGCAGTTAAATGATGGGAATTGCAATCAGTACCAGAAAAATGTGTATTCATTGTTGAATGAAAAACTAATTTGCTCAGTAAACTTTCACCCAATTCACAATGAAAAGTTTAAAAACAACTAAAAATCATTAAAAAGACCAGACTTACTGATCTGATAGGGACTGGTAGAACCCCCAACTATGATCCTTTGACATTTTTCAAACCTGGAACTCAACCCACTTCTGAAGATTACTTTTCAGCCAAACAGTAGACAGGCCTAACAAGTGAACAATAACACTGTGAGGAATGTGTTCCTCAGAACAATCAACTATATGAGGCCAAAAGGGCAACATTTATCCCAAAACAAAGTTCAGAAGGTAAGGAGAGAGAGAAAAGATGGGTGGAAGAGGTGGCCCAAGGAAAAAGTAGGAAGAGCGCTGTAACATTGAAAGTTCTGCAACTGGTTCAGAGGTGTGTAAACTGTTAGATGGGAAACAAATTTGCTCTTTAAATTTTCAACCAAACTGCAATAAAATGTTCCCCCAAAATCTTATAGAAACAATTAACTGCAGAATATTAGAAGGTAGTAGATTCTTAAAAACATTACAAATTATTTTTATAAAAATGCTTATCATGGAAAAAGAAAACATAAGAAAAAAAGCATTTATAATACAATTCTTAGAGATAAACGCTGTTAACATTTTGTTACAGTTCGTCCCTTTTTCTAGGTACAGACATCCACTTGTTCTATAAAAACAGATTATACAGTATATTATTCTGTCACTTCCGTTTTACTTAACAGTATAACTTGAATATTTTCTTGTCAAGAAATACACTTCTGTAACATTATTTTTAATGGCTTCATGGTATGGCACCATATGCATATGTCAAAATATATTTACTTATCATCCCATTAGCTTGTTTACAGATGGTTGCCATTATAAACAATGCTGTGATGAACATACTCTAGCTAAATGTCTGTGCACATCTTTATTTATTTCAAAGGGTAACTTTTCTAAATTGAAATTACTAGGGCAAAATTACACATATTGTGAAGCTTATTATGTATACTACCAAATTGCCCTCTAAAAGATTATTTAAATTTATATTCCTACTAGCAATAGATGAGACCAGAGGAGTGTTTGGGAGTCCATAAATCTGCAAGTGTGCTTAGAGAGAATTGGGTGTTATCAAACGTATGTTTAATCTTGACAGCTGTTAACAGAAAGGGACACTTAGTATATCCCTATCCTATATTTAATACTCTGTAGTAAAGTCATATATGTTTTAGGTCTTTGCATCTGATATCTTATAAAGGAATTTAAGACAGTTTCATATATTCATCTAAATGTGGTCATTAATACAATGGGTACTGGAGTAAAATCCAAGGATGGACGATTGAGCATCTAGAATATGTTCCTCACTTGACACTATATATTGAGCTTTGCTATTGTATATTATCCATGTCTTAATATGTGACTATGACTAAATATTTCTGTACATCTTTAATGATTGTCTGAATGTTAAGCAACTCTCTATTTTTTCTAAAGGAAAAAAAAATACACAAAAGGATTTCAGCTAAATGGAATATGTAAACTTTGGGGCACATAAGAAATAATGAAGTATCTGTTGATAATACATAATATACTAATTTAGACATGTTAGTTGTTTTGTTAGGTGCTATCCAGTCAAGTCCAATGCATAACCATTCTATTTGCAGTGTAACAAAACACTGCCCGTGGTCCTGCGCCATTCACACATAACCTTGTCACAACCACTGTGTCAGTCTTGTAGAGGGTCTTCCTCTTGTTTGCTGACCTTATCCATGGACTGGAGTCATGGTGTAGCACTGTAGGATAAGCACTGGACTGCTAACCACAAGATCAGTGGTTCAAACCCATCAGCTGCTCCTCAGAAATCCTACATAGGGTTGCTGTGAGTTGACACTGACTCGATGGCATGTAGCAGCAATCTAGGGAATGCTCCTTTCTGATGTGTTGAAGTCTCATTTACCATCCATGATTTCAAGGAGCATTCTGGAAAATGCTCTTCTTGTAAAAGAGATTTGTTCATTTTTCTGTCAGTCCATGGTATATTCAATATTCTTTGCCAATACTATAATTTAAAGACATCAGTTTTTCTTTCTTTCTTTCTTTTTTTTTTTTTTTTTTTTTAAGTTTTTACTGTGAATTGAGTAATAGTTTACAGGGGGGAACATCGGTTTTACACTCATCCTATCATATTTCGTTTCATTGCAATGATTTCAGTTCCCTCCATGCATCATCAACAGTATTTGCTTCCATTTTTCCTGTTTTTTGGTTTGTTTGTTTGTTTTTTTGATGTACACAAAAACACTTAGGAATATATAATCATTTAAACAACTAAAAGGCATATTCTGCAAGACTGGCTCCTGGCTGCAAGCACATAGCCTTTCTCTTTCCATGAGTCTAGAGTCTTCAGCTGCTCAGTCACTCCACGTCATCATCTCTGCCTCCATCTCTTGTATTGCTCGTTCTCTGGATAGGATCCCACATTCTGCTCATCCTCTTCTCCCTTGCTAGTCTTAGATCCCTCTGTTCCTGGAATGTAAGATTAATTAATCCCCCCTTTTTGTTACAAAACTGCTACCTTTACAGTTGTGACAGTCACAATTAGTCATGATAATAGTTACTCACTATGGAATCATAAGAATCTTATCACCATCTCCTTTCACCAGACCAATTTAGACAAGATGAAAACTATTTAATGGGGATTCTACCTTCCCCCACACACTCTGAAACTAAACTTCCTTGTATAGGCTCTGCATAAATACAGGTAAATGTTCTGAAATTTTATCCATAGTTTATTATGATCAACACAATAGAATTCCTTTGCATAGTTAACAAAACACAGATAAACATCTCTACTTTCAGCCAAGATCCATATGACATCAGGAATGTTATACAGAATAGTTTTAGAAGTATTACGCTTTTCACATCCTAGTATGTCATTTTAGTTCAACGTCCACACCCATGTATTCTTGACACCAGAATGGTGCCACCTTTTCAGGCAGCTGACATGTTTCTGACCACCAGTCATCTGTTCTTCAGTCTAAGAAGTTTGGGATGCAGGACTTCCTATACAGGGTCGCTATGAGTCAGAACCAACTCCACGGCACATAACCATCACCACCATAGGATTGATGTTGTTAAGTGCCGTTAAGTCGGTTCTGACCCATAGTGACCCTGTATAAGGTTTCTGAGGAGCATCTGGTGAGCTTGAACTGCTGACCTTGCAGTTCAAACTGCTTTGCAGTCTGGTACATTAACCTACGGCGTCACACCACCATAGGATACTATCACTGAAAATCTTTTACACAGCTATAAAAATCTACTTACTACTCATAATCTCTAGTAACCACTTAATAATTTGTTGTTCTTTTTAGGGATCTGTAAAGTTCTTATTTTTAGCAATATCCAGCATTTAAAATCACTAGTTTATGCCTGTAAAAAATAATTACTGACTCCATCTTAAAATTTTTGTTTTCCTTTTTGCTAGACCGATGAAATAAACCCACCACTCATCTGTCAAGTTTATTGCACTGTGGTGGCTTGCATGTTGCTGTGATGCTGGAAGCTATGCCACCGGTATTTTAAATACCAGCAGGGTCATCTATGTTAGGCAGGTTTCATTGGAGCTTCCAGATAAAGAGACTGAGTAGAGGAAAGGCAGACAACTTCTAAATGTTTAGCCTCTGGAAACCTTGTGAATAGCAGAGGAATATGATAAGATATAGTGCTGGAAGGTGAAAATACTGTGAATAGCAGCTGAACTTTGTCAGATACAGTGCCAAAAAATGAGCCTCTCAGCTTGGAAGGCATTCAGACTCTGACTGGAGAAGAGCTGCCTCCTCAAAGTAGAGTTGATCATAATGATGTGGATGAAGCAAAGCTTTCAGGATCTTCATTTGTTGATGGGATGAAACTCAAAAAGGAGTATCAACTGCAAATATACACTAATAATTGGAGCATGAATATACAAAGTATGTAGCTAAGAAAACTGGAAGTTGTCAAAAATGAATGAAACACATAAAGATTGATAACATATGCATTTGTGAGCTGAAATTTATTGGTATTGGCCATTTTGAATTGGACAATCATATGGTTTACTATGCCAGAAATGACAAATTGAACAGGAATGGTGTTATATTCATCATCAAAAAGAACACTTCAAGCTCTATCTTAAAGCACTATGCTGTCTATGATATAATAATAACGGTGCAAGCTCACTAGCTACTCCTTGGAAACTCTATACAGAACCAACTCCCAGGCACTTAACAACAACAACAAAGAATATTAGTTTATTACTATGACTATTCAAATTTGCACACCAACCACTAAATCTAGGTGATGAAATTGAAGAATTTTACCAACCTCTACTGAAATTGATTAAACATGCAATCAAGATGCATTGATATTTACTAGTAATTGGAATGTGGAAGTTGGAAACAAAAATGAAGGATCAGTAATTGGAAAATATAGCCTTGGTAATAAAAATTATGCTGGAGATCACATGATTGAATTTTGCAAGACCAACGACTTACTGCAAATACTTTTTTCAACAACGTAATAGGTCTCACCAGATGAAATACACAGTTGACAACTAACTAGGAAGAATTGGTGGAAAAGGTCAATATTACCAGCCAAAATCAGGCTTTGTAATAGACCATCAATTGATCATATGCAAGTTCAGGCTCAAGCTGAAGAAAATTAAAACAAACCTAAGAGAACCAAAACCTTTTTAAAGTGTTGAAGAGCAAAGATGTCAGATTGAAGAGTAAAGTGTTCCTTACCCAAGCCATGGTATTTTCAATAACCTCAAGTGCATGCGAAAGCTGGACAGTGAATAAGGAAGACTGTAGAAGAACTGATGCTTTTGAGTTATAGTGTTGGAGGATAATACTGAAAGTGCCATGGGCTGCCAAAAGAACCAATAGATCCATTTTGGAAGAAGTACAGCCAGAGTACTCCTTGGAGGCAAAGATGGCCAAACTTCGTCTCTCATACTTCAGACATATTGTCAGGAGGGGCCAGTCACTGAAGAAGGACATCATATTTGGTAAGGTGGAGGGTCAGAGAAAAAGAAGAAGGCCCCAACGAGATGCATTGGCCAAGTGGCAGCATCAATGGACTCAAGCGTGGCAACAGTAGTGAGGTTGGCCCAGGATCGGCAGTGTTTTGTTCTGCTATGCATAAGGTCGCTATGAGTGAGTATCAACTCAATGGCACCTAACAACAAAAGAGAACCAAAATATAACCTTGAATATATCCCACCTGAACTTAGAGATGAAGTAACTGAATACCTGAAAAAATTGTGAGATGACATCAAGAACATCATACAATTGAAAGCAAAAAGCCATTAAAAAGACAGAAAAGACAAAAATGCATGTCAGAGAGACATGGGAACTCTTTCTTGAATGTAGAGAAGTTAAAGTGACTGGAAGAAATAAAGAAGTAAAAAAAAACTAAACAGGAAATTTAAAGTACAGCTCAAAGAAGACAAAATACTGTAATGAAATATGCAAAGACCTGGAATTTAAAAAACACACTTAGCATTTCCCAGGCTGAAAGAACTAAAGAAAAACTTCAAGCCTTGACTTGAAATATTGAAGGATTCATGGGCAAAATATTAAATGATGCAGAAACCATCAAATTATGGTGAAAGGAATAAACAGTCAGTCACTCTACCAAAAAGAAATGGTCAATCTTCAACAATTTCAAGAGAAAGCATGTGATCAAGAACGATGGTACTGAAGGAAGAAATCCAAGCTGCACTGAAGGCACTGACAAAAAAACTAGGCTCTAGGAATTGACAGAACACAAATTAAAATATTGCAACAAATTGATGCAGGACTGGAGGTGCTCATCCATCTAGTCCAAGAAATCAGGATGACAGCTACTTGGCTAACCAATTGAAAAGTATCCATATTTGTGCCCATTCCAAAGAAAATGACCCAACAGAATATAAATCATGGAACAATGTCACATGCAAGTAAAATTTTGCATAAGATAATTTTTAGTTGGCAGGGAGCTGCCAGAAATTCAAGCTGGATTCAGAAGAGAATGTGGAACAAAAGATAACATTGCTGATGTTAGATGGCACATGGCTGAAAGCTGATAATACCAGGAAGATGTGTTCTTATGATTTATTGACTATGCAAAGGCTTTCAAGTGTGTGGATCATGACAAACTATGGATAATATTGCAAAGAGTGGGTATATTGATTGTGTTCATGAGAAACATATACATAGACCAAGAGGTAGTCATTTGAATAAAACAAGGGGATAGTGAATGGTTTAAAATCAGGGCTGTATTCTTTCACCATATGTATTCAATGTATGTACTGAGCAAATAATCCAAGAAGCTGGGTTATACGAAGAATGTGGCCTCAGTGTTACAGGGAGACTGGCACATCAACAACCTTCTACTTGCAAATAATGGAGTCCTGGTGTGGCACTGTAGGATAAGCACTGGACTGCTAATCTCAAGATTGGTGGTTCAAACCCACGAAATGTTCCTCAGAAACCCTATACAGGGCTGCTATGAGTTGGAATCAACTCAACAGCACTTAACAACATATGCAGATGATACAACCATGCTTGTTAAAAGAGAAGAGGAATTAAGGTACTTAGTGATGATGATCAAAATTTACTATCTTCAATGTGGATTGCACCTCTATGTAAAGAAAATTAAAATCCTCATAATTGGAACAATAAATAAAATAATGGTAAATGGAGACAAGATTGAAGTTGTCAAAGATTTAATTTTGTTTGGGTCCACAATCAACACTCATGGAAGCAGCAGTCAAGAAATCAAATGACGTATTGCCTTAGGCAAAACTGCTGCACAAGATACCTTAAAGTTTTAAAAAGCAAAGCTGTTCGTTTGAGGACTAAAGTTCACCTGACCCAAACCATGATATTTTCAGCTGCCTCATATAAATGCTAAAATTTGACAATGAATAAGGACGACCATAGAAGAATCGACACATTTTCATTACAGTGTTGGAGAAGAATATTAAAAGAAACATGGACTGCCAGAGGAACAAACAAATCTGGCTTGGACGAAGTACAGCAGAATGCCTCTTGGAAGCCAGGATGGTGAAACTTCATCTCTCATACTTGGAATGTGTTATCAGAGGGACTAGTCTCTAGAGAAGGGCCTCATGCTTAGTAAAATGGAGGGTCAGCATAAAAGAGGAAGACCCTTAACAAGATGGCTTGACACAGTGGCAGTAGCAATGAGCTCATATGTAACAATTGTGAGGCTGTCACATGACCTGGTAGTGTTTTGTTCTGTTGTGTGTTGTAGAGTTACTCTGAGTCAGAACCAACTTGATGTTACAACAAAATGAAATGAACTAAGACCATCCAACACTTAGATCAATTGACATTGTTTCCGGCTAATACTTCTTCCCTAACAGCACTTCGTTAAAAATAAAGTAATTGAGAAAATACCCAGTGTTATGAAAGACTTTGTAAGGACTTTAGTATAAAATATCTCTTTTTTAAGGGATAATTTTGGAGAAGAAAATTCTCACCTTATTTTCAGCGATATATGGTTTTAAACAGAGAGAGATTCACACAAAATCTCCTTTATGTTCATATGCAAATTTACTATTGAATATGAAAGCTTTTGTCTACCAATACAAAAATCTAAAGAATGTGTAGGGTTGTAATGCATTTATCTTGTATAAAAACCCTGAAAATGCAGGTTCATAAAACCTACTGTTTTGAAAATACTCATAACAGAATCTTTTAAGTAGTATAGTCCCTATCCGATTAAACCTCCTTTCAGCCCAAGCCACAACTACTTTTACTTAACATTAAAAAAAAAAAAAAATGAGGACAGGGGATAGATATTCTCTTGGGGATTCATCAACAATTGGTCCTGTAGCCCTCTCTATTCCGCTGGGTTTTTTCTATTCAGCTGTGTGATAATTTGTTGCAGTGACCACATAAAGAACTCAGACACCATACTCACAGTTACGGGTTTATTAGGGAAGTTAACAGGTTATAATTTGGGGTCAGAAATGCTCCCGCACAGTTGTTCCAGTCGGCTGCTGATGAATGCCCACAGGACACACCACTCTACCATAAGCCTCAGCCTGAATGCACTTAGCTGTAGTTCTATGGGTCAGCAAACCTAGCTCCCCCACTTAAGTGCCTGGAGGCACCCTATTCTACAAGTAAGCTAACTGCTCATAGTCGCTCAGCTTAATTTGCTCTGTGTGCTGGGAAGTTCACTGTTCTGTCTCATGCTCTGGTTCTTCTTTCTGCTGCTGCTCCTCTGCCACTCCTCTGGTACCATGGCTTTCTGTTCTTGTATGGAGAAAGTTAAGTGTACAGGGATCTTGGGGTCTAAGGGACATGCTCTATTCCTGACTGTTCTTTGAAGGTGGTGAGTTCCCCGCTTCTCCTTCTGAGATGGTTCATTTTATTCCCATACTGGAATTTTCAAGTTTCTACATTTACAATGAACTCTGCTAACATCCACAGCTGAATCTCCCACCTTCTCTTACCCAGACTCAGCAGGGCAAACATGTTATTTGGTGGGAGTACAGACTATGGCTAGAGGAAGTCTCATTAGATGATTTACTACACCACAAACTCAAAATGTGAAATTTAGAGATCTGAGTGAGAGGTTAGATTTCCCTATTGTATTATTCCCTCTTTAAGATTTGTTATTATTGATGACTTTCTTTTCATTGAAGTATTTCCAAGAGAGTCAGTCTAAAAGAGCATTTTACAGATTGTTATTCTTAAGTGCCATTGAGTTGGTTCTGACCCATAGCTACCCTGTATAAGGTTTCTGAGGAGAGGCTGGTGAGTTTGAACTGCCAACCTTGCTGTTCAAACCGACGTGTGGTCGAATGCTTATCCTACAGCGCCACACTAAGACTCCATTTTACAGATTTGTTGTTGTTGTTGTTGTAGTCAGTTCCAACTCATAGCAACCCTGTATAGAGTTTCCAAGGAGCTGCTGGTAAGTTTAACCACCAACTTTGTGGTTCAAACTGACTTTGCAGTCCAGCACATTAGCCCACAGTGCCACACTAGGACTCCATTTTACAGGTTGTTGTTGTTGTTGTTGTTGTTGTTGTTAAGTGCCGTTGAGTTGGTTCCGACCCTTAGCGACCCTGTATAGGGTTTCTAAGAAGCAACTGGTGAGTTTGAACTGCCGACCTTGCAGTTCAAACGGCTTTGCAGTCTGGCGCATTAACCCACAGCGCCACACCAGGACTCCTTTTACAGATTGCTGTTGTTAAGTGCTGTCAAGTCAATTCTGACCCATAGCGACCCTGTATTGGGTTTCCAAGGAGCAGCTGGTGAGCTTGAACCACCGGCCTTGAAATTCAAATGACTTTGCAATCTGTCGCATTAGCCCACAGCGCCACACCAGGACTCCTTTTACAGATTTAGGTGGCTGTCATTTGATTGATATGGTTGAATTTAACATATGACATATCTTTACTTTCAAAAATATTTTGAGTCTTTGTTCTTGCCCACAACAGTAGTATATATAAGAGGTATCTAAAAAATGTACCAGTGATTGTTGTTTGTCATTTGATTGATATGGTTGAATTTAACATAAGACATATCTTTACTTTCAAAAATATTTTGAGTCTTTGTTCTTGCCCACTACAGTAGTATATATGAGGTATCAAAAAGTTACCAACGATTGTTGTTTGTCATTTGATTGATATGGTTAAAGTCAGCATGACATATCTTTACTTTCAAAATATTTTGGGTCTCTGTTCTTGCCCACAACAGTACTATGTAAGAGCTATCTGAAAACTTACCAATGATTGTTGTTATTGTTAAGTGCTGTCGAGTCAGTTCCAATTCATAGCGACCCTGTATAGGGTTTCCAAGGAGCAGCTGATAGATTTGAACTGCCGACATTGTGGCTTACAGTCCAGTGCTGATCCTACAGAAGCACACCAGGAGTCCTTTACCAATGACATATGTATGTAATACATATTACCTTAGAAAGCTGTGAACATTTGCCTTCTTTATTATTTTAAGTACATCAAACTATGAGAACGAGAGCTTAAAGTGTTTTATGTTAAAGAACTCTAATTTCTATAAGATCTTACAATTTCATAAGATTGTAAGTGCCATTTTAAAATGTTAATTAGAAGATGCATTTGTTTTAATTCTTGATACTGAAAATATTGACTGAATTGTGAATTAACACATTTAGGGTTGCAGATGTCATTTTTCATGAGATTTCCTGAATGATGTAATTTTCATATTTCATATAGCAGTTTGATCAATTTACAGATTTATTTTACATAATTAGTTAGTAAATGAGAAATTCAATTGCTGATATATAACTATTTTTCTGTAATGTAAAAAAGAAGTTAAAATTCTGAATTATAAATAAAAAAACAAATATTTTGAAGACATCTGGTCCACATCTGTTTGAAATAAGATAATTTAAAACAGTATAATTAAATGCAAGAAATTCTGAAATATTCACACCTTACAATGTAAAAAATAACTCGTTCCATTTTAATGTGATTTATTGAATTGGATAATTTCTTTTTTTAATTTTAGTGTCCTTTAGCCTCTCATTCTTTCACTACAAAGAAAACTGACAAGCTAAGCAAACAAAAAATTATCCATGTTTTTCAAAGCCTTTAATAAATGATATAATTATCCTTATTATTTTTTCATATATTGAATAACCTCCACTCCTAAGCTAATAGTCAAGACATAGACCTTTTGATATATTTATAATTCTTCATTTGTTTATTTTATGTGAGACCTTAGTGAGAGGGTGTGTAGTATCACTTTCTACATTTTGAGTACTTTGTGGGCACAAAGGAGCTCACTACATGTGAAATGGAGATATTCAGACCCATGAAAATGAAAAGCATCTTTGATAAATTCTCATGATCAGTCTTGTTTATTTAAAAAAAAAAAAACACCCAACTTGCACTGTATATAAAATTAACATTTAAGGAGAAAAGAAAATGCACTACACTTTCATAAAAGATTGCAGACCCTTAATACTTCAGTAGAACTGGGTTTTCATCATGAGAGAAAAGTGTGTAGATGTGAAATCACTCAATGCTGGTATGGGTTATAGGGAGAAAGCTCTGCTGAAGATGCTGGAACTTTTTCTAACCAGCATTAGACCACAAAAAAAAAAAAAATCGATAAACTTTTCAGAAGCAAAAACACTATTCTTCGTACATACCTTCGTTAACACAAGTTATATTTTGTCTGTTTATTTCTAGGGAACATGATAAAGACCCAGAGAGTTTCTTTAAGGTATTAATGCATCTAAAGGACCAAGGCCTCACTTTTCATGTATCTGTCCTTGGAGAAACCTTCACAGATGTCCCAGGTATCTCTTTTGAATTTTCTAGTGTGCATTTTTACAAATGTCATAAGCTCTACAACTTAAGTATTAATTTCTATGTTTCCCTTTGTTAGAATAATCAAGATGAGCACTGTTAACCAAAAAATTATACGATGGCATTAAAGTCTGATTCAATTAAAAAAATACTTAAGTAAGCATTCTTTGATTTAAGTTGAGACTGTGAAGTCATCTCTTTTATCAAATATAGTTTATACAATGTATCTTGATGTAAATAAAATATATTGCTTTAGGCATCTTACACTTAAGGAAAGTGGAAATTTGTAATTGGATATAAAACCTTTCACCTCTTGGGTCACCAGTTTGAATCTTGTTCACATTGGTAATGACTGAAATACAATACCATCTGTTCGGTGGCCCATGTAAAGTATTTGGACATGTAACTTATAATATGGAGTGGACTACAGTCTGTACCATAGTTGTCACTAGCTCAGTACCTTTTCTATTGAACGTGAGCAGATACACAAAATATCGATGGCGGTAGCTGCAGATCTTCTCCTCCTATGTTAATATCTCATGGAATTTTTCAAGACCATTTCCTTCATTGTATCCTTGCTGGTTATGATTTCTCTGATACCTTTCTTAAGCACTATTTTTTTAAGTATTGGATGTTTGCCTTTTTTTTTCAATTTCAAATATGCAGACAACAAATTCAGAAATGTCCTCTGCCTTCATTCATTATGACTCTTAAGGACCATCTGAAATTTACACTTACTCAACAAAAATGTACTGACTGATCCTAGTGCAAGCTGAGAAACTACACCTGCACCAGTAGCCCCACCTGAAATGGCTCAGGCCTCCACACTTTACCAGTTGCAATCTTGCTTCTGTTCCTCCAAGGATCCAGATCTTTTGGCATTTAATTCTGTTGTATCCTTTCCATCTCAGCTGAGGGCCATTTTCTTTCCATCTGAAGCGTCATCCTGTTCTCACAGCACACTGTGTTTTTTCTTAATGGTGTTTATCACAGTTTCTAATGATACGATTATGTGTGTGAATTATTTTATCTCCCCCTCTAAACACATACAGTAGAATGTGGGTTCTATGAGCTGTGTAACATTTATCACCGTACCCCATAGCCTAGCACAGTGCCCTTCATGATGCTGGAACTCAATGAATATTTGTTAGATAAATGGGTAAAATAATGGAAACCCCCTGACTTCGTGGCCTTTATAGTTTTTTTTTTGTTGTTGTTGTTTTTGAGAAGGGAACATTTGTTGTTTTTGAGAAGGGAACATTTTTTTTGTTGTTGTTGTTTTTGAGAAGGAAACAATGTGAAACACAGTATATTTCTATGTTGGTATTTCTGGTCAACTGCTGACATAAAAGTTGAAAGTTTGAACCTTCCCAAAAATAACACAGAAGAAAAGGCCTGGTGATCCATTTCTATGAAATTACAGCCAAGAAATCCGTGTGAAACAGTTCTGCTCTGTAAGTCAGGGGTCGTCATCAGTCAGAATCAACTCTATGGTACCCAATCAACTCTATGACACACAAGACACATGACAATAACTGATACAATAGAATACTAATAGAAGAGCTAGTACGAGAATAACTAATTATTTGAATAATCAGAAAAGAAGAATTAGCATAGTTCAAAAAGGGAAGCCACATAGGCAAGTAGCTGTAGAAGCAAGCTTTTTAAATATTGTATGAATGAGGGAACAGGTACATTAATGACTGCTGTGAGGTCCCTTATCTAAATAGGACCAGAGATTTTACATGCAAACCTTAATAAGCAGGTAATATATTTGGATAGGTAGGATATTACCAAAATATTGAGGATCTCAAAGAGGCATAATATATGATGAAGCTTGTATTTGTGGAGGCTGCATATTGATTGCCATGATACATAGACAGAAGCACAGTGAGACTCTTCAGTTGTGATTCCAGTATGATTTTTTGTGAGGTCATGGCAGAGAAGTTAATGAAAGGATTGTATGAGAGAGATTGTAGAGCAGTGAATTATCTAATGTCTCTTGTAGTGACAGTCTGTAACTCCTATTAAACAGTATTTCAGCCCTGGTGGATCTAGGGAAGAGGTGGGAGAAGGTACTGATAGGCTAGCATGATTCAGCTGTGGATGTTAGGAGAGATCATTGTAAAGACTTAAAACTCTAGCATGGCATAAAATGAACCATCTCAGAAGCAGGAGGGGAGGAATCCCACTACCATCAAAGAAGAAGAGCCTAGAGCGGAACACATCCTTTGCACCCCATGGTCCCTGTGCATTGAACCTCTTTAACCCAGGGACAGGAAGTTGTGACACTGAAGGAGTGGAAGAGGAACAGCAGGAGCCCAATCAAGAACCAGAGCACAAGACAGAGCAAGAGCAGTGGGCTTTCCAGTCCACACAGCAAGTAAATCTGAATGATTTCAGCAAGAAGCTCGCTGGTGCCTGAAGTGGAAGAGCTAGGTTTGCTGAGTGTCTTCAGGCTGATGGTGGAGTGGTAGGTCCTGCGGGCATTTATCAGCAGCTGACTGGAACAGCTGTGACCTGAGCAGTGCTGATCCTGAATTGTAACCTGTTGCCTTCCCTAATAAACTCCATAACTCTGAGTGATGGTGTCGGAGTTCCGTGTGGCCATTGAAATGGATTCTTGAAACCAGAAGAGTAGAGAGTGTCATGGGAGGGACGGTTGGTACATATTTTTGCAGATATTATGAAGAAAACACAGAATACAATTTGGTGGAGAAAGAAGGAAACAAAATTCAGTTCTTGCCAAGCTGGTGAATTTAGTTTTATCTGTGCCAGTGTTAAGATATTTGTAGTTTTACTGAGAAAAGTGGCTGGAGGAAATCCCTTAGCAGAAGGCGTCTTAGCCTGTTTTACCATTATGTCATTTGAGGTGGCCAAGACAGAAAAAGACTAGGGCCACATTCTTAGGATCACAGCTCTCCCTTCCTACACTAAACCATTTAGAGCAGTGTGGGTCATTGAAAATAGAATGTGGAAAAGTTAAGGCTCAAGTCACTACCATTCAGTAATTACACGGTCAGTCTTGTTTGCTTCAGATCCAGTTCAACACATATTTGCTGAGCACTATGGAAAGGAAATTCTTCGATGAACAGGATTCAATCTGCCCTCAGAGAGCTCTGTCTCAGGGAGATCCTTATATACAATTAACGAATATTTAGAGTGCTGTGAAATAATTACAGAATATTGTGAAAGCTTAGAGGAAGGGGCATACACTTCCATTGTTCCCTACCTCAACTAAGATATCTTTCTGCCTCAGCCTCTGGCCCATTCTTAGATCTTTTCAAATGTGACTCAACTCTCTTGCAGCCTCAGCACTTCATCTTGCACGTAGGGGAGGCCCACTTTGTGGAATGGATGAGTGATCCTGGGAACTTTTCAGGTTATGCCCTTAGAAGGCAACTTTGCTAGTCCTTGCTCCCAAAATTTCCTAACAGACCATTCTTTGTAACTTCAGCCATTGTTAGCACCCCTCAGGTTGATTTAACACTTTTAGAGCATTGACTGTGTTCCGGATATTATCCTAAGCCCTTTGCAAAATAAGTACTCTAACTCCTTATATTCCTCGTCTAGTACTATTCCTTCCAGCAGAAGTACTATTTCCATTTCTTCCAGGTGAACAAACTGAGGCACAGGGAAATTAACTTATTCAAGGTCACACAGTTAGGTAATATTTATAAACACAGTGCTTAGCTGTTTCCATGTTCTTCTTGCTTTCTGACCCATCTGTTTAAGTGTAAACATTATACCCAAGTCTTCATCCAGTACTCCTAATCTCTTATCTTGTGGTTGTTGTTAAGTGTTGTTAAGTCAGATCCGACCCATAGCCACCTTGTATAGGATTTCCAAGGAGTGGCTGGAGGGTTTGAACCACCAGCCTTGGGGTGAGCAGTCCAGTGCATGTCCTACAGTGCCACATCAGGACTCCATCTTACAGCTCCCCAATGAAACTTAACAAGCAGATTTACCTTTCTTTGCTTGTTCTTTCTTCTTGGTACTTGCAATGACGTATCTAAAACTCAAATCATAAAACCTAATTATTCATTGTAGACTTGGACATAGAAGAATTATCCTCAGTGTTGTTAATGTTTGTGGGAAAGTGGTTTCACATAAATAATGCAGTAATAAGTATTACGCTACAATTATTGTTGCTAAGTGCTGTTGAGTCAGTTCTGACTTATAGCGACCCTGCGTAGGGTTTCCAAGGAGCAACCGGCGGGTTTCAACTGCCGACCTTATAGTTTGCAATCTAGTGCAGATCCTATAGCGCCAAACCATGAATCCTTTATGCTGTTAGTAACTACAATTTATTGGTGGCTTACTATTACCTGGTCCTTTGGCAGGTGACTTCATGTAATGCTCATGATATTTCCAGTGCAGAATGTGTTATCAAAGGAGCTCTGGTAGCATAGTGGTTATGAGTCAGGCTGCTAATCTCAAGGTCAGCAGTTCAAAACTACCAGCCATTCTGCCAGAGAAAGACAAGGCTCTCTGCTCCCATAAATATTTACAGCCTTGGAAACCCTGTGCAGGGTTGCGATGAGTCGGCACACCACCAACACCACCAGGTATATCAATCCCATTTAGTAAGTGGGGAAACTGAGAAAGTCACTTTGATGATGCAGCCTGTGAATCCAGCTTTTCTCTTTTACGTTAGAGCCTGGATGTATCGAAACCCCAAGAAAAGCATAGGGCAGCAGCCCATAACCCTCTCCAGCTTCATTCTCTCTTCCTCTCTGCAGAGCTCTCAGGGGAAACTAGCACCTCGCTAAGTCATCAATCTCCAGTAAATCTCTTTTTAATCATTTTAAACTGTAATAGAGACTTTGTAGATTTTCTGTTATTGTGCATTATTTTCAAGTGAAAATTATGTTAGCAATTTCTAATACTTTTTTTTTTTTTAAAGTAAAGGTGGACTTATGATGTATCTGTTGTGGCACTGTGGGTTAATGAGCTGGACTGCAAAGTTGGATTGAACTGCAAGGTCAGTGGTTCAAGCTCATGAGCCCTTCCTTGGAAACCCTGTACAGGGTCACTATGGGTTGGAATCATCTCGACAGCACTTAACAACAACAGTGATGTTCCATATACTTTATAGGCAAAATGTCTATTTAGAACAGTTAAAGGCCTACACAGCTGAGTTCAGTGGGAGATTTGGGCAGTAGATGATAGCAAGACAGGGATTCGAACCTGAGAGTTAGTCTCTGCTCATCCACACTCATGTGTGTATTTGTTCATTACATGTTTTTAAATGTATGGTTTGTTCCAAGCACTAGACTAAACATTAAGGTGGAGTCATGAATAAAGCTGACATGTTCTGTGACAATTTAGAACCTGCTCTGGTAGCGTAGTGGTTACGAATCAGGCTGCGAACCCTAAGGTCAGCGGTTCGGAACTACCAGCCGCTCCGCAGGAGAAAGATGAGGCTTTCTACTCCTGTAAAGATTTACACCCTCGGAAATCCTGTACAGGGCCGCTATGGGTCGGAACCGACTCGACGGCACTTAACAAAAACAACAACAGCCTCACTTAGTACTTTATTCTTCACTTAACACATGAGAAGTGATACGGCTTCAGAACTTAGCCTATGACATGTACTGTTTTTGTCTCTTTATTCATTATTTCACTTGATCAGCCCTATGACTTTGGCACTATTGTAATCTCATTTTATGGCTCAGAAAGGTAAGGCTCAGAGAGGTTAAGTCACTTGCCTGAAATCACCTAGCTAATTAGTTGTGAGAATCCTTCTTGGTCCACTTCTAGGACTTTACTTGTTCATCCCATGCCCCACATTTGTTGTTGTTGTTAAGTGCTCATAGGAAGGGACCCTGTATAGGGTTTCTGAGGAGTGGCTAAATGAGCTAGAACTGCTGACCTTGAGGCTCAAAACCAACTTTACAGTGGAGCACATTCACCCACAGCACCATACCAGGACTCTATGTCTTAACATTTCCAGGTAAGGAAGTGATAATGCTGGGCTATTCTTGACCATTCATATGAATTCATTTCCATTTTCTTGGTAATCTCTTTGTAAATGGAAAGTCGTTTTTTTTGTTTTGTTTTGTTTTGTTTTTTTCCAACCTTATTTTTTTCTCTCATTTCTTAAATATTTCCCCCATAGATGTTAAGGTGATATCCATCTTCTCTCTTCCATCTGTCTCTATCAGACAAGAGAAAGATGTCAAAAGCAATATAAAGTTGAGGAAAATCCCAAATGACATTTAGCACGTATTTGTTGTTGTTGTTGCTAAGTGCTGTTAAGTCAGTTTCGACTCATAGGGCCCTCTATAGGATTTCCAAGGAATAGCTGGTAGGTTTGAACCACCGACCATGTATTTAGCACTCTAGTGCTTATCCTAAAATGCCACATACTTAGCGCTCAATAAATATTATTTGAAAAAAGTGAGGTAGTGAATTTGGCAAAGTAGAATAGTGTAATTTACATACCTTATCAGAACTCTAGGATTCTCTAGATGGTCAGATGGTTAAGCACAGGTGACTTGGAACACAGGCCATGAAGTCAGTTCAGTTCCTAAAGGTCACAGCCTTAAAAACACTATGGCACAGTTCCACTCTGTACATATTGGGTCATCGTGAGTTTCAGTGACAACCAACAACAACATAAGCTCTGCATTCAAACAGAATTTCCAAATGCTGGAGAATTGGTGCACCTTACCCCAGACATAGCATTTTCCATCATATCACATATATGTAAAAGGGCAATGAGTAAGGAAGACTGGAGAAGAATTGATGCATTTGAATTATAGTATTGGTAAAGAATACTAAATATACCATAGTCTGCCAGAAAACCAAACAAATGTGCCTTGAAAGTAGTCACAATGCTCCTTAGAAGCATGATTGGTGAGACTTCAGTTCTCATGTTATCAGAAATCCCCAGTCTCTGGAAAAGGACATCATGATTGGAGTGCAGAGGATTGGTGAGGAAGAGGAGGACCCTGGACAAGATGGATTGACAGAGTGATTTCAGCAAGAGGTTCAAATATATCAACAAGTGTGAGGATGGCACAGGCCTGAGCACTATTTTGTTCTGTTGTGCATGAGGTCCTTTTGAGTCACAACCAACTAAATGACACCTTACAACAGGGGTAGGGAATGTCTGTTCTGTAGTCCTATGTTGTTGTTGTTGTGAACTGCTGTTGAGTCAGTTCCAACCCATAGCGACCCTGTGTAGGGTTTCCGAGGAGCAACTGATGAGCTTGAACCACCGACCTGGCAGTTCAAATGGCTGTGCAATCTGGCATATTAACCCACAGCGTCACACCAGGACTCAGCCATCTCATTTGTTGTTGTTGTAAAGTGCCGTCGAGTCGATTCCAACCCATAGCGACCCTGTAAGGGTTTCTGAGGAGCAGCTGGAGATTAGGGGGGAGTTAATTAAATATTTGAACAAAACGTTGTTGTTAAGTGCCGTCGAGTTGATTCTGACCCATAGCGACCCTGTATAGGGTTTCCTAGGAGCTTGAACCACCAACCTTGAAGTTCAGCCGACTTTACAGTCTGATGCATTAGCCCTCAGGCTAATTTTTCTATTGATAATTTTTATGGCCTGTGAATAATTTTATAAATATCCAAATGGCCCTTGGCAGAAAAAAGATTCCTCACTCCTGCCTTACAACAACACCAACCAAGAGTCAGGCCAATAAAAAATAGAGAAATCTGCAGGAAAAAAACCTACAACTTAAGCAAGTATAAATTCTATTGTGTGTTATATTCTTTTTTATTATATTATATAACGTATCTATTAAATTGTAAAATTTTATTATATTTGTATATTTTGTTTTGATATAAGTCACCCAGATGTAATACAAAAATATAGAATGTTTTCAATTTTATCTCATCTTTCAGTCTTTATATTAGTCAAGATAAAGGTGGTTTATGGTAAAACCTTAATATTCCAGTGGTTTAAAACACACAAGGCTTACTTCTTACTCTGTTTATTGTGGGCAGGCAGGAATGCCCTAGTCATCATCGCTCAGGGATCCAAGCTTCCAGAGCAGTCAGCATCTCAGCCATTGCCAGTTACCACACCAGAAGCAAGAGAAGGCTCAGGAGAAGTGAGTGTTCTGGCTTAGAAGGGACACAAGTTTCACTTACCTCCTTGACCAGAGCGTACAATGTACTGCCCAAAAATAACAGGGCCAGGAAATGCAACCCTACTTTTTGCCCAGAAATGAGAGAAGAGGAATATTTGATAAACAGCACTAACTAACCAACATAGCTCTTTAATATGCATATGGTCTGTGGCTAATCCAAGAGAAAGCCAAACCTATTCAATATCCCTGCCTTCATCTGGTGAGACTATCCAGGGTAGAAAGGAACTCTTAACATATTAGAGGACTGCCTGCAGTCCTTTTGCTAGAGACAAACCATCTGGTGTCTGAAGATACAACTAGCAACTGTGTCCTATAATAAAGAACAAATATGAACTCAAGTAGGCCTTTCCAGAAATGGAGTTAATGATTGCTTACAGGTGGGTTGGCATTTTAGAAAGCTTCTAGTGGTTGTCAGCAGAGATAACTTGCCCCCTAGATGACATTTGGTAATGCCCAGAAACACTTAGGTCTGTCACAGTTGTGGGAGCCCAGGAGTGCCACTGGTTGTCTATCTGGTGAGCAGAGTTCAAGGATACTGCTGAACATCCTACAGTGCACAACACAGCCCTCCTCCTCTCCCACCCCCCAACAAAGAATTATCCAGCCCTAAATGTCAACCAATAGTGCCAAAGTTGAGGAAGCCTAGTCTATAGGAACTGAAGTCAGAAAACAGCATTTGGGGCTAAATCCTATATCTTTCAAGGTTAACCTCAGTTCATCCACCTGTGGGAGTCAAGGAGAACAAGGGAGAGAAGAATGACAATAAACCACTTCTCCTACCATTTCTGTGGGTTATAGTGAAGCCACCAGCACAATGAAATAGTGTGGGGCAAAGGACTTTGTAAACGACTACGTCGAGTTTATTAGAAGACTCAGGATCTTCCTTTCAGAGTCTGTATACAGAATGAGTCTTTAATTCACTTTGGCTCTGAAGAAGATATTAATGATGCTAAACCTTTAAAGTTAAAAAACAAAACAAAACAAACAAACAAACAAAATGCTACTTTTGCCATTCTTTTAATTCCTTTTATCCAGAAAATTTAAAGGCCATTCTGTTAAATGTAGCGCCCATCAGATATCATGTTACAAAGAAACCAAAATGTCTAGAGGGTCCTCATTGCAAATATTTTATTTGTATCCAGTTTTCATGACAAGATCACATTGTGAGCCTTAAGATGGGGTTTTTACTGTTGTTATTGTTGTTGTTTTTGTAAAAACAAATGCTCAAGATTTCAAATCAGTGGAATGTGTTTGTATGCATAAGAGTTTCCCACTCATGATAATTCTAAACAAAATATTATTTTCTATGAACAGCCAAAGTCTTGCATGAGGTTCTTTGTTCCATACTGCAGACATGGTAGGAGATGTTCTTATTGAGACATCAGGGCTGCCAGAAAGGATGCAGGAAAATTAAAAACCTGAACTATGGTTTTGGCAGACAGAAGTCTTTCTAGTTCACCTTTAATTCGAGGTTAAGAACAGTATGTGGAAAGCTTCTGGTTAGTATCTGGCATGACAATGGTTATTACTGTGATCTTGGCGTATTCCTGATCCTTAGCTCTGGAGTCAAATGTTGGATAATTATATAACATTTACCTCCTTGCCCCACTTTTCCTTCACTCAGCTCCCGGTTACACTCTCATTTGCAGCATAACAGCTCCATTAACAGGGAAATGATAGAAAAGTTCTAGGACTAGAAATAACTTACATTCATTTGTTGTTGTTGTTAAGTGCTGTCCAATCAGTTCTGACCGTAAGCGACCCTTGTATAGGGTTTCTGAAACTATCAATCTTTGCAGGAATTAAATGTTTTATCTGTCTCCCAGTGAGCAACTGGTGGGCTCTAACTGTTGACCTTGTAGAGCCACCAGGCTTCCTATCACATTAATGTAATGGTATAAATGTTTGCTATAAGAGTAGTCCAACAGAAGGAAAGTTATTAATATAATAATCAAACTTAAATTATATGGTTATATATTAGGTGAAGTAAGTTCACTAATAAGATTGAATAAACTCGTCTCCAAGCTATACCATTTCTTAAACTTATCTCTCCTTGTAATGCTTTTTTTTTTTTTTTTTTTAATTTTTAATTCACTGTGTACCCATTGGGCTTCTGGTATGGTGCTATAGGATCAGCAGTGTGGACTGTGAATCAGAAGTTCAGCAGTTCAAACCCATCAACTTCTCCTTGGAACCCTATCCAGGGTCACTTTGAGTTGGAACCAACTAGATGGCATTTAACAACATTTATCCATTCATCTAAAATAGAACTATTTCCGAATTCTACTATGGTCTGGCATGATAAAAGTTGAAGACCTTATGCTTGGTTAATAGAGGGTCAACAAAAAAGAAGACCTTCAACAAGAAGGATTGATGGCGTGGCTGCAGCAATGGACTCAAACACAGCAATGATTGTGAGGCTAGAGCAGGCCCAGGCAGGGTTTCATTGTGTGGAGTACAGGGTCACTATGAGTTGGAATGAATGACACCTAGCAGCAACAGCCATCATGCAGGCATTGTGATCATCAAAAGGAGAAGGTATGGTTCCTGCCCTCTAGATTCTTCCTGTTCGGGAAGCAAAAAATGTTTATACAATGACATTTCATTATCTACTTCCACCATACATGTTTAATATATTGTAATGTTTTTAAATGACTTCTGAATACAATATTTCTTAAAGCCCTCATAGCAATATAATGATTTAGGTGATCCTACAAGTCTAAGTATTATACCCAGTTTATAGCTGAGAAAAATTTCTTGTATTGCCCTATTTTATTAGCATGAATCTGAAGTGTATTCTCTAGTAGATAGAAACAACTCGACATGATTCTTAGCTATGGGTATAAAGTCACTGTCTCAAAAGTATGCTTGGCAGAAACCAAAAAGTCTAACTAAAATCTTCTGTTCCAGAGCACTGTGCTGAAGAAAACAAAACCTTAAGGAGAAAAAGACAGAAGAGTTGAACAAATGTAGGCATTTCTGTTCCTTACAGAAAAGAATAACCATACTGGAATAGAAATGGCAATAACCTTTAATATAACTTAGGAATTTAACATTATAATTAAGATACCAGAATACTGCTTTCTATATCCTCATAGAGTGGTTCTAAAATTCACACAGAATAAATAAATGCATGGACAGAATATCAAAGAAATCTCTTACAAAGGGAAACATGTCCTACCAAATTCAGAACATGTATAATATGATCACTCTAAAGTGAGTGCTTTATAGATTTAAAAATATGAAAGTAGAAAAATGAGTGGAAATAGAGAATTCAGAAACAAACACAATTTTTATGAGTTTAATACCCAACAAAGTTTGATAATATATTTATCCCAACTTTAAAATATATTTTTCTACTTAGTGAAAATAAGAATTTCGTAAAATAAATAACTGCTAGGTAGTTAAAAAGGAGCTCTGGTAGTATAGTGGTTACGAATCAGGCTGTGAACCTCAAGGTCAGCAGTTCGAAACTACCAGCTGTTCCGCGGGAGAAAGATGAGGCTTTCTACTCCCGTAAAGATTTACAGCCTCGGAAACCCTGTGCAGGGTCACTGTGAGTCAGAACTGACTCCACGGCACTTACCAACAACAGGTAGTAAAGGGGGAGTAAGATGGCTCTATAGGATAATCACTGGACTATGAAGTATAAGGTTCGATGATTTGAGCTCACCAGCTTCTCTAGGAGAAAGATGAGGTTTTCTGCTCCCACAGGACTTTTAAAGCCTCAAAAACCCTATACAGAGTTGATGTGAGTTGGAAATGAATTGGCAGTACTTATCTACAACAACAATATTAGAAAAATAACAGAACAAAATATTCACGTGAAAATGAAGCATATATTATACATATATATGTACTTATAGCTGTTGTTACATGCCTTCGAGTCGATTATGACTCGTTTGTTGTTAAGTGATGTTGAGTCAGTTCCAACCCATAGCGACTCTATACACAATAGAGCAAAACACTGACCGTTCCTGTGCCAACCTCACAATTCGCTGCTAAGCTTGAGCCTATTGTTGCTGCCACTGTGCCAATTCATCTTGTTGGGGGGGGGGGGCTCCCGGGGTCTCCCTTTTTTTTTTTTACTATCCTGCAACTTTACCAAGCTTGATGTCTTTCTCACAGGGACTGATCCCTCCTGACAACATGCCCAAAGTATGAGAGACAAAGTCTGGTCATCTTGGCTTCTAGGCTCATTCAGTTGTACTTCTTCCAACATAGATTTATTTGTTCTTCTGGCAGTTCATGGTACCTTTAATATTCAAAATACCTTTTATTTTTCCAATTCATAGCAACCCTGTATCAGATTATTGAGGAGTGATGGATGGATTTGAACCACTGACCTTGTAGTTAGCAGTCCATTAAGGTACTTATAATAAGAAGAGCTATTGTTTACTCACGCGGGAGAAAGATGAGGCTTTCTACTCCCGTAAAGATTTACACCCTCGGAAACCCTGTACAGGGTCGCTATAGGTCGGACCCGACTCAACGGCACTTAACAACAACAACAACAATTGTTTACTCAACTCTTACCCTGACCTGCAGTGAGAACCTCGTAGCTCAGGAGCCAGAGAGTCCTGTGAGACTGAAGATGGCATGAGGCAGCCATGCCACAGGGCTGGAAGGCTTGCTAATCCACAGAGACAGAGAGAGTTAAGCACTTTCAGGAAAGAAGCTTCCTGGCAGAGTAGGGTGTCCAGGCATTTATTGGTAGAGCTAAAGAGCTTTGTAACACTTGCCTGAGCAGTGCAGAGACCAGGCAGAGAGCTGAGAGAGAAGTTTGTCTGTGGGCATGGCCAACAAGCTGTCCTGATCAGAGAACGGTATCTTGAGTTTTTCCTGTTGCAACTATTTCTTTATCTGGCATTTTACATTTACAACTTTGAAAAATTCTTAAAGCAACCATCAAATGATCCAGGCCCCGCACAGAAATTCTGCAGTACCTGGGATGTTTTCTGCAGGTCACCCTAAACAACATACTACAAGTCTCAGCGATAACCAGGCCACATGAGTATGGCGACTGACTAGCTGCAGAAAGTGCCTATCACCACCATCTTCACCAGCTCCCATGGACTTCATGGTGTTGGGAAAGGCATGATAGGGAAGATGTGCCCACCACACCACATGTATTCCTAGATATAGGGCAGACCAAACAAGCAGTGTGAGTTGGTAGACCAAAGATGGGGCATGGCTCTCAGCTTTCACATAACACTGATTTCACATCAATGATCTGGTCTTTGGTACTTAGCCGTGTCAATAAGTGAGGAATAGGTGTATTTCCAGGTTGATAGTGATCCCGAATTGTAACCTGTTAGCCCTGGTGTGGTGCTGTGGGATAAAGCACTGGACCGCAAGGTCAGTTTGGACTGCAAGGTTCATGAGCCACTCCTCAGAAACCCTATTCAGGGTCACTATGAGTCGGAACTGAGTTGATGGTGTTTAACAACAACAGCATCAACTTTCCAAATAAACCTCATAATCCATGAGTGGAGTCTGTGAGTTCTGTGTGGCCATCATAGTGCCATGCCATGAGAGAAAAAGCTGGTATCAGAATTAGCAGAAAGGTTGCAGAGTAGAGGGATGTTTGACCTCCACCTCACAGGAATCAGCTTTGGGCTAATGTTGATGGTGATTCTCCTTCTCTAAAGTGAGAGAAGGAGGTCTCGTGCCACCTAACCATTTTTATATGTACTAAGCACAGGGTTAGTCTGTTTGCATCTGTTACCTCATTTTAGCTTCATGACAGTCCTCTGTAATAGGTATGTACAGTTACTATTCTCTGTGTACATATGAGGACCCCTCATGCTTAAGCTAACATACTCAAGGCCACACACTTAATAAACTTCTCAGTCAACGCTTAAAGAAATAAAAAAAACTAACTTTGCCAAGAATAAAATAAGTGTACATAAAATAAAGAACAATGAGACGTTACAATGACTAAAACAACGTAAGTCGAGCCGCATCATAACTAAAGATGGTAAAGTTATGGGGAAACATCTTCATGAGTAGCCATATGCCAATGTAAATTAAATTTCCTGAGCCACAGAGTTTGCAGACTCTTTGTTTGACTCAGTTATTTCCTGTCAGAGAATTTATCCCATAATTCTGAGAAGAATTATTCCAATGAAAGTTACATTTGTCTTATTTCTTTTCTAATATCTCTGAGTGAACAGGTTGCTAAGTTCTTATTCGTTTTGATCCAAGTCTCATTCTCATCTCTATTGCCACTTCCTCAGTTCTTGCCCTTATCTCCTGGGACCTTGACTCCTACAAAGATTTCAAATTGTTATTGATATTCAAATCACCTGCCTGCTATTATCAGTTTTCTTTCTAAATCCAGGTCATCCAAGAAGAGAATATTAATAATATAGCAATAATAAGATGCTCTCTCAGATTTTCTGCAAGATGAAGTTAAATGTCCTTAGCAGCAAATAAGATTCTTCAAAATCTGACCCTAACCTAGTCTCTCCTGAATTCTAGTTCTCTTTGCCATTTTCTGATTGTACCTATGCATTTATCACTTCCTTGTTTTATTTTAAAGAGGTGCTGGCTGGTGTGCTGTGGTTTAGGTGTTGGGCTGCTAACCACAAGGTCAGCAGCTCAAATCCACCAGCTGTTCCTCCGAAGAAAGATAGACTATCTGCTCCCATAAAGATTTACAGCCTTAGAAACCCAACTGTGAGTCGAAATTAACTCAAGGACAATGAGTTTGGTTTGGTCTTGTGCTGTTGGTTGCTTACATTCCTCTCTTCATCCCTTGTAGTCAAATACATACCTCTCCTTCACCTGACAAAATTTCACTTTCAGTGTTGTTTCTTTTCCTATATGTTTCCTTCCTCTTCTTTTCTTAATTACTTCATAACACTACTCATTTCATCTGTTAGAAATACTCATGTATCAAATTGAGCATATGGATACCATAACCAGGAGATGTTGTAACTGATAGAAAGATACTTTGTAGGTGAAGACTGTAACTTCCTAAAAGAGACAACATTCATAGAGCATTCTGCAGTTGGAAGAACAAGCTTTCTTGGTCCAATGCTCAGTAATATCCCTGACAAGGGCAAAAATCAGAATTTAACAAGCTCTCTGTTCCTGGTGTGGCACTGCTGGTTAATGCACCAGACTGCAAAGCCATTTGAACTGCAAGGTCGGCGGTTCAAGCTCACCAGCTGCTCCTCGGAAACCCTATACAGGGTCGCTATGGTTTGGAACCGACTCTCTGGCACTTAGCAACAACAACAACTGTTCCTTTCTCAGGAAGGATTTATTAATGCTGCCACTGCTCTTTCTTCCCAAATGTGCATCTTACCTGCTTACTCACCAGGTACATTTAACTGGTAATAACTATTCCCATTCATTGGTGTTTCCTCTGAGAATCAATGCTTTTCCTATGGTCATATCCCAGATGTGCCATTTCCTGGTGTGCCCAAATTCAGGCCTGGTTGATGCCTCCTGCAGCATCTGTAAGTAGAATATTGTATCTTTTCTACTGAAACTAGAAACCAGAACCAGTATAACTCTCAACACAAGATCATTTATCCATCCTACCAAGGGAAAGATCATGAAGATGATATGTTTCAGAATACAGCTCCCAAAACACATGTTAAGAAATTGTTTTCAAAGTTGCAACTTTCAGAATATTACTGAGGAAAAAATGCTCTTGATTCAACTCTACCCAGACTTTATGAGAAATGGATACTTGAGAAAGACAAAAGGAAATACATGTATTAATTTAAAAGGAATAAGACAAGGCTAAACTATTAATAGACCAATAAGAAACTAGAAACAGTTCCTCATCTGAAAAGCCTGTCAATGTATATGTGATTTAAGATTGATGATAAAAGGTCTTAGAATATAGGTGTTACACGTTACTTTGGCTTTTTGTCTTTCTGAATTCCTGTTTTCTATATGGTCATGTTTGGGGTGACCCTTGATGTGGCACTGTGGGATAAGCACTGGACCAGAAGGTCAGTGTGAACTACAAGGTTGGCTGGTCACACTCACCAGTTGTTCCTTGGAAACTCTATACAAGGTCACTATGAGTTGGAATAGATTTGACTGCACATAACAAGTATCAAAATAACAGTAGCAGTAACAATGGGCTCAAAAATAGCGACAGGAGGATGGCACAGTACAGCATTTCCTTCTGTTGTGCATAGTGTCGTTATGAGTTGGAACCAACTCAACAGCACGTGACAATAACAAGGGTCGAAATCTTTGCCCCAGGAGCTTTGGTAGCGTAGTGGTTACGAATTGGGCTGTGAATCACAAGATCAGCAGTTTGAAACTACCAGCTGCTCCGTGAGAGAAAGATGAGGCTTTCTGCTCCCATAAAGATTTATAGCCTCGGAAACCCTGTTCAGGATCACTATGGGTCAGAACCGACTTGACGGCACTTACCAACAACAAGGCGCTATAGTGGAAGCCTTGGTCTATACACTGAGGTTTGCTGCAATGCCTGCCAAATAGGATTCTCTGACTCAGAAAGCAGCATAAGGAGCAGTGACTATCAGCATCCAACTCAGGAGCTTTTCCATCTATATCTCGCTGTACCTGAATTATTGACACTTGTAAAATGGAAAACATCCTATAAAATATTGCAATAGAATGTGTATCTACATTTCCTGAACTTAAGAATGGAAAGTATTCCTTTGTGTGTTTACAAGACTTGGGGTCCAGTTTTAGCTCTGCCACTTATTAGCTAGGTCACCATGTTTGCCTTCGGTTATGCATTCATAGGAGTCCTGGTGTGGCGCTGTGGGTTAATGCGCCAGACTGCAAAGCAATTTGAACTACAAGGTCAGCAGTTCAAGCTCACTAGCTGCTCCTCGGAAACCCTATCCAGGGTCGCTATGGGTCAGAACTGACTCGATGGCACTTCATGACAACAACATGCATTCATAAGATATCCAATAGATAAAGGATGGTGGATTGAAAAGGATTTTAGAGATTTGCATTTCTCAACTTTAAAAATGGGTGTATGTCCCTGTTTATCAAGGGGATTTCATATAGTAGTATTTAAGGATTTTTTCATCGTAAATGCAAAGTATAATGGTTTTGCTTTTTCAAAACCATTTTGCTCCTTCCCATCCTGATAGCTGTCTGCATTCCTAATCTTAACCTCCTCAGAGAGTTGAGAACCACTGAGGTAAGCCAATCTATGATTCCAGCCAAACTGGGATAGACGTTTGAACCCAACAATGTCTCTCATTCTCTTCACCTCTAGGTATCACTAGGCATCTTCTTTTTCACTGCCTCCACCCTTACTTAGGTCCTGTTGCTTAGTGGGGCCAAGTAAAGTCACCCACTGTTCCATCCTGGAAGTCCTTTCTGACTTTTCTTCTTCTCTTGGCCCTTATAAAATCAAATCCATCTTCACTGGACTGGTTGTCAGGGACTTCGAGTATGATTTCAGTGACCGCCGTAGCCTTACTTTAAGCTGTTTCCATGTGTATCTTGTCCTGTATTACGTAAAGATAACTCACATTTCACCATCCAGAGCCCTCCCTCCTCCTCTGCCTGCCAAAATACCTACTATCTCCCCAAACTCATCTTAACCACTTCTCCCCTACCTTTCAAACAGATAAGCTACTTTCCTTCTTTGAATATCCATGGAGTTTCTTAAAAGTGTATTTGTCATGTTTTAATTATAGTTAGCAATAATACCTTGTTCTTGTTGTTGTTAGGTGCCGTCGAGTCGGTACTGACTCATAGCGACCCTCAAAAGCATTAATGCCTTAGGCAACTTTATATGACCCAAGAATCCTAAGACAGCAATGTGTTCACATTTTAAACCAAGTTCTGTAATAAGTATGTTCACATCATGCATATCCAATAGGAGGAGTGTGGTGGTTCCATGTGATAAGCTCTGGACTGTGAAACACAAGATCTCTGGTTCAAGTCCACCAACTGCTCATCAGGAGAAAGATAAGGTTTTCTGCTCCTACAAAGATTTAAAAGCCTCTACAGGGTCCTTATGAGTTGGAACCAACTTGATGGCACTGAACAACAACAACAACATATACAGTATAGTATAATACATATTATATTTATATTTGGTCCTTGCTGATATTTCATTTTCTGTTCTATTTTATTTCTTTTAATGTTAGTTTAAATTGATTTCACAGCTATTTGCCATAGTTAAGGGGAAAATAAAATATATTGCACATGGTAGGTATAGTATTTTATGTGTTTAATTGAGTTGAATGAAGTTATTTTCCAGATATGACTTATTTGTGAATATATTCAGTTAATCAAGTGGGACATATTATGGCTCTTTAGATTTTATTTTCACAAAGATATCTGTTACATTCTTAATGTGATACTATTTGGTTTTTAATTGTACATGGATATGCAAACGGAGCTGAGAAATCAAATGCAGTTCATTTTTATCCATTCTTACAGCAAGAAGATGAAGAAATTTGATTGTTCAATAATTATCATTATAACCACCAAGTTCTGAAGATTAGTGCTTGTAGCTATCGTAATTGTTGTTATGAAATGCCATCAACTCGGTTCCAATTCATAGCGACTCTGTAAGATTTCTGAGGCTGTAAATCTTTAAGGGAGCAGAAAGCCTCATCTTTCTCCCAAGCATATCATAAGAGTTACTATTTATTGAATGCTGAGTATATGTCAGGCACTGTGCTAGGCACTTTATGTACATTTCCTCTAATCCTATGACAACTAACTATCTCTGCTGTATGAGAATGCCACATCAAACTGTAATTTTTATACTTTATTCAGTTTAGCATTGAAATAAAATCATGAGTTCTGATTTAGTTTTATTTTCTTTCTTCCCACAAAGTTCCCTGTAATTTAGCAAGTTTTTTTTTTTCTTTCACAGTACATTCTAACTGTGCTTATGAAAAATGTCAGACTGATTGTGTTGAGACTGAAAGTTTTACCAACTGACAAAGTCATTTTTTTGATGTTCATTTCACAAACCTCATTAACTGAAAAATACTATAGAAAATAATTTTGTATAGTTTATATTATCATACCTTAACGATACATACATTCTGGAAAAGCAGAACTTTTCATGTCTAGTTAGGTACTATGGGCATAGTTGTTGTTCAATGATTGCTTATTAATTGATTAAACTAGTAA
>NW_006408530.1:18978668-18998926 GCF_000296735.1 Chrysochloris asiatica
AACTTTGTAGCATCAAAGCAGAGATTTTTCTTTTAAACTAATTTCAGTTAACATAAAAATAGGAAAAGCATCACCCACTTAAAAACAGCTTAAATTGCATGTACTTTGTCACTGTAAATACACACGGTAAACATTGACATGACTTCAAATTATTCTTGGGTTGAAAAAAACAAAAAACTGCAGTTCAAAATAAAATTCTGCCTTTGGTCAACATTTTGGATGCAATTCAAAGTTTCTCATAAAATAAACATATTTTAAAGAGTGTTTTGAATCTTACTGCATAATTTCTAGCCAACAGAAATTACAGTGGTATCTTTAAAGTTTATTATATGTCAGATCAATAGCCATTATGCAGGGGTAAAACAACCATTGAGATACAATACCTTCCCGCTACTTAACCCTTATTACCACTACCATTATATGCAGAAAGCGTTCTTTAGGGGATCTTTAGAGAAAACCCTCTCACAAAGTGAAACTTTTTCTTTGTTTGCTTAATAAGAAAGGTATTGTTTTTTGATAAAATAGAGAATGTTTTCAATTTTTAGACAAGAAAGCAAAACGTCCATTAAAACAGTCTTCATGAGAGTTTTTCCATAAAGGGGGGGGGGGGGATAGCTTTACATTCTGATAATAACAAATCATTTTGAAGTATGAGCTTTAAACAAAAACGCCCCATCACAACAGATTGTAAATTTTTTTCTGACGATTTAAAGAGTGCCTCTATCATTTCCAAGGCTATAGTGTTAAAGTGGAGTATTTGTTATTTTATTTAAACATTTTTAAAAAGTGAACATTCTGGGACTTTGCAGCATTATTAAGAAAAGCTGTCCCTACTTCACCATGTTGTTACATGTGTTTATCTGCTGATTATAAAATGTGTTAAACAGTATTTAAAAAAAAAAAAATGCAGAGCTGCACTTTGATTAATTCAGTGAACAAAACATATGCTGTTGGTTCTGTTCTATGAAATTCATATATGATCAATATAATCTTTTCAATGAACTGCTTTGGCTTTTAGGATGCTACTGCCGACCATGGTTTTTGTTCCAGTAAACTCTGAACTCATACTGTTAAGTTAAGTACACAAAACCACTTTCTGGCTATGTCACTAATATCTTTTTAATATATTCTGGCCTTCTTTCTAAAATGTCTTTAGGTTGGAAGCTGTATATTGTGGTTGTTACCCACTTTGTCCTAAGGATTTGGTATATCCGGAAATATTTCCAGGTAGCTGCTTTAATGTCTTTTCTTCTTTGACGAGATTTAATACACGGTTAAGGCTAAATTAGAAAGTTTGAAAATAAACTTAGGCAGGAGAAATTGTTTATTTGGCAAGTCAACATGTTAGTGTTAAGGAAATTTTTATGTGTTTTAATACATTAGAGTAAGCTTATATTTACCATCTGTTCTTTTAAGATAACAAAAAAAGCAAGTTTTCAAATAGCTTTCTTCATTGTTAGCATACACATCCCATAATGATGGGATTTTATAAGCAGGTCAGTATTGCTGCAATAACTTATCTTTTTTTTTTTTTTTAATGACATACACAGAAAAATTGAGGACTAAAATTCACACCAAATTATTTAAACTATTGACTAGTTAATAATATGCAACTGTTGTACAGGGTACATACAGCTATAGTACCAGTTCTTTGAAAATATTCTCATCACTAAATAGATCACATATGCATTGTGTTACATTAGAATAATGTATTTTAATCACCCAAAGGAGATGTCTAAACATCACAACTACACAGTCTTATTTAGCATTAAACATCCTTGTGAGCTGAGGTAACCTTATAAAATCATGCTTAAATAATGTAAAACACGAGGCGGCACAGAGCAATATGCATTTTTAATTAGTAAAGTGACTAATATCGAGTGTGTGCTTTGAGGTTTTTGTTTCATTAAAAATGTATCTGTTTTTCCTGCAGCTGAATATCTGTATTCTACACCTGAACAGCTTTCAAAAAGGCTCCGGAATTTCTGCAAGAGACCAGATATTATAAGAAAACATCTCTATAAGGTAGTTATTGAGAAGAGATTTACGTGGTATAAATGGCATATTGAAGTACAAAGAAAAATCTTTAAAAAAAAAAACATTTAATTAACATACTAATGTTTAAAGGAAACATGCTAGGGAGGCATATTAGTTGTTACACTAACAAGGATTAATTAAACTGAATGCCAGTTGTATTAACCTAGGTCTTATGAAATACGTACACTTAATGCACAGTACATGCTTTTTTAAAAAATTTATTGTTTTCTAAGATGACTGTCCTTTACATTTTGCCCCAAGAGGCTTATAAAAATGAACCTGGATTAATGTAACACATTAGTTTAAAAGGAAGTAAAGGAAAGATTCTACAATTATACTAATGAGTGTAAGCCACTCTTCCCACCACAATGAAATCTTCAGTCCTCAAAACTCCAGGTGAATGACATGACTGATGTTTGGTGTTTCTTTGTGAAAGACGATTTTCAGGAATCGAGTATTTGCATTGGCGATTTAATAAAATAATGCAAAAAATCCTTGGTTTATTTAGATTTAGACTGCCAGTCTCATCTCTGAATGGCAGAGGCTAAAAGAACATAGTATAAATGGCAGCATCATTTAGTCCCCTCATTCATTGTCTTTTCTCCCATTGTGTGGATCAAGGATTTTGCACTGTTGAAATGACAACACAAAGAGACCTTACTCTAAGTTTAAGTACTCTGCTTTATGAGTGTTGAAGGTAGCTCTAGGCCATGAGCAATATACCTTTTTATGTTCTTTGAATGTAGCATCTTCCTTTTACATAAATTCAGGATAGTTTGCAATCTATCACTTTTATAATCTGGCATATTTTAATTTTCTGATGTTGATATCTAACCTTCCCTCATGAAATACAGTTGTCTGCCTATTTTCTCTCCTTTCCGTTTTCATGTCCTAAAATACATATTTACATAGTGATACATCAAAACATGACTTTGTTTCTGCAGGAAACAGTTAAACTTCAAGAAAAAGGGAGAGAACCAAAAATGCAATTTAACACCCAATTTCAAGCTCATTATCTTTCATTGTCTATTAACTTGGCAATGGTTCAGAAGGTAGCTCATAATAGTTTAAAATGCTGACTGAACACTTCCAGGCTTCAGTATTACTTCTTGAGTCAATACTATTGTAGCCTATACATGGGAAGCTTCACAAGAAAAGCAGACCTCTAAGGTTTACCTCAGTATTTCTTCCTTTTTAAGGTTCAGTAGCAGTTTTGTTTATGTAAAATATTAAGCAAATGTGCAGAACATGGAAACTGAGGAAATAGGCCAATAATTTTAAATGCAAATAGATTTCATTTTCTATATATGACACAAAGCTATTTTCACAGAGTACACAATCAAGTGTTTTGTTTTGCTTCTTTCAGGTAAATTTTTGGTCAGTACTTACAAATGGATTTCCACTTTTAAAGTCTCTCAGCTTTAAACTTTGCTTCAGGTTAGGCCTTATTAACCCTGTTATTCTGCAGCTGTACACTTTAAACCATTTTAATAGTTATTGCAACAAGTTGCCTTTAACTAGAAAAGAAAACAGATCTCTAGTTGAAATATTTTAATGCAGCTATTGCCATCATTCTAAAAATGAGTGTCAGCTTCGTGATATGCTATTGAAAATCTAACTTGTTCCTCATCCAGCTTAAAGGAGAACCTATACCTGCAATGTTATTTCACTGAATTATTGCATCTTAATGAATTACATACATGTTTAGTCTATAAATCATAAAAGGTTCTATCTCTAAAGTTTATAAATTAGTAATTCCTATGTAAGCATTTGTGAGAATTTATATGTGTGAATTGTTTATATATATTTTTTACCTGGGGTTTTTTTCCTTATACGTCTATAGCATATTTTCACAAATCCTCATTTGTATCTAAATAGTGGTCTCAAAAAAAAAAAAAAAAAAAAAAGAGTGAATCCAAGTATTACATACAAGTACTCAAGGACTCTAAAATAAAATCATCAGAAAAACTAGTACGTTGCAAGACATCAGCACAAAGTTAAACCCACAGGAACAACCCCAGTTTTTACTCTGATTATTGTAATAACAGTTAAAGTCAAGCAGAAAAGGAATGCTTTTGAAAATGTCACTATTAAGAGATAATAAATTATGTTATTTATTACCTTATCTTTTATAAGTATGTTCACTTTCAGATAATGTTTGCTTTCACTAAATACTAAGGAATTATTAACCCCAAAGCAGCTTTTCATCTTTTTTCTTTTTTTAATACAGTGGCAGAGGATTCTTTTTGTACAATAACAAGAATTTTCTTCACCCTTTTGTAGAGTTAGTTCATTGGGCAATGCTGTTTTACTGTTATAAAACATATGCTCATAACATCTAAAAAGATACAATGTCACTGAAATCTTTAATTTGCTCGTTTTACATTTTTACACCTTATTGTGTGTGTGTGGTAAAAGTTTATATTTTTAAATCATCTCAACTGCTAATCATATATAGTTCACTTTAGAATAGGGTTTTTCATATGGATTCACACTTCGAAATTTAATGACTAGAATAAGGCTACTAACACTTGGCTTTCTTCTCACATGAGACATTATACTTTCATTATGAGTGAGCGTTTGGGGGCTATAACTCGAAGAAGATTTGAAACAGAATGCTAGTAACTGAAAAGCAGAAACAGAAGTTGATTCTTTTTTTTTTTTTTCTTAAAGTAACTCTTTCTACTATAGAATACTGTCATGATTTCCTACCTGAAATGGTTTCAGGCCTGAAATGTCTAAATTGCTTGTGTTCATGCATTGGTGCATGTTTGCCCTACTCTCTCTCTCACACACATACATGAACACACAAATATACACTTTTCTTAAACCTTTATAGAAATTCAGTACATGCAATTATCAAATATTAGCTGAGCCACTTCTTAATAAGTTTACATTTACAGTTTAGTAATTCACTACAATGTACTTGTACTTTCAGGACCTAAACTATTCTAGTTAGAGGATATACATTGACTATGATACTTACCAAAGATAAAGTAGATTTCACTTCATCTTCAATAGGAAGTTGATATGAGCGTGCATCAAAAAGTTTGTAGAAAAAAATGGAGTTAAAAGGTAGTGGGATTTTCCCACAAACTTTTTGAAGGGCCCTCATATTTGACTCTCAGAGGAGTCCTGGTCATGTAGTGGTTAAAGCATTCAGCTGCTCACCAAAAGGCTAGCAGGAGAAAGTTGTAGCTGTCTGCTTCCTTAAAGATTGTTGTTGCTTTTAATGGCCGCAGAGTCAACTCTGACTCATAGAGACCCTGTATAGGGTTTCCGAGGCTTTAGATATTTCTGGGAGTAGAAAGCCTCATCTTTCTTCCATGTAACAACTGGTGAGCTCGAACCACCGACCTTATTTTGTTGTTGTTAAGTGCTGTGGAGTCAGTTCTGATTCATAGTGACCCTGTACAGGGATTTTAAGGAGCAGCTGGTGGGTTTGAACCTCCAACCTTGAGGTTAGCAGTCCAGGGTTTATCCTACAGCACCACACTAGGACTCCCCAGGATTCACACAGCCTCAGAAATCCTGGAAGGGAGTTCTGCTTTGTCCTTTAGTGTCACTATGAGTAGGAATTGACCAAACAGAAAAGGGTTTGGTTTGTTGTTTGTTTTTTTTATGTATGACTCTCATGGCTAATTTGAATTCAAGTTTCTGAATGTAGCCATAAAATAACCAGCCAGAGGTTAACTTCCTATGTTAAAGTTCTCCTCTCCAACCTGAACAAGTCTTGCTGTTGTTGTTGTTAAGTGCCACCGAGTCGGTTCTGATTGACAGCAATGCTGTATAGGGCTTCCAGTGAGCAGCTGATGGAATTGAACTACCAACTTTGTAGTTAGCAGTCCAGTGCTTCTCCTACAGTACTACACGAGAAGTCTCCGAACAAGTCTAGTAACATAAAATTGTACTTTCTTTGCCTTGTCTTTACTATGTGATTTTACTTACTAAAAATTCCAAACAATTATTTGAAATCAGTACTTCATGTTTTTAGAGAACTTTAGATCATTATGTTATAAATACTTTAGGGAGAAAAAAAAAATTATAGGGACATGCCTTTGTTACCAGTATTGAAAATAGCACAAAAGCACAAATTGAGTGACTTTCTGTGTGGGGAACAAAAGGATGTCCTCCACTCTTTTAATTTTCAAGAATGACCTGTAATTATTCAGATGATGGCTGCTGATTTGTATTTTATTCTCCTCTTCAAGTTCTTACACATTCAAGAAAACTTTTTATAACTTGCTGTTATTTGAGGGAGAGAAGAATTTTCAAATTTCTGCCTAAAACTGATTCCAAACAGTGATTAAGCTTACAATTCAGATTCCATGCCCAGAAAAGCCATTTGTGGTTGTTTTAATTATGTCAGGCTATATCTACCCGAGCCACAGCCGTGCCACTTAAAGTTTTCTTCAAGTGACTGGTCACTTCAGAAACCCCTTTCCATTTGAGCTTATACTCTAGATGTGAACAACGTGTTGCACAGAAACATTAACTCTCCTCCACAAACAGTACTTTTTCTTAAAGAAAAAGAAAACTGAAAAAACTTGTGACATTTTAAGAACTACTAAAAACAGAACCAGCATAATTTAAGACAAAGGCTCAGTCTTAATCTCTCCTCTCTCCAACCTTCCCTCGTCTTTTTTTTTCTCTTTTCTTCCCTTCCTTTAGTCTTCCTTCCCTCACTTCTATTTGATTTGGTTTGTCTGTGGCCTTTCTTAGTAAAATAGAAACAAAACAAAAATTACTTTAGCACCACAGATAACATTCTGAATGAGTAAGATCAGTTACAGCTTTTAGCTTGTCTTTCTCTGCTATTCATTTGAAGTCTGACTTTAGATGATTTTCTTGGCCCCTATATGATTTATCTGTGAAATGGGAAGAATTTTTAAAAGACCTTAATAGTATTCCCCCTGAGCACTGCCATAATGAAATAATGAATATAAACCAGTTTGTAAACTTGAAGCACTTTATGAATTCCACCTAATAGTAATGGTATTTATCTCGTGCCTTTGACACTTAAAAGTGAAATTCACATTAGCAAAAACATGGATTAAGATGTTGTGTATCTTTTGTTTATAAAAGTTAAAGTTGGTCGATAAATGTCGAATAGCTGTCATCCGTAACATAAACCAGGAAATGTGTGTGCAGCAGAGTGTACCCATTTGCAACAACCGTAGCTTTCCCCTGTTGTTGGAATTACAGTTATACTTTAAACCAATCAGATACTGGGAATTCCTGAGATGATGAAATTTGAGAAGCATTTTCTTGGTGGCTTTTTGAAATATAATTGGTCTAAGTTATTCCAATTTACAGGATGAATTTTCAACATACTTTTTTGTTTCTCAATTGTTAATGCTTCTTCATTTCTTTCTCTTCTCTCCCTCCTCCTTACAGGGTGAAATGACTCCGTTTTCTTGGGCAGCCCTACATGGTAAATTCAGGTCTCTGCTTACAACAGAACCTTGGGAAGATTTGTGACAGATGGGGCTAAGTCACAAACTTGCAGCCTAAGGCAGAATCTGTAGAACTTTCCAGAGTGTGCCCATATTTACCTGATCAGAGAGAAAAGAAAATCTGCAGAGGAAGCTGAGCCTGGCTGCTTGTCATAGCTGACACAGAGCCATCTGCCACAAACCTGTGGCGGCTTCAGATCTCCAATCCCTGCCACCACCCCAACTCAAATTAAATACAGATTCCTAGAGACGTTATGATGGTTACACATGTCCTCGGCATCACATGTAGGAGACTGTTCAAAAAAAAATATGTGGCCTGTTGTATAACCGCACTCATGTATCCCATATGTGGTGCCACATTGAATTTCCGGTTGAATCTGTTTTTATCCTTTGTACTGGATGACATGGTGCCTGAATTCTTTCTCTTCGCCGACACGATGGCAGCCAAACTGCAGCTTCAAACGCTCGCACTTGGCTGGGTTTCTACCTAGGTTGCCAGGTTATCATCGGAGCCTTCTTGTGTCCTCAAAGGGCCACAGGGTCTGAAAGGAGGAGCAGAATGCTACTTGACTAATTGGGCAGCCATCTCAGAATTATTTGTGCGAAAAAGGCTGCTTTAGCACTTTTCTTTTAGCAAATTAATGACTCTCCGGCACAGGGGTTTTTAAGTGAAGGTATTAATAAGAGGTCTGGCAGGTATTCCCATGATTCACAGTGTTACATTTGCATTTAATTAATCTTAAAGAAAGTTGCAAGATAAACAGCTGTAATTCGAACAAACATGGGAAGTACAGTAAGTAGATCTATCTCTTCCATAAAATGAATACTGAGGTACTTGCTTTTATTTTTTTAGGGCTAAAACTAGAGAAATAAAAATATATCTAACAATACTAGCTATTTTGATATAAAATATTCTTCAAAATTATTTGTACCCAGCTACAAATACAGTCTTTTCAAGATAAAACACTTATAATTCCAATAGTCACACTGCTGTATTTGTTGATGTAAAGATGTTTTGAACGGTTAGATTGTAAAATAAATTTTTAATAAAGTACCCAGTGCAATTTTTAATTAGCATATCTCATTTACGTATAAGTGTGTACATCTATCTGTCTGTTTTTCACTGAATACTTCCTTGTGTCAGAGACGATGAATACAATTGATTCTTTTCTGGATGAACAAGGATCTGTTTTGCAAATGTTTGCAAGATATTATGACATTTCCAAGATTTTCTTTGCATTCTGGAAAGCAGGAGGTAAACATTTGTAGTCATTAAGGTAAAGTCTGTTGATAAACCATCTTCTGTTTACTGACAGGTAAATTGTAACTTTGCTTGCTTTTGAAATGAAAAACTTCTTTACACTGTAGAGTGAAGAACAGTCAGTCAGAGGTAGCTAGAAGAGGGCCAGATCTGGCACTCTGAATTCGAGGTATATTGAATAAATAGTCTAACAGTTATCTGAGATCAAGTAGACGGGGTTAAAAAAATCCAGTGGAGCCCTTTTGAAAGGTAGCAAAATTGTAAGCAAGAAATAGATCAAGGTCAGGGAGCCAGGTACAACCCTTAGGATAGAGGCAGTCTTGCAGATCAAAGTAACCAGCTCAGAGTCCATGAAGCCTGGGAATTTTAAAGCAGAAACATCAAGTTCTGTCTTTGGACAGAGACTTCTCGCCTTAACCAGTCTGAGATTCATCACAGTCCTGACTTCTAGTCCCAACTCCTGAGGCTGTCACTCAACAAATAACCGCCTCACCCAGAAAACAGAGGACTCGGGGATTATTTCTGAAATACCTCCCAGTCTAAGAACTTGGAATTTGGAAGCTGGCAGATGTGCTCCTTTTGAGAGCAGAAGTAAAGATACGAGTAAGAGGTTCTTCTACACTTCTCCTTGGCAGGGTTTATCATCGAATGAGATGAACTAGACCAGTCCATTTGTTTCAGTCAGATAGGTGCCATGTCACAGATAATGTTGCTCCAAGATAACATTATAATCTCACAGCCAAGAAACACTGTTCACCCTACTATGTTGTTCTAGCCTGAAAATAATGGGCTCAAATTTTATAGTGGATAAGATATTATATGCACAGCAGCTAGTCATGTTTTCTAACAAATGGAAAAATAAAATAGAACTTCCAAAACATTTAAATATTTTCCTGATTTGGGTGAATATAATATTGAAAATTACCTGTATATATATTTTCTCCCTCCACCCATAAAACTCAAATCAAACTGACTTTAGCTGTGCTCAGCATTCCTTCTGAAATAAAAACTTGCATTCAACACATCACTGTTTTAAAGCATGCTGTCATATCTTGGTATTAGTACACATGAGCAATGAAGTTTTGCAAATGTATAAATTCTTAACATTTAAAGAGATGTAACTATATGAAGGTGTGTGTGGACGCACACATTCTTAACACCGTAACAAGGCAAAGAGGAGTGTCATTTAGGGAGTGATTTTGTTGAAGTTGGAATAAATTGGGAATGCAAGTTAACTCTAATTCCTGTGTCCCACATTTTCACCCAAGAAAAAGATTGAATGCCCCCATTATTTCTTGTCTTGAGAATCTTCATGGAAACTTTTGGTCTGTTTTTAACAGTCAGTTCTATTCATTTTATTCTTTAAAAAATAAATATTCTTAAAAGTTTTTTCATAGCCAATACTCTGATACCATGTCTAACATGCCTGCCCTAAACTTACTTTATGATAAGCCAGTAACTAGATTTTTATTAAAAATAACAGGGCATCTAGGTTCCTAACCTGCTCAATTATAGCATGTTGATCAGGAAGATAACAGTCAAAAGGCCTTTCTCAAAATACTTGTTTGTTTGTTTTTATTGTGATTTGGGTGAAATTTTACAGAGCATATCACTTTTCTATTCAACAACTTACACATTTGGTTGTTGTTGCAATCACCTCAATGCCTTCTGAACTTTATTTTGGGGTCAGTGCTACCATTTGGGGTCCTATGATTGATTGTTCTGAAGACTGCATCCCTCACAGGTGTTATTGTTCGCTTTATTGAGCTGTCATTGTTTGACTGAAAGGCTATCCCCAGAAGCGGGTTTAGTTCCAGGTCTGAAGAATATCTGTGGGCCCTAATATCAGCTTTTCTGCCAGTAGGTCTGGCCTTTCTTAGAAATTTTTTTTTTTTTTTTTTCCTGATCAGAGTAGTCAGTTATGGTTGCTAGGTGTCATAAAATGCACCTATCTTATTCTCAATAAAAGATGTATTTAAGTCGAGTCGTTATTACACAAAGGCATGTTGCTATGCTTTATGATATTTTATATGTCTTAAATGTTATTCTTAGCTATACCTTTTGATTAGAGCTATAAATACTTTGGGAACATATGATTAGTTTTGCTCCCATGACTTCCTTAATATTTCATGACCCCTTAAACTCTAGTCAGAAGACCATTGTCCCTCAAAAGGTGAAAAAGTGCCCGAACTTCTGGCTTTACCTGAAAAGACTTGCCTTTGCTTACTGAAAGCCAAGGACTTATGCTCAACCCTGAAACATATGATACAGGGAAGAGTGGAGAAAGTCCAATTTGACTGTCCATGGGTTCCTTTCTCTTGTTACTGCTGATCACCTTGTCTAATTGTTGTCTGTGGCATTATTAATACAAGACAGAAAACTGTAGTTCTATAAACTCATTTGAAGGGTAATGAGAGGAAGATGAAGGCAGATGTTAAATGAGCCCAGTCTTTTTACCTTGAAAAATTAAGAGCTATGTGGTGGAGAAACATAGCTCTCTGAGCTCCTAACCACATTGGCCACTTCCTGTCCTGTTATCATTCCCTTTCCTCCTCAAGACACAGGGTTGACTTATGGGCTCTATCCTTTTGTTGCAGTCTCTGTTTGATGAGTATCTTCAGGATGTCTGCATTGTGATATACACGTGACTTCAGGGACCAGATTCCCCACCCACCCTTCAGCCTATTTCCATAAATTAGAATCTGGGATCAGTATCTTCAGGGGCCTCCCATTAGCGATCAACTGCATGATTCCTTATTCTCTGCCATTACTCTATTGTAATGATTTTTCAACTCTAGAAGAGGCTCATACTTTTTTTTTTTTTCATAAACTAACATAAGGAATTGATTTTTTTGAGAGATGACCTAAAATAATTGTATTTCTATCCTATCAGTTACTAGATTTCAATGAAGACCTAAGGTGCGATACTATTATGAATATTTATTTAACATTTCTCTAGGATTTTGAAGTTCTTTATTGTTGAAAACCTAATGTTTTCACTACCATTTCACAGAAGAGAAAATTCAGGTACCATAAAGTGGCATATTTTAGTGTTGGACTGTTTGGAACACAAAGACTATGTGATATATAAGCCTTTCCCTGTAGGAGACACATTACCACCTGTGTGTCTTTCAGGAAGCATCAAGTTGAAAATTCATGACTCAACCCTGAGGTTCTTTCTATTTCAACCCCCATCAATCAAGAGAAGGCAAAGTTTGTCTCTTGTCCACCTTGTTGATATTCAAAGGGATGTAAGAGAGCATCTTGTATGGAAATTGCAAACTAGGGGACTGTGGACAGACTCTTGCCTCCAGTCTGGTGGTGTTTAACTAATATTCTAAGTGGTTTTTATTATTATAACTTTAGGGAGACATTCGATCTCTGTGTCATAGGCCATACCACTCCCTGTGGTCTGAACACACTGGTGAATTTATTTATTTAGGTTATTTTACTGACCCTCCTGAGAAACATTTTCTTTTGTAACCTCTCCATTTGGGATGTGGAGAAACAAACTGAGGGTCTAAGAAGAGCTGGTGTGGCACTGTAGGATAAGCAATGAACTGCTAACTGCAAGGTCAGAAGCCCAAACCCACCAGCTGCTTTTGGAAACCCTATACAGAGTCGCTATGAGTCAGAACTGACTCCACAGCACACAACCACAAGTTGAAACGGACTTGCTTTGGGTACCATGGTGATAGAAACAGGTCTAGAACTCTGGTTTCCCAGGCTCTTTCAGTTGGCTGTGGTCAACTCCGTGGTCAAGACCATTCATATTTTAAAGAAAGCCTACTGGGGGAAAGATCTGTCTCTTCACCTTTTTTCCTTTTGCTTCACTTACTTTCAGAAGAAACATGGATTAATAAGGTGCTTCAGTCCTGGTGTGAAGCTGTAGGATGAGCACTGGACTGCTAAACTGCAAGGTTGGCAGTTCAATCCCACCAGCCACTCCTCAGGAATAGGTTGTTATGCATCAGAACCAACTCTACTGCACTTAACAAAAACAATACCTTATTGTTGCTGTTGTTTTGTTGTTTGGTGCCATGAAGTTGGTTCCAACTCAAAGCAACCCTGTGTACAACATAACAAAACTCTGCCCAGTTCTGTGTCATCATAACAGACATTGCTATGTGTCAGCATACTGTTGCGGTCACTATGTCAGTCCATCTCGTTGAGAGTTTTCCTCGTTTTTGCTTACTCTCGACCAAGAATGATATCTTTCTCCAGGGAGATAACATGCCCAAAATACATGAGAAAGAATCTTGCCATCTTCTCTGGTAAGGAACATCATGGCTGTTTATCTAAAGATTTGTTTGTTTTTCTGGCTATCAATGGTATATTCAATATTCTTCACCAACACTGTAATTCAGAGACATCAAGAATTCTTTGGTCTCCCTTATATATGTTCCAGTGTTCCCATGCATTGTTGTTAAGTGCCGTCAAGTCGGTTCTGACCCATAGTGACCCTGTACAGGGTTTCTGAGGAGCAGCTGGTGAGCTTGAACAGCCAACCTTGCAGTTCAAATGGCTTTGCAGTCTGGCGCATTAACCCACAGCGCCACACCAGGACTCCGTTCCCATGCATATGAGGCCATTAAAAGCACCATGGCTTGAATCAAGTGTACCTTAGTTCTCAAAGTGCTATTAATGATGTTTTATAATAATTTCTAGAACCTATTCGATCACCTTCCTTTGGAATGGGCACAAATATGAATCTCTTCCAATTGGTTGGCCAGGTACTTGTCTTTAAATTCCTTGGCATAGAGCAGTGAATGCTTCCAGTGTTGCATTCATTGGTTGAAACATCTCCATTGGTGTTTCTGTTCCTGGACCCTTGTTTTTCACCAATGACTTCTATGCAGCTTGAACTTCTCCTTCAGTACTTCAGTTCTTGATCATATGCTATCTCCTGAAATGTTTGAATGTCAACCAATTATATTTGGCACTCTGATTCTGTATATTCCTGTGTATTCTTTTAATGCTTCCTGTGTCTTTCAAATTTTGCCTATAGAATCCTCTGATACTACAGTTTGAGGCTTGACGTTTTTCTTCAATTCTTTCTGCCTGAGAAATGTTGAGCATGATCATCCCTTTTGGTTTTCAAACTCCAGGTCTTTGCACACTTAATTATAATACTTTGTCTTCATGAGCTGCCCTTCGTAATCTTCTGTTCAGCTTTTATACATCATCATTTCTGCATTCACTTTGTTTGTTGCTATTGTGAAGGGTTGTCGAATTGTTTTTGACTCATAGTGACCTTGTATAGTGTTTCCAAGGAGGTTTTGTATACTGTTTCTGAGGTGGGATTGAACTGTCAACTTTGTGATTGGCAGACCAGTGCTTATCCTGCAGTGCCAAACATTCACTTTAGCTACTTTAAGTTCAAGAGCAGAGTCCGAGTGTGGTACTGCAGGTTAATGCCCTGGACTGAAGGTCAGTTTGAACTGCAACGTTGGCAGTTGCTCCTCAGAGACCCTAAACAGGTTCGCTATGAGTCAGAACTGACTTCACAGCACTTAATAACAACAATAACAAGTTCAAGAACACTCTCAGACTAGTTGTTGTTGTTGTTAAATGCTGTTGAGTCGATTCTGACCCATAGGAACCCTGTATAGGGTTTCCAAGGAGTAGCTGGTGAGCTTGAATCACCAACTTTGCAGTTCAAACGACTTTGCAGTCTGATGCATTAGCCCACAGCACCACATCAGGACTCCGGTGTTGGGCTAATAATATCTTACTGCAGATTTATGTTACTCCTGGCTGGATTACTACTCTAAATGGCCATAGGAAGGAATGCAAAAGAATTGATTCCTAGCACTAAAATTTCAGACACTGTGGCACCTGTGATACTTCTGAGCAGTTGAGTCTTTTATATTGTCTTTAAGCCATACAACAATGAAGTTGCTTATCCACATAAATACAAGGTTGAGTCTGTATCCAAAATCGTATTTCCATGAATGCACCTGGCACAAAAAAAAAAAAAAAAAAAAAAAAAAAGAAGAAGAAGAAGAGCAGGGAAAGCAGGTAAGTAAAGTAGCACCTTTAACTATTGGGCCTACTTCCTCTCCTCCCAGACAGATTACTCAGAAATTACATCCTGAAACATATTTTCCTGGAAAGTAAAGGAAGGGGAGGGATAACTTTACAAGAAGATACTTCTAATATGGTATTAAGCTGTAATTCATCAGGAGATTTATGCCTGAGATATGAATTTCTGAAAATAGAGTGTTTTTTTTTTTTTTAAGGGAAACACTGACACATCCTTAATTATAGAGTGATAAATACCAATGGTGTATTATCTTCTGATATTTCCATATACAGATATCAAAGCACGCAGCTGTTTTTGAAAACTGATAATCAAGTACAATATAAGTATATTACATCTTGCATTTACAACACACCCTTCAACTAAGCAGCATCATGGAGTACTTAACAGTGAGAAACAGAGCTGCTTATAAGAGAAACTTAACTGAACAAATTAGCTTTGAATTGTAACTTAAGATTCATAGTCAAACCAAAATGCCTGTTCTTGCCAGCAAAGGCATTCCAAAGGCAAAAAAAACAACATGCCAAGTAAAAAAGCCTTTGCTTCAGGATTATGGCTGCAGTTTTCAAAAGCCAGCATAACTTAATGATCAATCAGAAAAATATAGAGCAGTAACTCCACAACTGAAGGATGTATGTATATATATATATATAAACTGTACAATAATAGTGGAATGGGGAGGCAGAGTGGGATTTTAACAGAAAGCATTAAGACCTTGGAAAGCTTTATTTATTGCTTTCAATCCAGACAGCAAAAAGAAAAGGGAGAGAGACAAACATGGTCAAAGAAAAGTATGTGGACAAAATGTGGGGGGTAGGAAAGGAAATGAAGGTTAAACAAGGCCAATATGATTCAGAATAAAAGGGAGGGAGGAAAGTATAAGGAGCCAGCTGCAATTACTAAATGTTACATTAAGAAGAGCTGAAATTGAGATGGGGAGGTCCGGGTATTTTACTGAGTGGATTAATGTTCTCTTTCTTGGTGTCTGAAGTTGCAGATTTTCATTCATTTGGTGCAGGGTCTTATTGTGAAATTCTTAATAGGGAGAAGGGAAAGTAGAGACATTTATGAACTCTTAGAAAACGTGTTGTTGCGTGCCGTCAAGTTGGTTCGGACTCATAGCGACCCTGTTAGGTTTTCTGAGGCTTTAAATGTTTGCAGAAACAGAAAGCCTCATCTTTCTCCAGTCGGGTGGCTGGTGGGCTCAAATCGCCTACCCTTATGAAGCCACCTCGCTCCCCTCAGGAAAGTTAAAGGGGACAATATACTTTTTATGGATTTAACTATGTGGCGTTGTACGATAAAGCACTAGACTGAAAGATCAGTTTGAACGGCAACGTCGAAGGTTCAAACCCACCAGCCACTTCTCGGAAACCCTGTACAGGGTCGTTATGAGTCAGAACCAGTTCAGTGGCACTTAGCAAACAACGCCTTTGTCCATGACTTCAAACTCTTTTTGTGTTTATCATGTTGCCGTTGAATCAATTTCAACTAATCGCTGACCTTGCAATTCAAACAGACCTTGCGGTCCAGCGCATTATCCTGCAGCGCCACACCAGTACCTTCTTTGACAAAGGGGGTTGTTACGTGCCGTGGACAGACTCATAGCGAAGCTGTAAATCTTTACGGAAGCAGAAAGTCTCATCTTTCTCCCGCGGGACAGCTGGTAGTTTTGAACTGCTGACCTTGAGACTTACAGCCCAATTCGTAACCAGAGCTCTTTTGGACAAAAGTGATAGTGGTGATATTAGTTGCGGCACTTAACAGCTGCCACCCTGTCAGTTCCAACACAATAGCGATGCCGTGTATAATTTTAATCTGGGGAAATAAAGACTGAGAAAAAGGTAAATGGTTTAAAAATTTTTTTAAATCTCACAATAATAGAACCTAAAGTGAACCTAGAGGATCCTCCATAAAAACAGATAAAACCCATAGATGTGTGAAACCAAGGGTTTTGAGTGGTTTAAGATTGAGTTTTATTGCCACTCTCCTTTCTTCACCCTTTCAAAACTATAAATCAAAATTCTGGCATTTAGAACCCTAGTCATGAACATCATTTAATAAAATAAACTTAATCCTGTGCTGTTATTCAGTGGGTGGTAAAAACATGAACGAACACTAGCCTGAAACAACAGCAACAGGCTCAAACGGGGGAGGAGGGGGCGCGGATTCCAATTTCCTCTTTCACCATCTCTATTTTACTGAAAGAGCCAAAAAATGGACAGGGTGTGGCTAAATCTCACAAGAACTAGATGCTAAAAAGAAGTTGGTTTTTTTTTTGTTTGTTTTTTTAAGTTTTGGTAAATGTGTAACAAAGTGTGTTTTTGCAGTGGGTGAGATTGAAAGCTAATGTAATTTAGATCAATTTGTCAATCTACCAATTTGCTGTTACTTCCCAAAGATGGTGGGAAAATAAGCAAGGCTGCCTTCTACAACTGAAGAGAGGGGTGGAAAACATAATCGTGTTCTTATTCCCCTAGAGTAATTGATCCACAGATAATATTGGGTCAGGCATTTGTCTGACCAATATTGTTAAGAATCATTTAAATGGAAAATATGGATCAGGAGGTATTTCATTCAGAATTACTGATGTGCAGCTATTAATCTTGAGCGCAAATAATATTTGGGGAGTGGGAAAATCACTAACTGGAAGCTCGTGGTAAGCCCGTTTAAAAAAAAAAAAAAAAAACGCTGTGGGGAAATATCATTGGTGGAAGAAAATATAACTGAAAAACAGAAAACATTATCTACAAAAAAAAAATGCTTAAGCAAAGTAACCTTGTCACCTTCCCAAGTGCATCAATTATTTAAGCCTACACCAGCTGCTGGTGTGGCGCTGTGGGTTAATGCGCCAGACTACAAAGCCGTTTGAACTGCAAGATGGGCGGTTCAAGCTCACCAGCGGCTCCTTGGAAACCCTATACAGGCTCCGTATGAGGAATCGACTTGACAGCACTTAACAACAACAGCTGCTCCGGATGAGGCTTTCTGCTCCAGTAAAGATTTACAGCCTCGGAAACCTTGTTGTTGAGTTGGTTCCAACTCATAGCGACCCTGTTCAAAGTTTCCGAGGCTGTAAATCTTCACTGGAGCAGAAAGCCTCATCTTTCTCCGGCGGTGCAACTGGTAGTTTCGAACTGCTGACCTTGGGGGTTGCAGCTCCCTCCGAAACCCTGGACAGGGTCACTATTAGTCGGAACTACCACCACACCAGCTGCTCTTCCGAAACCCTGTGCTGGGTTGTTATAAGTCAGAACCGACTTGAGGGCACTTAACAATAGTAATGTGACACTATCTGGTAAGCACTCGACTGCTAACCACAATGTCAGCGGTTCAAACCTACCAGCAACTTTTTGGAATCCCTACTAGGAGCTCTGGTAGCGTAATGGTTAGGAATTGGGCTGCTAATCGCACGGTCAGAGGTTCAAAACTACTAGCTGTTCGGCGGGAGAAAGATGAGGCTTTCTGCTCCCATAAAGATTTGCAGCCTCGAAAACCCTGTGGGTCGCTATGAGTCGGAACCGACTCCACATCACAGCAACAACAACATACAGTATCACTGTGAGTCATACAGTATCACTGTGAGTCGGAACCAGCTGATTGCACTCAACAAAAGAGCTAACACAGAGACAAGCCCCCCCTCTATTTGTAGCTGACTCAACAAGAATGAAAAAAATACAGAAGATTGTAAAACCTGGAGGTTCAGATGAACCTGAAAGGTGTCTGTCTACTTAATGTTGAAACTAAGGACACAGAACTGGAGATTTGGGAATGGTCACAAGTGAAGGTAACTTGGTTCTAAACACTTCTCTCCCTTCTCTGGAGAATTAAGGACACCATGAAGTTGAACAGGTTTTGTAGATCCCCGGGGTAGGGTAGAGATTGTTTTGTGATGATGATTAATTAAAAGGAATCAAAGCAGGCATCTCCTTTTTCCTCTTGAGCCACAGTTATGGAGAGAAACTTGTGTTTTCTGTTGCTCAAAGTTATGTTCTCTGGCTTTCAATTAGCTTGCCGCCCCCCCTCCTGGCGCCCCGGATTTCTAATGCTGTGATACTGGGCCAGAAAAACGGACTCAACAAAATTGCAAAACAAAACGTGTGTTTGGCGTGTGTGTGTGTGTGTGTGTGTGTGTGTGTGTGTGTGTGTATGTAGGTTTTTACTGAAGATAATGAATTGCAACAGTTTAAGCACCAAATTTTAAAACTTGAAAATGTTGTATGAGTAATGAAGTTTTAAAAGAAGCAAAATGTGCCTGAGCGATGTATTTATAGTCCCTTTTTGTAAGAGGTTCCCTAAACCTCTGGGTGCATCAGCAAACTGTCCTCCTACGCGACCAAGCGTGCAGCTGTGATTTGGCCCCGGGCACCACCTACCCATAGTCTCTACCTAATGCATTTTACATTTGCACAGATAATAAAAGAGGCGGAGAGAAGGGGGTAAAAAAGAAAAGACGGGCCTTTTCCCCCCAGCGTTGTGTTTCTTTTTGTCTCGGTAGTCAGCTGACACATGGAAAATGTGGTGTACGGTTTTGTTTGCCTTTAATCTGTAATTAAGGATTCCTTGTCTGGGGCTTGCTACCTCTTTTCTCCTTCCCTCCCTGTCTCTCCATTCTCCAGCCCTCGATTCTGTCTGGCCCTGTGCGCCGCGGGTTTGAGATCGCCTGGTTGGGCCGCCCGCAGTCGGGCGGGCTGAGTGCAGGGGGCGCGGGTGGCACGCACCCGAGCACTGCGGCCGCGATTCCTCTTGAGTCTGTGCCTCAAGTCGGAGCAGCTGCACCCAAGTTGCCGGGAACTAGAAGGGCCCCCTTCGTGCGCCCTGGGGCCAGAAGGAACCCGCCCTTGATGCGCCGCTTTTCCCGCATGTTGGCAGGGGAGTCCGAGCTCTGGTGCGGTACCAGCCCTTGACGGGGGTCTCATCCAAAGTAGATGCTGCGAGAGTGATGCACTTCTTCTGGCACGAGAAAAATAGAGGGAGAGTGGCATTGAGGTCCCTGAGTAGTGATCAAACACCTCAGCGTTTTGGCGCTGCTAGAGGGCAGAACTGGAGGAGCCCCGGAAGCCTGGCGGGGCTCGACCAAGAGTTGCGGGGCAGAGCGAGTGCTGGGCTGCGGCCGCTCTCACACCCGCCGACTCGCTCCCTCCCACTGGCACGCGCACGCACCGACACGCGCGCACTGTCACGCACACACCTTGGCATGCACCCCGACACGCTCGCACTGACACTGTCACGCTGACACACAGCTGGTGTCCTTTCTGCCCTTTCTCATTTGTGCAATCATTGAATATTCCCTATCGGACATCCCCGGAAAGGAAACCCCGCTGTGGCGAGCAGAACTCACTCTCTAGGCGTCTAAGTAATGTGTTGAACTTGTTTCTTTGAGTTGGTGGCCAGTCCTCATATTCCTCTGTGAGTGAATACGAAGATGCACGAAGTAAAAATTGAAATACTGGTTGCCTCG
>NW_006408530.1:18999026-19063011 GCF_000296735.1 Chrysochloris asiatica
AGAGGCACCTAACAGCCAACAATAGAAAATGCATTAAGGCAGTATCTGCCAGGCACTTGGCTGAGCAGTTGACCTGCATTACACGTTGAGGCTTCCCAATAACCCGTGAGATCTGGGGTTTGGATGACTCATTTCTGATAGATAAAGAAATAGAGAGTTAAAGACACTAAGTGTTTGCTCAAGATCATCTATCTGGCTGCTCAAGATATGCTCATGATTCTAGTGAAAGGAGACAGGGTGTATCCAGGAGGGATCTGACCCCTCCTGTGTGAGCCCTGTTGGAGGGTGGAATCCTTTCTGGGTTCCTGGGAGCATGTCCTCAAAATATAAGAGAAGTTAGTAGCCCCTGGGTGGTGAAAAATAGTTAGTTTACTCAGCTGGAGGGGCATGTCCACCCTAATGTACCTCAGAGGAAAGGTTTGGCAATCTACTTCTGAAAAGAAAAAAAAAAAAAAAAATCACCATTGGGAACCTTGGGGAGCATGGTTCTACTCTGACACACATGGGGTCTCCGTAAGTCAGGGTTGACTTGACAGTAGTTAATTCTGGCATAGTACAAGGTAGAACCAGGTGAAAGGTAGGAGGAAAGGGCAGTATTTAGGTGGGAATAGAATCTTACCTCTCTTAGAGGGACCAGAGAGAGATTCAAGATGAAACTGATTTTGAAGTGGAAACAATCATTGCTATTGGTAATACTATTAATACCCACAGTCTTCCATTCAATTCCAAGACATAGCGACACTCTAGGACAGAGTAGAACTGCTCTCTAGGATTTCTGAGGCCGTAAGATAACGCACAAAATTTGGAGTTCAAGCCCACCACTTGCTCTGCGGAATAAAGAGGCTTTCTGCTCCCATAAAGATTTGTTGTTGTTGTTAGGTGCCATCAAGTCGGTACTGACTCATAGCGACCCTATGCACAGCAGAATGAAACACTGCCCCATCCTGGGCCAACCTCACTATTGTTACCACGCTTGAGTCCATCGATGCTGCCACTTGGCCAATCCATCTTTTTGGGGGTCTTCCTCTTTTTCTCTGACCCTCCACCTTACCAAACATGATATCCTTCTCCAGCAACTGCTCCCTGCTGACAATATGTCCAAAGTATGAGAGACGAAGTGTGACCATCCTGGCCTCCAAGGAGCACTCTGGCTGCACTTCTTTCAAAACGGATCTATTGGTTCTTTTGGCAGCCCATGGCACTTTCAGTATTCTCCTCCAACACCATAACTCAAAAGCATCAATTCTTTTACGGTCTTCCTTTTTCACTGTCCAGCTTTTGCATTCATGAGGTTATTGAAAATACCATGGCTTGGGTCAGGCGTACATTAGTCCTCAAGCTGACATCTTTGCTCTTCAACACTTTTAAAAAGGTCTTGTGTAGCAGATTTGCCTAATGCAATACGTCATTTGATTTCTTGACAGCTGTTTCCGTGAGTGTTGTCAGTTGATCCAAAAAGAATGAAGTCCTTGACAACATAAAGTTTTACAGCCTTGGAAATCCTATGCAGGGCCACTCTGAGTCAGAAAAAACTCAATGGCAAAGAGTGAGTGAGTGAGTTAAGGAAATCTTTGTGGGAACAGACTGCCACATCTTTCTTCTATGGAGCAGAGGGTGGCTTCGAAACACCAACAGTGTGGTTAGCAGGCTTTCAACCCACTGTGCAACTAGGACTCCTTAATACTATTAATAGTAGAATTACTTGTTGAAGAGTAACAAGGCTAAGGAATGGGTGGTGAAAATGGTTAATGTGCTCAACAGCTAACAGGAAAGTTTGCAGGTTTGAATCCACCCACAGGTACCGCAGAAGAAAGTCCTGGCAATTTATTTACAAAAAACTCTACTCCCACACACAGGGGATTGGCCTGAGTGGGGGATCAACTCAAAAGCAACTGGTTTTTAATGGAGCAGAGAGAAAATAGAAGAAGGAAACAGGGAAGGAAAGAAGGAAGAGCTATGGGAGGAGGTGGGGACTCAGTTTAGGGCTGACCTTGACTTTTTTTGTCTCACCAGGACAGAATGGCTCTGCTAAGACCTCTGAGGAACACCAGTCCCGGGTGCGGGGTCTGCAGTCCCCTGGACAGAAAGCCACAGCTGGCTAAGGCAATTTCTTCTCCCCCACCCCCACCCCCATCCACCAGGACCCTTATCTTAGATTTCAAACTATTTCTCCTACTAGCAGTTAATACTGTCTTGGTTTTGTTTTTGTATCAGGACGAAGATGGGAAAAGGAGTTAAGTGTTATTTGGACAGGGACATACTTAGGAGCATCTCAGTGACTCATTGGATCTCATTAAATTTTATAAAGATTTGGAGAAAGTTTGAAATCTCTAAATATTTTTCAAGTTCCCCACCAGGATAATTGATAATTAGTTATTTTAGTGTATACATTTAGAATTGTATGCAGGAAAAAAATTTGGTTCTTGTTCTTGGTTTGAACAAAACTCTTAATTTCTGCCCTAGATTTTAGCATCACTTTGTCTTTCTCATTGACAGAGGTTGTATACAAGAAATGAACACGGGTGGCCAAAAATGAGAAGCAGCCTGACATGTTCTGACCATGGTCAGATATTCTCCCACAGGTTTCACTCAAACTGTGATTTCAAATATAGCAGTCAGTTGGTTAAAACGTTGAAAAGTTGTAAAACAAGGTTGGGAGAGTGGCTTACTTAAGCCTACCCTTGGAAGGCTGAACAAGAAGACATGAGGGGGGTGCATCTAGGAGAGACTGTCTGTAAACAGTTATAATCAGTGGCTTCAAAAATCAAAAAACTATTAAACTACTAGATTCATAATGTATTCATCACAACAGAATGTTGTAAATCTGAGAATAATGTTTGAAAACCAAGTGCCTTCTACTTTGTGAGAGGGTAAGTAAAAAAAATGCTGCTATAAAACTATAAAAACCTTAATTATGCAAAAATAATTTAAAAATATTCAACATAATATACACTTCTGATGGTGGTGTTTCTGTCTCTCTAACCCTTAATGCGTTGGACTGCAAATGTGGTTTGAACCCCAAGATTGGCAGTTCAACCTCACCAGCAGCTCCTTAGAAACTCTGTGCAAGGTTTCTATGGGTCAGAACTGACTCAACAGCACTTACCAACAACAACCCCTACTGAACGTGAAAAGGACTTGATATACCTATTGATGAAGACCAAAGACAACCACCTTCAGTATGGGTTGCACATCAATGTAAAGAAAAAAATAATCCTCACCACTGGATCAAAAAATAACATCATGATAAATGAGAAAAGATTGAAGCTGTCAAAGACTTCATTTTGCTCAGATTCACTATCAACACTCATGGAAGCAGTAGTCAATTCAAAACAACGTAGTGCATTAGGCAAATATGCTGCCAAAGATCTCTTTAAAATGTTCAAAAGCAAAGATGTCAATTTGCTGTAACTGTGAACATGACCCAATCTATGTGAAATAGCCTCATATGCATGTAAAAGTTAGGCAACGAATAAGGAAGACTGTAGAAGAATTGTTGCAGTTGAGTTAACGGTGTCAGAGAAGAATATTAAAAGCACCAAAGAGTCCTGGTGTGATGTTGTCAGATAAGCACTGGACTGCTAACCATAAGGTCAGCAGTTCAAACCAACCAGCAGCTCCTTGGAAACCCTATACAGGGCCGCTAGGAGTCAGAACTGACTTGTAGACACTTAACAACAATAATAACATGGACTACCAGAAGAACAAACAAATCTGTGTTGGAAGAAGTACATCCAGAATGTTCCTTAGAAGCCAGGAAGACGAGACTATCTCTCATACTTCAGACACGTTATCAGGAGAGACCAGTCCCTGGAGAAGGACATCATCATGTTTGGTAAAGTGAAAGGTTGGTGAAAAAGAGGAAGACCCCAATGAGATGGATTGGCACAGTAGCAGCAGCCATCGTCTTAGGGCTAACAATTTTGAGGATGACGCAGGGTTGGGTAGTGTTTTGTTCTGTTGTGCATAGACTCACTATGAGTTGGAACCGACTGGACAGCACCTAACAACAATGGAGTCTGGTGTGGCACTGTGGGCTGAAGCACTCACTCATGGTCCGTTTGAACCATAAGGTCAGTGGTTCAGACTCACCAGTCTCTCCTTGGAAATCCTATACAGGGTTTCTATGAGTTGGGATTGACTCAACTGTACTTAACAACAGCAGCAACAAGAAAAACAACAACCCATCACAGAAGACTTCTGCTCTCTTTGATTTATACCACATCAAAAGGGTAGTTATGGTATCTTCAAGGAACTCAAATCAAGTTCCTTTTATATGAGCTTTAAATATGGGGAGCAAAAGATGTCTGAAGGTACAAGACCATGACTGTAAGATAGATGGGGTAAGGCTTCCCAGTAAAATTCTAATAAGACAGCCCTTGCTACTCTCAAAGAATGAGCAGGCGTATTGTCATGTTGTGTGTGTGTGTGGAGGGGGGGCGGGATTCTTGGTGCAACTCTCCTGGCCTTTTTCTAACGAATGAAGTTTTCAGTTTTCTTAAAACTTGGTAGATTGTTTTGAGGAAAACAAGATTAACGCTTTGGCATCCCAAAAGAGCAGTCTCCATAACCTTCTGAGCTGGCCTTTCTGCTTTAAATTGAATTGACCCAGCATATCCCCTTAGAAGTTACTGTTTTGATTGGACCTTCTTTTGGACGGCTCATCCTGACAAGACTATGTGTGACAAGTGTCTCACAGAGAGAACTTGTCTGCAGCCACCACTGATGGCAGAGAAAATATGCTTTGTTTGGAAAACCTATGCATCTATGAACTGGATCCCTAGTAATAATACTTTTATATTTACCCTGGTACATCAAGTCATCAGATGAGTGTCTGTTCCAAAGTGTGGCAAAGGGTTAAAGCTATAATTTTAGGAAAGAATCTCAGGAAATAACATTGTTTTAAGATCTGATCATTCCTTCCTAGCAATCATATCCCCAAAGAAAAAAATACATGAATATTTTTTGAAATCATGATAATGTTTTTCATTTGAGTTCAAGTGTCAGGCTGGGTTCCCTTGTGCATTGCCAGGGGTGGATTACCCAGTGAGCAAGGTATGCACGGGCTTATTTGTGCTTATTTACTAATCTGAAGTAAACAATTTCACATGGATTTGACCTTATGATGTGAAAAACATGTAACTGTCCATTTATGGATTAGTATGTAAGTACAAGTAAGCCCGTGCTTACTTTGCTTACTGGGTACTCGGTTCCTGTCATGGATGGTAAATTTGAAGAGACTGATTCTGTAGGAAGGTCCTGTGGTGTTGGGAGAGTGACAGATGCCAGCCATACAGAGAAACAGAATCTTTGATGTGATGAAAAAAATGTGAAATTGTTCCCTACAGATTAGTACATAAACCCACATGTAAGCCCGTGCTTACCTTACTTATTGGGTAATTTGACACTGGGTATCTAAGTGTTTTTAAAACTGGGAGGACACTTTCACTACTATGAAAACTGATGAGCCAATGAAGGGGAACTTCTGTTAACTCCATAATAGCAGGTTATGTAGTAAATGAAGGCTGATGGTCAAATAGCCAATTATGGTATAAATATCCGTTGTTTACAGAGAGGTGTTAAATGAGCCTTTGGAGTACAAAAGATTAGGCCCATCTAAACTACAATTTGTTCTTCAACCCATTATGTCTTTCCTTAAAAAGGCCAGCGCCATTGTAGGTAGTATGCACACAGAGCATACTTCTGTATGTTGATTTTAGTTTGCTTTATTTCAATGCACACTGTTGTTTACTTTTTAAAATTTAAATAAATGTCAGCATTGTATAATTTCTATGTTAACAAAGCAGTGAGCAAAATCCCTTGTATGTTTATAAAATATTATTGTTTAATTCACATAGTTTAGAAATTCCAAATGTTGAGAATAGGAAGGAGGCCAAATACCATCTGTTTATAACTATGATGCATCGTAATATGTGTACTTTTAAAAGGAGTTTGGTCAATCATGCCACTATTTTATCTGCTCAGAATATGTTGAAGATTTAAAATGTAATTTACAGGATTACTTTTAGTGCACTGCATCCAACTGTGAGTTGTAAAGAAATCGGTCTCTTCTGTTTTTCTCAAATTAATCATGTAACAGCCCCAATTAATGGATGCTGTTAAATGTGTCGCTTTTTGCTTAGCTCCAGAATTCTTCTAACTTTAGCTCAGTCCACTTTCTTGATGCTGATAAAAACTCCAAGGACAAATGAAACAAAACACTCCTAGCTGTGTCTCTCTGCCAGGAGACAGTCACTTAGAATGGGAGGCAGGGGATGGTAGCTAATAATTAACTAACATCAGCCCTGAGAAATTACCTGTGAAATACCCCTTGGTACTGGGTTGAAAAACAACATTTGACATCCTTAGTTTTAAAATAGTATGTTCTTGTCCCTGAGGCTTCCGATTTAACTTACCTTTTATTTCAAATACATCTAATTGCATACCATGTTAACAAAGGGAGTACACTTATTTCCAGTAGATGAGCAGGGCTTTTTTGTTTATTTATTTTTTTCTTTTTAAGTAACAAACTTAAGTTCTTTACTTAGGAACTCTCTCCTGACTTACAAACTAGAGCAAATGGGCCTTCAACCCTGTACTCACATAATTTATCTAAATTTTGAATTCCAAAAGTGGTTAGGGTCTCCCACATCAGGGAATGGAGCTCTTCTCCAGGAAGAAGAAACTGGCAAATAAACTCTGATGTTCTTAAAAATAAAGAGAGAGAGAGATTGAAATATGCGATAAAAAGACATTTATTAGTAAATGATAGTCGATTGATTGAGCTTTTCATGAAGCAAACCAGTTTCTGTTAAGTCAACATTGACTCAAGGCAACCCTAATAGCTATACCTTAGAATGCATCCATGGACAAATACATGTAGAGATTTGAAAAAGAATTCCCAATAAACATGGGCATGTCCTGTATGTTTTGCTTGTCAGTTGAGTGAACAAATGGTGCTGTACAAAGTTGTTTCTCTATACTATTTAGCAATATCTGTTTTCATAAATATTACTGTTGGAAGCTTCACCTAATAAAATTGCATCTTTCTAGATTTTTTGCTTTCACATAATGAAGGGTACCTTATCCAGGTAAACAAACTTGACTTGAATGTTTTTTCGTAAATATGATTATTATATTTTTAAAGTTAGTTTGTTTTCTTTCTGCTTAGGTTTTGTTCCTCAAAAATGAATCAATTTAGCTAATGTTCTTAAGCATTAGACATTAGAGAAATGCAGATCAAAACAACAATGAGATATCATCTTATTCCAGCATTACTAGCAAAGTTCAAAACACAAAACAGCGAATGTTAGGGAGGGTGTAGCTAGACTAGAAGCCTCCTACATTGCTGGAGGGACTGTAAAATGCTGCGGCCACTGTGGAAAATGGTACGGCGCATCCTCCAAAATTTGGAAATAGAAACACTGTCCGACCCAGCAAGCCTCTACTTGATGCATATTTGTGAGACATAAGAGCCATGCCACAAAGAGCTAAATGTGCATCCATTTTCTTTCTTTTTTTTTTTCCATCAGGAGATATTTTAAATTACTATCAGTTTGAAAAGAGCCGAGTAGTTCAGACATCAGGAATTGGTGAGCTTAAATTCCAGTTTCATTTTTTATATTCAGAACTTTCTTTTTTTAACTTGAGTACAGATTTACAGACAAGATCATCAGTTTTATATTCAACAAATCATACACTGTGTTTCATCTGAATGATTACAATCCCCTCCATACAACAACAGTTGTCCTGCTTCCTCCCTGTACAAATTTGTGCCCATGTACAAATATCCTCTTTCAAACGCTTATATATTTGTGGGATATATATGTATACATATATGTATATATATCCCACAAATATATAAGCGTTTGAAAGAGGATATTTTGCAAAACCATTTGAAATGCAAGGTCGGTGGTTCAAGCTCACCAGCTGCTCCTCAGAAACCCTATACAGGGTCACTATGGGTCAGAATCAACTCAACGGCACTTCACAATAACAGCAATACATATACATATATACCCCACTCTTCCTCCCATACCACTTCAGCCTGTGTCATTGTCCATCTATGTACACGTTGTTGTTGTTGTTAAGTGCCGTTGAGTCTTTCTAGACTCATAGCAACCCTGTATAAGGTTTCTGAGAAGCAGCTGGTGGGTTTGAACTACCAACTTTGTGGTTCACAGTACAGATCCTATAGCTCCACACCAGGAGTCCTGTTTTTCTAAGTTTTATACACCCATATTCATTGCAGCACTGTTCAGAATAGCAAAACAAATGGACACAACCTAGCCCATTCGTGGAAGAATGGATAAACAAACTTTGGTCCATACACACAGTGGAATACTATGAAATGGTAAAGAATAAGGATGAAACTATGAAACACCCCATGACATGGATAAACCTGGAGGTCATTATGTTGGATGAAATTAGTCAATCACAAAAGGACAAATATTGTATGAGACCACTATTGTAGAAAGCTGAGTAAAGGTTTTCATGCTAAAAGAAACATTCTTTGAAGGTCACCATGGATGGGAGAGAAGGGGAAGTGATTCACTGCCTACAGGGAAAATGAGATCCGTTGGCACAGTGGCAGCAACCATGGGCTCAAGTGTCACAGTGACTGTGATGATGGTATAGGACCTGGCAGTGTTTCTTTCTGTTGTGTATATAGTTGTTGCAGTTCAGAACCAACTTAACAAAACCCAATAACAATTAAAGAGGGCACACATGTGTAAATTTGGGGAACAGAGAAGGCAATATGTAACAAGAGGGAAATAGGGAGAAGAGGGATGAAGGCAGGAGAAGACACAGGGTAAAGTGCAAGAGTTAAAGAAAACAGAGGTAAATATTGTTATATCCACAATCCTGCAATAACAGTGACCTATGGGTTATTGTTAAAATTGCTGTGAAATGCCCATGAGTTGGTTCTGACACATAGTGACCCTGTATAGGATTTTCAAGGCAGTAAATCTTTGTGTAAGCAGAAAGCCTCATCTTTCTCCCAAGAAGTAGCTGATGTGCTTGAACAACCAACCTTGTGGTTTGCAGTCTAGTGTTTATCCCACCGAACCACCGGGTTCCTGACCTACAGGTAGATACACGTATAGATACACAGGCTGAATAGGTGTAGGAGGCAAAGTGAGAGTATACCCGCATATATACACAAGTATAAAAGAGGATTTTTGTATATGGGTATTTACCTTTGCTGCAAATGTATCTATGAATGTGATGAAACATATTGTTTCTGTTAAGTGCTCTTGAGTTGGTTCCAACTTATAGACACCTTGAATAGAGTTTCCAAAGAGTAGCTGGTGAGTTTGAGCCATCAACCTTGCAGACTGTAGAATAAGCAGTACAGTGCTTATCCTACAATGTCACATCAGGACTCCGTGATGAAACATGGTGCTGGTAGTATGCCGTGGAGTCAGTTCTGACTTCTAACAACCCTGTATAGGGTTTCCAAGGCTATAAATCTTTATGGAAGCAGAAAGCCTCATCTTTCTCCCATGGAACAGCTGGTGGTTTTGAACTGCTGACCTTGAGTAGCAGCCCAACTCAGCTTGTAACTACTATACTATCAGAGCTCCTTGAGATGGAACATACAGAGAGTAAAATTATGAAAACTTCTTAGACATTACCAAATACCTTGAGAAAATGACTTGCTGGGCCTGGGAACTCAGGACACAGTATCCAGGGACACCGTGCTCAACCGGCATAACATAGTCCACAAAGACAATAATCTATGTGCTACTTTGATGAGTACAGACTGGGATCTTACGGGTTCGTGAATAGCCATCTAAGATGCATTGATCTCTCCCTGTCTAAAGGAAAGAATAACAATGAAAATTGAGGATGCTTGGAAACAATTAACCCAGTGGACTAGTGGGCCATGTGAACAACGTGGTCTATCCTCCACAGCTCTGAGAACAGCAGAACTAGATGGTGCCCGGCTACCACTACCAACTGTTTTGAAAGAGATCATATTAGAAGGTCCTGAATTTAGTGGAAGGAAAAGTGGAACAAAACTCAAAATCATAGGCGAGAACAGGCTTACTGGTAAGATGGAAACTGATGGAACCCTGAGACTATGGCCCTTGGTCACCCTTCAGCTCTAGAACTTAACTCACTCCTGCACTTCAATTTTCAGTCAAGCAATAGATACATATATAGGGAAGACAACAATACTAGTGAGGTGCATACACCATAGAATGGTCAGCCATTCAAGATCAAAGGGCAGCATTTACCTACGGATAAAACTCAGAAGGGCTAGGGAAGAAGGAAGAATGGAAACAAGAAATAAAAAACAAGAAACAGCGGGGCAGCTGGATATGTGATTGTACACTGAAGAAATTAAAATCATTTAAATGAAACGAAATGCATGATTTGTTGAATGTAAAACTGATGATCTGTAAAGTTTCACTTAATAAAAAGTTTTTTAAAAAATGAATCACTTGAGTATGTTGTAGAGAAATATGCAAGCTTGTTTTTCTTTCAGTTATAATAAGAAAATGCCAAACTCATTTTTCCTAAGTAGCTCAAGTTCTCAAAGTAAGATAAAAAGTACAAAAAAAAAAAAAAAAAAGAAGAAATGCAAGAGATAAAGAAAAAGAAACTGGAGAAAATAAAGGAGAAGAGAAAATGAGAGAAGCAGAAGATGGAAATAATACTCAGGCTTATCAAACAAAGGTTTCAAAATTGCTTTGACTTGAATGTTGTCAGTTGTGACACATAGTGACCCTGTATAGAGCTTCGAAGGAGAAGCTGGTGGGTTTGAACTGGATATCAGCTCAGTGCTTATACTGTAGCACCACACCAGTACTCAAAGCATCATCATTTTCAACCAAAACCTGGATTGTTGTGCTCATATACTGAACGATTAAAGGAAATTCTTAAGTAACCTCTGTTGATGTTTGTGGGTACATTTTTTCATTTAAGCCCAACATGTGTGCATTAAGTGAATACTGTCAAATTGATTCAGACTCAGCAACAGTACAGGAGTGACTCAGAGACATTGCGGGTTTGGTTCCAGACCACCGTAATAAAATAAGCATCTCCACAAAGAGTTACAGGCAGTTTTTGGTTTCCAAGTGCATATAAAAGTTATGTTTGAACTATACTATAATCCTGGTGGGGTCCTCGTGGCGCTGTAGGTTACTGAGCCAGACTGCAAAGCCATTTGAACTGCAAGGTCGGCGGTTCAAGCTTACCAGCTGCTCCTCACAAACCCTATTCAGGGTCACTATGAGTCAGAATCTACTCAACGGCACTTAACAACAACATAGTCCTGGTGTGGCACTGTAGGACCAGGACTGCTAATCATAATAAGGTAGGCTGCTCAAACCCACCAACTTCTTGTAAAACCTATACAGGCCACAATGAGTCAGAACTGACTTAACGACACTTAACAACAACAACAACATAGTCTATGAAATGCACAAGAATGTTATGGAAAAGTTTGGAGTACTGTGAGAATTACTAAAATCTGACACAGAGACACAAAGTGAGCACGTGCTTTTGGAAAAATGCCCCAAATAGACATGCTTAACATAGGACTTCCACTTTAAATTTGTAAAAAAATACAGTATCTGTAGAGTGCAGTAAAGTGAAGTGCAGCAAAATGTCTGCAACATTGGTGTTGTTGTTAAGTGACTTCGGGTGGGTTCTGACTCATAGCAACCTTGTATAAAATTTCCAAGGAACGGCTGTGGGTTTTAACAATTAAGCAGTCCAGTGCTTATATGACAGTGCCACACCAGACTACTCTAGCCAGGTATATACAGTGCATGCAAATACAAAGGTATAGCTCATGGCAAAATTACATGTACCAGTGATTGTTGTGTCATTGAGTTGGTTCTGTATAAGATTTCTGAGGAGCAGTTGGTGGGTTTGAACCACCACCTTTGATGTTAGCAGTCCATTGCTTATCTTACAGCCCACACCAGGACTCCATACCTGTATTAGATGTCTATATTTGCATCATGGGAGATTTAGAAGAGAACTAGAGGTATAACCTACTTTTAAGACCTGTAAAATCTAGAATAAACCATAAATTCATTAAATATACAAAACTATGAATAATGCATTGTTATTTATTATCTACTGTAGCATGTATAAAAGATTATTCTAAATGCAAAAATTCTTCAGACATCCTTTCTTTTGAGTATTTTTGTTGTTGTTGCTAAGTACCATCAACTCAATTTTGACTCATAGCAACCCTGTATAGGGTTTCCAAGGAGCAGCTGGTGAGCTTGAACCACCGAGCTTGCATGTATTTAATTGCTAAGCAAGTTAATCAAGTCTTAAAATGTATAAACCCTTTGGAAACTCCCAAATCTAATGGATGTAGGTAAATATATAATCAAAATTGAAATTGGCATGAGGTATGCATGTTGTTGCCATTGTTGTAATGTGCTGTGGAAGCAGTTCCGACTCATAGCGACCCTGTACAGGGTTTCCGAGGCTGTAAATCTTTACAGGAGCAGAAAGCCTCATCTTTCTCCCACGGAACAGCTGGTAGTTTCGAACTGCTGACCCTGAGGTTCGCAGCCCAATTGATAACCACTACGCTAGGTATGCATGTTACCCTCTCTTTATTGCTGACATAGAAAACCATAGCAATAACACACCATATGCACATAAGCCTTTGCTTCTGTCATGTTATCTTGACAATCACAAATCACTTTATAAAGTATGTTTTAATGAGTTGCCATAGACTCCAAAAGTAAAGCTATTTTTCATTTTTGAATGGGTATTTGTAGGTGTTATATTTAAATGAGTAGTTCTCTGGGTAGTGCAGACTTGACTATTAGTGAAAGTTTGGTGCTTCAAAAGAAACTACAGGAGCCTAGATCCAGAGGACATGGAGGAAGGTAGAATCTCCACTGAGTAGTATCCAATCTGTCTGGGCTGGGCTCATGAAAGGAGATGGGGATAGCACTCACGTGGTACAATAATGAATCATTGTTATCAGGACTGACTGTGAGGGTTGGAAATGTAAAGGTAGACATTTTGTAGCCAAAGGAAAAGAGTGGTTGACTTTGCAGTCCAAGAGCAGAGGTTCCTGGGATCATCAAGGGAGAAGAGAGGAGTGCGGGACCCTATCCAGACAACAGTGGTGCCAGAGATGGAGACAGAGACAATGACGTGGAGAGATGGAGTGGCTGGGAACCCTGGACTCGGAGGAAGGGCTGTGTGCTGACAGCTTTGCGGGGGTGGGGAGTTGTAGGGTGTGTCTTTTAGTTGGTTGATGATGTATGAGGGGATTGTAACCATGGCAGTGTAATGATATATGTAAAGGATGAATGTAAAACTAATGTTTTCCCATGTAAACTATCACATAATTCACCAAAAAAAAAAAGAACCTACAGGTGCCTCAGCCTGGCCTAGAGACCTGTCTCTGAAAAGTCACAACCTCAAAAGCTCTATGGAGTGGTTCTACTCTGCACACATGGGTTGCATTCATTGGAAATGAATCGATGACAACCAACAACAGTAGCTAAATTGAGTAAATGGTAAAAGAAAGCATTAAGAATGAGAATTGTAAATGGGAGGAAATTTGCTTCCTCCAGTGAATCTAAAGTACACCAGAATGATTTTGTTTTTTATGAAGAATAACTAGCCCAAACAAAAATCAATTGAGAACTTAAACTAAACAAATAACAACAATTTACTTTTTTAGGAGAGAAATACAGTAAGTAGTAAACTAATCCATTTTAAAAATTAAGAAGAAAAGACAAAATTTAATACACACATTGTTGTTGTTGTTAAGTACTGTCAAGTCAAACCCAACTCATTTTATTGTTTTTAATTGCCATTGGTCGGTTCAGACTCATAGCAACCCTGTGAAGGGTTTCCGAGTAGCGGTGGTGGGTTTGAATCACTGACCTTATGGGTAGCAGTGCAGTGCTTTCCTACTGCCCCACACCAGCACTCCAATATACACAGTAGATATAAATATTCTTCATTTTCATTTAAAAGTCCATGAATTAAATGGAAAAAAAGGCTGAGTATAACAAGGTAATTAACTTTTTACTCCTTCGGTCTTAAAAGAAAGAATTAGGTAAGTTGTCTTTTACATTTAGACACACAACATACTCAGAGATCAAATCTGTCTTTGAATTCTAGTAGCTGTCCTCATCAAACCCAAGTCTTGTTACTGCCTTACTCTACTGTTGGTGCTCCAAGATCTCAGTTTGGTTCCAGACAACCACAATTCCTGTCTCCAATCACAGGTATCTTGGTTTGGTGCTATGGAATAGTCACTAGACTGCTAACCACAAAGTCAGTGGTTCAAACTTGCCAGCTGCTCCTCGGAAACTCTATACAGGGAAATTGAGTCTGAACCAACTTGATAGCACTGAATAACAACTAACAGCTAACCAGCATCTGGGTTCTTATCTTATTCTCTTTTTTTTTTTTTAAGGTTTTTATTGTGGATTGAGTGAAAATGTTCAGGGCACATCATTGGTTTCACATTCAAACATTCATATACCTTGTTTCATTACATTGCTTATAATCCCCTCCACATACCATCAGTTAACAGAGTTTCTCTCTATCCTCTTTACCTTTTTTGGGGGGGGGGGGGGGGGAAACTTTGCCTTTTTGGAATTTACAGTCTCGGCTTTTAGGGAAGGTTTTTACATTTATCTGTGGATATCCAGGGCTCATGTATGGAATTACTAACCAGCATAACTGAATAATCAGATGAGGGACAGTTTGCTATGTCTGCTAGGTGGCTAAAGTCTGATCCTCAGAGCCTATGGTTTGGACAGTCAGCAATGCTTGGGCCCACAGGGCCTTGAACTCCTGACCGGGTCTATCAGATTCCCCCTTATTTATTATTTGTTTAAGGGAAGCTGCCTGTCTTAGGCAGTCAGTGCAAATTCCTCAGTCTTACTCGTCATTGAAACTCATTGCAGCATGGCAATGGCTCTGTCTTAGGTTGCCGAGGTTCCACGTGATCCTTACCCGTCTCTGGCCACACGTCCAGCATAAACAGCCACCATCCGAAGAAGGCAGGGAGGAAGGAGACCGGCTGGGGACCCCACACGCAAAATGTTACCAGACCACCACCTGCTCTAAGGCGACCAAGCAGGATCACTATGCTGAGGTTCAACCAAGTTCACAGGGGAACTTAATCTCTGGCAGAGGTAGCAAATTAGTAGCCACTCAGTTCTCAACTTGAGAATTACTTTTATCAGAAATTTGAGCATGTAGCTGATGAATATCCACAGACAAGTGTATATTGTTCCACAACCTCCTACAATGCTGTTGAATTAATTTCCAATCAAGTTTTGGTTTACTGAAAAAATAACACAGATCTACTTATACAGTGAATAACCTTAGCTGAGAGTGTAAACTGGTTATATTGAATCTTATTTCCCTTAAGCAATCTTCCTTTCTCTAGAGCATTTAGTCCGTATTGTAAACCTTTATCTATTTACTCTTGGATCATGTGAGTGAGACTAATATCCCTAGACAGTTAATTTACATGGTGGGTTATCTTATTCTCTTGAACCTTCTACAGACTGAATCTGTTATCTAGTATTCTTTTCATTACGGTTTATTGCTCTTCATAGCCTAAGATGTATTTTTTTCATCCATCATCTAATTCAGTATTTACAATACCTTTGTGATATAGATAAACTATAGGTTTACTCTCAAACTTTACAACAAGCGACTCAAACCCATACTGCTATTACATTGCAGAACTGGGACTGGAAGCTGTATCATATTATTTCCCTCTTCCCCTTCAACTGGATTTCATGCTTTGTTCTTCATTTGAGTTGTGGCGATGGTGGTTGTGTGCCGTCAAGTCAGTTCCGAACCTCTGTATAGGGTTTCCAAGGCTATAAGTCTTTATGGGAGCAGAAAGCCTCACGCACAGTGGCTGGTATATTCAAACTGCTGACCTTGTGCTTAGTAGCTCAACTCATAACCCATTATACTATCAGGGCTCTTGAATTGTGTACATGAATAAATCAGAATTATTGTTTTTGTATTGAGGGAAGGAGAAAGAAGAAAAGGGAAGAAAAAGGTTGAACATGGAGGGAAAGAAAAAGAAGAAAAAAATCCTTGCGGGTTTTTCTGTGAAATGGGAAAAGATAAATATTACAACTGCTTAAGAAATTAGTAGGACTGAAGGAAGCAGGGTAGAGAGAAGGAAACGATGTTTGTATGATATTGAATGGAGTGACATAGCAAGTACTTAAACATAACATAACCAGCATGGAATTTCCTATACTGGGATGTAGTTGATTACTTTTTAAAAGCATATATTCAGAGTATGTTACACTCAACTGCAAGCTTTTGCCTCATTATAACCTGCACTTTACCCCAAGTCTCCACTGAAATCCTGCACAAAACTGACTTGATTTAGTTCCACTTTAGGGGAATGAAGGCATCAGTTAGGTGTAGAGGAAGCAGACCAAGGTGTGCCATTGCAAAAGTTGTGATTGAGACATAAAATCCAGTGAAAATAGGAAATAGGAGCAAGAAAGGGTTATGAGAAATGCAAGTCCTCTGAAAGTTACTACAAAGAACCAAGGAAAGCCTTAATGCAGGAAGTCTTGGGAAAAATCAGACAGCTGATTCTTGATGTGGTAGACACATTTGATAGCTTTGGTTGGCTCAACACCTACCTGCCCTTTTATCATAATCTCAAGTTCTATGAGGGTAAAAAAAAGTCTTGCTACAAATTCGTAGAAACTTTTATTAAATAAAAATATCAAAATGTGAATCTGTAGTTCTTGACACATCCTGCATCTACATCTATATACTTCTGAAGACAGTGTTTCCATCTCTCTAATTCTTGCCCCCAATATTCTGCACACCTTGATTTATAGCACGTCAGAACGACAGTTTTGACATTCTCAAGGGACTCAAATCATGTTCCTTTTAAATGCCCTTTAAGTTTGGAAAACACAAAGAAGTCTGAAGGGTCACAAGCAGAGCTGTAGGGTAGATGGAATAAACTTTCCCATTGAAATTCTCTTAAGGAAGGCCATGCTAACCTGGAAGAATGAGTAAGCACATTGTGTGTGTGTGGGGGGGGGGAGGCTGGGGACTCCTTAGTGCAGCTCTCCTGGCTTTTTACTCATCAATGCAGTTTGCCATTTTCTTAACATTTCTTCATAAGAAGTCCCCAGGATCGTCCTTTGTCCTTTGAGACAATCTATCAAGATTATCCCTTTGGATTCCTACAAAAGAGTCATCATAACCTTCTGAGGTGACCTCTCTACCTTAAATCTAATTGGCCTAGCAGATCCCCTCAGAAGTCACTGTTTTGATTCAACCTTTTTTGGGAGTCATCCTAACAAAACTAAGACAAGTATATTACCAAGAGAAGTTCTTTGCAGCCATTCACTGGTTGCAGAGACATATTAAACATATATGAATTAGAGCCCTAGTAGCAATACATGTTTGTATGTCAGAATCTAAGTTCTGTCTATGAAGTTCTAGTCCTTTCATATTGAATATAATCAGGCATGAAATTTGAATCTTGTCCTGAATAGAGGAAACAACGGACAACATAGACTTCTAGTTTATCTGACATAGTACATCCCAACCAGACTATTCCCATCAGAAGACAACTGTTGGATTCTTTTTCCTAACTTCTACAACTCCTGGGGTTCCTACAAACTCTAAGCTCAGATGTCCAGCCTTCCTCTGATATAATTCTTTATCCATTAGAAGGCTGTTAGATAAAAGAAACAGAAAACATTGGCTTAACTGACTTACCCTGTAAGGGAAATTTTGTGATTTCAGATAGCAAAAAGTATAGATAAATCTTTCCACTCTGACATCCTCAGCATTTTAGTCTACTTTTGGATAGCCTCCTTTGGTCACAAGACAGCTTTGACCATTTAACCATCACATCCTCTTAACATCTCCTTTTCTAGACTCAGTAGAAGGGGCTTTTCCTTAATTGTATCTTTCTGTAATCCAGAAAAAAACTTTCCCAAAAGCCCATCAGGAGACTTTCCCATGTGCCTCATATGTCCATGCATAAACTGGCAGTGGGAATGGGAACAATTTCTACCAACTTGGACTTAACACTGAGTCATTTAGGAGAGGGATATGCAGATGCATTCACAAAATAAGTGTTAGTTCACAAAGACAAGAGTAAGGGAGGACATGACAGTTAGGTAGATGACCCACTTTTTTCCAATAAATGTGTTTACATCAAATATACTCAGACTTGATCTCAATTGCTTATAAGCAAAAAATTTTAATTCACCTACTTGTATTAAAGCTATTTTTAGAGTTATGGTGTGATGCTGTAGGATAAGCACTGAACTGCTAGCTACAAGGTTGATGGTTCAAATCTACTAGTCACTCTTTGGAAATCCTGTTCAGAGTCAATATGAAACGGAACCAACTCAGTGGCACTTAACAGCTTTTCTTGGGACTGTTTAAATTTTTGATAGTTTTCTTATTATGCTATGGTGGTTGTTGTGGTGGTAGTGGTGATATGCAGTGGAGTTGGTTCTAACTCATAGTGATCCTGAATAGGGATTCTGAGGCTGTAGCTCTGTATGGGACCAGAAAACCTTATCTTTCTCCCACACTAGATTGGAACTGCTGACCTTGTGGTTAGTAGCCCAGCTTGTAATCCCCTATGATCCTTTATTATACTATATGTATATATACATTGCTCTCTTAAGTATGTATATATCAATGTTGTTCTTTATAATTCTGAATGTTTTTATGTATATGAATAAATGACTTGTTTTCAGAAATATATTTTTCCATCTTCTAGGTATCATCCATTTATTGATTTTGACCTTAAATGTCGCAATAATGTTCAACTACTTGCAAACATTTAAATGCTCGACTACTAGCTAAAAGTCTGGCAATCCAAACCTACCCAAAGGCACATCAGAATATTGTTGTTGTGTGCTATCCAGTCTGTTCCAACTTATAGCGACCCTGCATACGGTTTTCCAGGGAGCAGATGGTAGGCTTGAAGCACTGATTTTACAGTTAGTAGTATAGTCCTGGTGTGGCACTGTGAGATTAAGCACTAGACCACAAGGTTGGTTTGAACTACAAGGTCGGTGGTTCAAACTCACCAGCTGCTCCTTGGAACCCTACACAGGGTTGCTATCAGTCAGAATCAGTTCGATGGCACTTAACAACAACAGTACAGTGCTTATTCTACAATGCCACACCAGGGCTCTGGAAGATAGGCCTAGCTTCAAAAGGTCACAACCATCAACACCTCGAACGGCGCTACTCTGCACACAGGGACTCACTGTGAGTCCAAATCATCTTGATAGCAACTAATAGCAAATCTTATTTTTCCATTTACACACACATTCCATTTTTTGCTCATTTAGAATTCCTTTAATCATTTGTACTTTTTATTAAATAATAGTTACTTAATATATATGTGGAAGTAATTCGGTTAAAGAAAACAAATGTTAAGCAACATTTGTATAGCCTCAAAACCAAGGCATATCTTTTTCACTTTATAACAGTTTAAAAAGTGGAGCAATGGAACAAAAATAAGGAACACATGAATGTTCCCAGCCTTGTCTCATCTGCTTAACAATGTTTCTGGCCTTACCTGCCTGTTTTTCTCCTTTCTTGTCCTTTGAGGTGAGTCCTGCTTTGACAGACAAGTCCATTTGGGCTTTAGAGATGAGAATAGGGAGGAAAGGGAGAGAGAACAAAAGTTCAAAAGGTTAAATTTGGGGGAGGAGGTTATCTTGGATGAGGGTGGAATTTGAAGACAGATATAAAGGAGTAGAAGCAGCTGCCATGCAAGAAGCTCTGGATGGGGGAGGCAAAGGGGAAGTTTTAAGGATAGCTGTAAACTCTGCCCTTCATAGTGTTCAGGAAATACAAATGAAGCACTTGAGTTAATTTGAAATTATTTTGCTTGTGAATGTATTTTTTTTCTAAACCATGATGCTGTTTACATGGATAATTTACGTTGTAATATCCAAGGCTCTATTTGATTTAAAGTGGCAGAAATCAACTCACACTGATTAAGTATAAAATCTGATGTCTACATCAAAAAATCTAGGACATAATCTTGGACATCATGAGAGCAAGGTAATCCAGAGCCATCCTCAAGCACATGACTCTTGCTCTTTAGAATCTCCTCAGAGCTGTCTACCCTGATGTGGTGGGAAAGACTTTTGAATGTTTCTCATATTCCACTAGAAGAAGTTTCTGTTCTAAAAAGTGTCCAAATAAGGCCCTGGCAAAGGACAATTATTCATTGGAAGTCACTTTCCTACCCTGTGACACAGGAACTAATAGAGGGGCAGTTTCATAAGAGATGGGAACCAAGAAAAACAAATTTTGCGATGGTCAGTCAAGTTTTACATCAATACATGCTAAAAGAAACTTACCAGCGATTTGGCAGAGGAGTAAGTTGTGATGTAGTCGAAATGGTACCTACTGTTAAACAAATATCTTCCTAGTTGAAATATTTACATTGCTTTCTTGTTTTGACATTGTAGTATCAGCACTGGACTGTGAACCACAAGGTTGGCAGTTCAAATCCACCAGCTGCCCCTTGGAAACAGGGTCACTATGAGTTAGAAATGACTCAATGGCATTTAACAACAACAACAAATCTCAATATAAGGTTGAATTTTAGCTTAAATGTAGCAGCATAGTAGGTTAAGTATGGACTGCTATCCACAATATGTCACCCACTAAGGAGCTCTGGTAGCGTAGTGGTTACGAATCGGGATGTGAAGCTTAAGGCCAACAGTTCGAAACTACCAGCTGCTTGCTCTGCGGGACAAAGATGAGGCTTTCTGCTCTCGTAAAGATTTACAGTCTCGGACACCCTGTACAGGGTCGCTATGGGTCGGCAATGACTCGACGGCACTTAACAACAACAAGCTGTAAATATGCTGCACTGCAAGGTCAGTTTGAACCACGATGTTGGTGGTTCAAACTCACCAGCTGCTCCTCTGAAACACTAAACAGGGTCCCTATGCATCAAAGCCGACTCAATGGCACTTAACAACAACAACAATAACACTACCTTTAAATATTGGTTAACTGTTGGACTGCTAGCCACAAAATGTGACTCCTAGTGTGCCACTGTAGGATCAACACTGGTCTGCAAACCACAAGATCAACAGTTCAAATCCACTAGCTTCTCCTTGGAAACCCTACACAGTGTCGCTATGAGTCAGAACCGACTCAAAGGCACTTAATAACAACAACCACCACAAGATAGGAGTTTCAAACCCACCAGTCAATCCATGGAAGAAAGACAAAGTTTTTTACTTCCATAGAAATTTGCAGTCTTGGAAAACCTATGGAGCAGTTAGACTTTAACCTATAGGGTCTCTTTGACTTAGAATCAATGGGATGACAGTGGGTTAATTCTCTCTTCAAATATCTTCCAAAGGATTATACTCCATGGTAGCTTTGTAATAAAAGTTACTGGATAGACAGAAAAACCTAGAAATAGAGTCACAAGACAAAGTTACAATAAGTGAAGCAAATAGTCATCATTGGAAAAATGACTTGAACTTAAATATCATCTAGAAACACTCAAGTCCTTTGCAGACCCCCAAAGAAAGGAAAAGGGAATCCTGGTGGAACTATGGGATAAGCACTGGGCTACAAGCTGTAAGGTCGGTGGTTCAAACTCATCCTTGACTGCAGTTATTGAAAAGATGCAGACTCTCAGAAACCCAAAGGAGCAGTTCTACTCTGTCCTATGGGATTAGTAGGAGTTGGAATTGACTCAATTATAGTGAGTTTGGTTTTGCTTGGGAAGAAAGGAAAATATCCACCCTGTTTCCTTTTGTCGTTGAGACACACTACACAGTATAAAGACATTAAACCAAGACCAAACCATTATCACTGAGTTGATTCCAACACGTGGAGATTCCATGTGTGTCAGAGTAGAGGTTTTCAAGAACGTGATCTCTTGGTGTGGAGAGACTGGGATCCACCTACACAGCTGGTGGGACTGTAAAATGGTTCAACCACTGTGGAAAATGGTATGGCATGTCCTCAGTAAGTTGGAACTAGAAATACTGTGTGACAAAATAATCCATCTCCTTAGCATATATCTACAAGAAATGAGAGTCAGAATATGAGCAGATATATGTACGCCAATAATCACATCACTGTTCACAACAACAAAAAGATGGAGACAGTCGAAATGCCCATCCATGGAAGGATGGATAAACAAACTTTGGCACATACACACAATGGAATACTATGCAGCATTGAAGAATAAGGATGAATCTGCAAAACACCTCATAACATTGATAAACCTGGAGGACATTATGCTGAATAAAATTAGTCATTCACAAAGCACAAATGTTGTATAAGATCACTATTATAAAAATTCAAGGTTTTCATACTGAAAGAAATCTTCTTTGATGATTACCAAGGGTGGGAGGAAAGGGAGAGTAATTCACTGAGGGTTGTTGTTGTTAAGTGCTGTTGAGTCAATTCCAACCCATAGCGACCCTGTATAGGGTTTCCAAGGAGCAGCTGGTGAGCTTGAACTGCTGACCTCGCAGTTCAAACGGCTTTGCAGTCTGGCACATTAACCCACAGTGACACACAGGCTAGAGGGTCAACACATGTTAACTCTGGTGATGGGGAGGGCAATATACAAGAAGGGGGAGAGAAATATACAAAAAAGAGTTAAAATGAGAGAAGACCGATGAAGACACAGGAAAGTGTGCAAGGCTAGTGGGGATAGAGGTAACTAGTGATAGGCACACAACCTTGGAACAGCAGTGTTCTGCAAGTAGATACATGAACAGACTAAATGTGTATGAGAGGAAGAGTGAAAGCTTACCCACAAATGTATAAAAGTTTGAATGAAGATATTTGTAAATGGGTATTTACCTTTGCTGCAAATACAACTATAAATGTGGTAGACCATACAGCAGGCAAAATGATGAAAACTTAGATATTATCAGATATCTTATGACAATGAGTTGCTGGGCCTGGGTGCTGGGTCTGATCAATTAGCATAATATAGTCTACAAAGACAATGTTTTACATCCTACTTTGATGAGTAGTGTCTAGGATGATAAAAATTCATTGAGTGGTCATCTAAGGTGCAACTATCGGTCTCTACATGTGTAGAAAAAAGAAGACTGAGGAGAATTGAAAATGCTAAGAATCAATTTGTCCAACAGACAAATTAAATGTGTGAGCATCAGTCTCCATGACTGAGACCATCTGAGACCAGTGGTGCCTGTCTACCACTACCAGCTGCTTTGAAAGGAATCACATTAGAAGGGCCTGGATAGAGCAGCACAATTACGTGTAATAAAACTCAAAATAATTCAAACAACAACAAAAAACACCAGGTTTACAGGTCAGAAAGAGACTGGAGGAACCTGAGACTATGGCCCTCGACAACCCTTCAGGTCTAGAAAAGATCTCACCTTCGTGGTCCAATTTTCAGCCAAGCAGTATGTAGGAATATAGGGAGGGTAGGCAATAACACTAGTAAGGTATACTCACCATGGAAGATCAATCATTCAAAATCAAAAGTGTAACTAAGGGCAAAGTTAAGAGGGGAGATGGATGGAATGGAAATAGGAACCAGAAGGAGGAAGTGAAATAACTGTTGATTACATGGTGGTGGTGGTTATGTGCCGTGGAGTCGTTTCCGACTCATAGCAATTCTGTACCGGGTTTCCGAGGCTGTAAATCTTTATGGGAGCAGAAAGCCTCATCTTTCTCATTTTGAAACAGCCTATAGTTTTGAACTACTTACCTTGAGACTTGCAGCCTAATTTGTAACCACTACGCTACCAGAAGGAATTGCAATCATTGGGATAAAACAAAGTGTGTGATTTGTTGAACATAGAAGTGATGATCTGGGGACTTCAGGCAAGATGGTGGACTAGGTAGATGCACTGCACGTACCCTCCACAACAAAGATATGAGACAGAAGAAAACAGACACAGATGAAAGTTCTGACACCCTGAACATCAGAAGAAAGCCTATAGAGGTAGATGGAGCGCTTGCTGTGAGGAGAGACCAAGCAGGGATATCAAAAGAGGGAGAATGGTGGACAGCTGTACAGACGTGGCTCGACCATCTTGTGAGCAGCTTTGGCAGTGATGAGAGGCTTGGCATTCACAAAGGCAACAGAAACATTCCGATTTCTTCTTTTTACTCACACTCCTCTGTTGACCAGAGTTGTGGACAGTGCAGACCCTTCTTTCAGGGAGTTCAGAGCTGAATGATTAGGAGCTAGGTCAGTGGGGGGCTGGCTGCCCCACTTTGTTGTGCCACTTTAGTGACTGGGTTCAGGTGGGTTTGTCACCAGAACTACAAAAGCTTCAGAGTCACCAGAGTAGCCTTTAATCAGTCACCCTGCCCCCAGCTTCCCTGTGTAACAGACACTGAAACCAGCTCCATCAAGGGCCCCCACAAACCATTTCAGGACTGAATGTCCTTAACATGCTTTCAGATTGAGTGCTCTGAACAGTGGGTTCTGAATCATCAGGAGCTCCATGTAGGGCCAAGCACTCTGCTCTCATATGCCTTCTACAACCACCTTATGAGCTCCATGAATTACAGGAACTCCCCCAGAGATTTCTTCTCTCTCTCTCTCTGGGCCCAACAACTGCACTGTTTGGCTTCACAAATACAACAACAATGGACGGAGACAACAGACAATTTTATCACACTCAAAAAAAAAAAGAGAGAGAGAGAGAGAGAGAGAGAGAATGGCTCAAACAAATGACCAAGATGCAGAGCCAGAAGATGTTTCTGAGAAGGAAAAGGTATTAGAACTGACTAAAAATAATTCAAAAGAATGATAATTGGGTACCTTCAAAGATCAGTAGAAAAATCAAGGTAATCAAGGAGAACACAATAAAACTGTTCAAACAGTTCAGGAAAACACTACAAGAACAAACTGACAAAATAAATGCAAATTTTGAAACAACACAGAACCTGTGATTAGAAATCCAGAAGAGTAATATGAAGATCTCAGAACCGGTCAATACATTGAAAGGGAAAAAGAGTAGCTGTGAAGCAATGGTAGCTCGAATTAGTGAGCTTTAAGGGAATGAAAATATCCGAAAAAAGTCTAAGAGTTGTGGGATACCATGAAGAGGAACAACTGATGGGTGATTGGAATTCCAGAGCAGGCAGAGACAAGCACAGAGAAAATTGTCAAAGAATTGTTGGAAGAAAACTTCCCTAACATCATGAAAGAGGAAAAGATAAGCATACAAGAAGCTGAATGTACCCCAAACAGGATAGCTCCTAAAAGAAATTCACCAAGACATATCATGTCAAACTTTTCAAAATGAAAGAAAAGGAAAGAATCCTGAGAGCATCATGGGAAAAAAAAAATTACCTACAAAGGAGAGCCAGTAAGACAAAACTTAGATTTCTTAGCAGAAAGTAGGCAGGCAAGAAGACAATGGAATGATATATACAAAACTCTTAAAGAAAAAGATTGCCATCCAAGAATCATATACCTAGCAAAGCTGTCCCTCAAATATGACCTTGAAGTTAAGACATTTTCTGATAAACAGGAATTAAAGGAATTTGTAATGACCAGACTAACTTTGCAAAAAATCCTAGTGGGTGTTCTTTGAACTGAAAATCAACAAGGTTCATGATAACACCACCAGGAACTCAATCCAGATACAGAAGTATTTAAAGTAAAAGAAACCTACAAGAATGAAGATAGGGAACCAGACATATCAATGTATAATGAAGTCAACTACAAGGCAAAATGTGGGAATAGTGTAGATACAGAACTTCCATATGGCAAGGAAGTCAAGTAAATTTGAAGATAAAATAAGCTATTTTAAGCAGGGGAAAAAAATTAATAAATTACAGAGTAACCTCAACGAAAAATAATACACCTGTGCAATAAAAATTAAAAAGCGGAAAATTAGAAAGATTTAGAAAGCATTAATACAACAAAAATAAAAATAAATAGAAAACCCACAAACAAAATGAACTCAGCATAGAAATTTATGTGGAGCAAGGAATCCAGCAGCACCACAAAAAAACACAGAGAAAATGACAACAATCAATTCATATCTGTTGATAATTACACCAAATATAAATGGATTAAATGTACCAGTTAAGAAACATACAGAGCAGAATAGGTAAGAAAACATGATACTTCAATATGCTGTCTACAAGAGGCATATCAAAAAGATGGAGATATAAATGCCCATCAACAGAAGTATGGTTAAACAAGGTTTAGTATATACACACAATACTGTTGTTGTTGTTAAGTGCCGTTGAGTCGGTTCCGACCTATTGAGATCCTATATAGGGTTTCTGAGGAGCAGATGGTGAGCTTGAACCGCCGACCTTGTAGTTCAAATGGCTTTGCATTCTGGCGCATTAATCCACAGCGCCACACCAGGACTCCATACACACAATGGAATATTGCAAAATGTTGAAAAATAATGATAGATCTGTGAAACACCTCACAATATGGTTGAACCTGGAGGATATTATACTGAGTGAAATTAGTCAATCACAAAAGGACAAACATCGTATGAGACCAATGTTGTAAAAAGTTTTTAAAAAGGTTTTCTTGATAAAAGAAAAAATCTATGATAATTACAGGATGGAGAGGAAGAGAAAATTATTCATGTACTAGAGGGTAGACACATGTTAACATGGGTGACAGGTAAGGCAATATACAACGTGAGCAATAGTAACAGAGGAAAGACATGGAGGAATGTGATCATTAAAGTGAATAGAGGTAAATGCCATTAGCTGTTGGTACATGGAGGGGAGTAAAGTGTATAGTTTGTTTAATTTAAAACTGATGCTCTGCTCTGTTAACCTTCACTCAAATTATAATAAAAAGTTTAGGAAAGGAAACAGACTGATGATCTTGTCTGTAAACCTTCACTCAATTCACAATAAAAAATTAAAAAAAGAATGTGACCTTTCAGAAGCAGATCACCAGGCCTTTTCCCCAAGATGACTGAGTAAATTCAAACTGCCAATATTTTGGTTAATAGTTGTTTAGTAGTCAGATGCTTACCCATTTGTACCACATAGGATTACTAATTAAAGACACTAGATATTGCCACATTTCCTGAAATAGATTGTAAAATTCCCATACTATAGAGTTTGATATGACTACTTCATGCATTATGAAGGGCTACCCAGATGTCAAATATCTGTCAAAAGCTACTCATTGATTTTTATGAAAAGAGTCAGCTATGTAAGAAAAATATCTGAGTTTACAAATTGGGAGTGTAAATGAAACCCTGGAATTCTTTTGTGTGCCTAAAAGTTATACATTCAATCCTGGAGGCATCATAGGGGTCACAATCCTGAGGCCTAGTTATATGAAGGACTGATCAATCTAATGCTAAACATAACTGTTGGTGGCCAAAAACCACTCAGGAGATACTTTAAACTCTGAATATTAAGATTTGCTCATGATACAGAAGAAAGTGGTATATCATAAATAGATGTTGTTGTTGTCAGGTGCCATAGTGTAGGAACCGACTCATAGCGACCCCATGCACAGCAGAACGAAACAATGTCCGATCCTGGGCCAACCTCACTACCGCTGCCACACTTGATGCCATCAATGATGCCACCTGGCCAATCCATCTCGTTAGGGGTCTTCCTCTTTTCCTCTGACCCTCCAGCTTACCCAGCATGACATCCTTCTCCAGCGACTGTTTCCTCCGGACAATATGTCCAAAGTATGAGAGACGAGGCTTAGCCATCCTGGCCTCCAAGGAGCACTCTGGCTGCACTTCTTCCAAAACAGATCTATTGGTTCTTTTGGCAGTCCATGGCACTTTCAGTATTCTCCTCCAACACCACAACTCAGACATCAATTCTTCTATGATCTTCCTTATTCACTTAGCTTAAATAGATAAGCATATTTAAATTATGTTGTAAGTAAAATAAGCACTGGACTGAGAACCACAAGGTCGGCAGTTCAAACCCAACAGCTGCTCCTCAAACCCTATAGAGGTTTTCTATGAGTCAGAATAGACTCAATGACACTTAACAACAACAACATTGTAAATAAAATAGAAATGTGTGAACATACTCTTCAGTCCAGTTATGGTAGATTTAATTATTATTCCCAAAGTTTGCCCCTCATTGTTATAGAATTATACTTTGGATGTTTATGCCCTTTTGCATGTGTCTTTGCAGTACCTTCTACCAAAGGATTCAGGGTACTTCCCCCCGCCCTGTGATGTTGGGCTTTGTCTAATGACTTGTTTTAGCCAATGGAATTGGATGGTAGTGACAGTGTCTCTTACAAGATGAGTACTTAATGGGCACTTCATGTTTCCTCTTCTTAAATGTCTGTCATCCACCATGAGAAGATCATTGCTGCAAATGAAGAGCCCATAGACTAAGAAAGGAGAAGAAAAGGAGAAAGTGGTCAGAAGGGAAACAGAGCTTAAATATAAGTCGGCTCTTTTAGAAGAGAATTAGTACCCTGATTCTCCTACATTTGAACTTAGAGAATCTGCAATCACAGTGGTAGCTGACCTTGTTTCCGGAGGCTCACAGATCTCCTTGTGCCCGCAGTTGCACAGTAGCAGTAGAACAGAGGTAGCAATGTGGGGTGTTTCAGTAACAGGTCTGAGAGAGTTTATATATTCTTTACATTCCAATGAATCTCAGAAAGAATCACATGGTTTCTTAAGGTCAAAAAAGCTGAGAGAGAGTTTAGCTCCAGAGACTTCATATTGGAAAGAATAAAATAAATGAGGTTCACCTAGGACTGGTGACATATCAGAGACTTGCATAAGTTGACAACTTAGAATCAAATTGGGCAGGCACTGTATCTCTCAGTAAATGTCAGTGTAAATACATGAGTCCTACCCCCTGTCCCTTTGTAAGCTGGATGAACACAGTCTCAAAAGTATCTCAACTGCTCTTCTGTAAGTTAATGGATGGATGTCTGAATCATTGAATAGATGGTTGAATAACAAAAGAGAAATCTCTTTCACTGAAATTGTATCAATTCAGAAGTCATCATAGTATAGGATTCCACCTGGGGAAAAAAACCTAAGAGAGAGCCAAATTACTATCATTCACTTATGCCTGTCCTCACACTGCTTCCCCACATCAAAAGCAACTAAGAGCCAGCCAGATAGGTTTCCATATCATTTCCATTATGCAGCTGAAATACCCCCAAGTTTAGAAAGTAAGCAAGTGACTTTGCCAATAGCACAAAACAAAAATATATCATTGGGGATTTCTCAAACTGAATAGCATTTTGTTTTGTCTTTAAAAAGCCATTTCTTCAGTTTGCTTGTTTGCTAAAGAAAAATAAAGAATTCGAGTTATTTTCTGCCTTGCTTGTATCACCTTTTTTAATTTGACCTTTCTAAGTTTCTACTCATTTTATTCCACAGTCAACATTCATGAGAGTGGTAGTCAAGAAATCAGACAGCATGTTGCATTAGGCAAATCCTCTTTAAACTGTTCAAGAGCAAAGATATCACCTTAAGGACTAAGGTGCACCTGATCCAAACCAAGATATTTCCAATAATCTCATATGCATGTGAAATTTGGACAATGGATAAGGAAGGCCATAGAAGAATTGATGCATTTGAATTGAATTATGGTATCGGAGAAAAATATTAACAGTACCATGGACTGCCAAAAGAATAACCAATTCAGTTTTGAAGGAATCAGAGACAGAGTGATCTTTGGAAGTGATGATGGGGAGACTTTGTCCCTTGTACTTTGGACATTTGGACATGTTGTCAGGAGGGACCATTTCCCATAAAAGGACTTTGTGGTTGGTAATTTGTCCGGAAGAAGCAATCGTTGGAGAAGGATGTCATGCTGGGTAGGGTGGAGGGTCAGAGAAAAAGAGGAAGACCCCCAACGAGATGGATCAGCCAGGTGGCATCATTGATGGACTCAAGTGTGGCAGCGGTAGTGAGGTTGGCCCAGGATCGGACATTGTTTCATTCTGCTGTGCATGGGGTCGCTATGGGTCGGTTCCAACTCGATGGCACCTGACAACAACAACAACAAAGAGAAAGATGAGTGAAAAAAGAGAAAGACCCCCTGTGATGTGGATTGACACAGTGACAGCACCAATAGGCACAGACATAATAGTCATGGCGTCAGTGCAAGACCAGGCAATGCTTCGTTCTGTTGTACATAGGGTTGCTATAAGTCAGAGCCAACTTGACGGCACCCAACAACACAGGTGTTTATTTGTATACTTATGGAAATCTTAGTGGGAACCATTTTGTACTTCTTAAACAGTCTACATATTTAAACATACATAGCATAACCAAACCACAATTTTATGCAGCTCTTTCCTCTATTTTAAAATTTGCTGTTCTTAATGGAAAATGTGGATGCAGCAGTATGTCACAGCTATTATTAAAGAAGTCCAAAGGAAAAGAGTACAAAATAGCAATCAACCTTGGCAGTCCCCACATGCAGTATGATTATATTGTAATACTGTTTGATGCAATCGTATGTTTGATCAGTTTCAAGAGATGAATATCACCTCACTTCAAACAATAAGATACAGTCTCATTGTATTGAATTATGGCTGCTGTCAATCATCATGTAACATAAGCCTTAAAGTGCCATCTTTGGGAAACATCATAAAAAGGATTGCAACACTCGCATTAATTAGTAAAGTTTTGCACTAAAACCATGCAGAACCTATTAAGACCATTTGCTTGCTCTAACTCTGTTCATTTTTGTTATTGTTGAAACACAGACACACATATATATATACATAATACATATGTGTGTCTATATATGTGTGTGTCTGTGTGTGTGTGTGATTGCACACATACATGCACATACAGGCATGCACCCAGCTGATTAGCTCAACTAGTTAGAACAGCCATGCTAATAAATATGGTATCACACATTCTATCCCCCTGATATGGATCAGCAAGCTGTATATTCTGGATATTGTTTCATGGTTCCAACTATACCTTATAACAAAACAACAATCTTATAAAAGTAGGGAATAGGAAGTAAGAACAAACATGAAATGATCACTAGGTCTGTGGTCCTGACAAAAGAAATTCAAAAATGAAGCATGACAAATAATAACTAAATTGCATGTGATCATGTTTTGATGTGATAAATACAGAATCAGAGTATTTTGGATGACATTAATTTTACTTTGTTAATGCTAATTATTTTTTGATATAGCATTTTAAGGACTAAGAAATTATGATCTATTTCTGCTTATTTTTTCTGCACAAAAGATGGGACATCATTAGTTATGGAATATGTTCCTTCTTTGGGTAGGGTTGTGTTTCTTTGTTATTGATCATGAACATTATCTTAGGTTTTGCCATCACACTTGGAAATAACCATTGTTTAAATTTGTTCCAAATGGATGAATAACTTGAGAGATTACTGCTTTGCCTGGCACATATTAATTTTAACTGAGACTTACCACACTTTCCCAAATTGGCTTCAGTGCTTTCTTGATGATGTAGACATTACTGTTTTCCCAGAGATTGCCTCTCCTACCATGTCTCTGGTAGTGTTGTGGTTATGAATCGGGCTGCTAACCTCAGGGTCAGTGTTTTGAAACTCCGCAGGAGAAAGATGAGGCTTTCTGCTCCTGTAAAGATTTATAGCCTTGGAAACCCTGTACTGGGTACCCTAGTTATGACTTGGAACCGACTCCATGGTACATAACAACTACCACCATGTCTCTTGGCATTCTCCTTCCTACATTTACCCAATGTCCTTCACTTCCTTTATCAACAGAGATATCATTCCAGATGGTCTTCAATGAACTCACCTCCTAGTATTGATGACCTGGCGCAATCCCCTTCACTTGAGTGTGAACTAGAACTAGTGATTTGCTTTCTAGCAAACAGGAAATGAGAAAAATTATTGGATGTCAATTTCATGATTTATAAAAGATTGGTAACAGAGTCTCTTGCTTTCTTTGATGAAGCAAGTTTCCAGGCTGTAGAGGTGAATGTGGCAAGAAACTGAGGGCAATTTTTGAACAACAGTCAGCAGGGAACTGAGACTTTCTTAGAATTACTTGAAAGGGACTGAACTCTGCCAACTGCTAATAAGTGAGCTTATAATGGATCATGCCTCAATTGAACTTTGATGTTATAGCGGCACCATTTGTCATCTGGATTGCAGCCTCATGAGAGACTCTAAAACAGAAGACACTGCTAAGTAGGTCGGATTTCCACCCCACAGAAACAGAGATAATGAATGGGTGCTGTTTGTTGTTGTTTTTAGGTGCTATCTAGTCAGTTCGGAGTCCTAGAGACCCTATGCCCAACAGAACAAAACACTGCCTGTCCTGCGCCATCCTCACAATCTTTGTTATGTTTGAGGGCATTGTTGCTGTCAGTGTGTCAGTTCATCTCATTGGGAGACTTTGAACTAGCTTAATGTCTTTCTTCCAGGACTAGTTCCTCCTCACAAAATGTCTAGAGTATGAGACAAACTTTCACCATCCTTGCTTCTAAGGAGCATTCTGGCTGTACTTCTTCCAAGATAGATTTGTTTGTTTTCCTGGTAATCCAAGGAACTTTCAATATTCTTCTCCAACACCATAATTCATATGCATTGATTCTTCTCCAATCTCCCTTATTCATTGTTCAACTTTCACATGCATATGAAGTAAGTGATTGAAAATATCATGGCTTGGGTCAGGCACTTCTAGTGACATCTTGGCTCTTTAACAATTTAAAGAGGATTTTTTTTGTTTTTTTGTTTTTGCAGTATGTTTGCCTAATGCAATACGGTGCTTGATTCATTTACTGCAGCTTCCATGAGCACTGATTGTGGATCCAAACAAAATGAAGTTTTGACAACTTCAATCTTTTCTCCATATTATTTGTTGCTCTATTTGTTCGGATTTTTGTTTTCTTTATTATGTTGGGATGCAATCTATACTGAAGGCTATATAGTCTTTGATCTTCAATAACTATTTCAAGTCATCTTCACTTCCAGCAATGTGTCATCTGTATATTGCATGTTGTAAATGAATCTTTCTCCAACTCTAATGCTGCATTCTTTTTCATATAATCCAGTTTCTCAGATTATTTGCTCAACATGCAGGTTGAATGAGTATGGTACAAAGATACAACCCTGGCACACACGTTTCCTGATTTTAAACCATTCAGTATCCCCTTCTTCTGTTTGAATGACTGCATCTTGGTCTATGTACAGCTGCCACATGAGCCCAACTAAGCGTTCTATTAATTCTTTGCAATGTTACCCATAGCTTGTTATGAATCACACAGACAAATGTCTTTGCATAGTCAGTGATGCACAAGGAAACACATTCTGGTATTGCATGCCTTTACCCAAGATCTGTCTGACATCAGCAATGAGATCTCCCATTCCATGTCTTCTTCTGAATCTGACTTGCATTTTTGGCACCCTTCTGTCGTGTATTGCTGCAATCATTTAAAAATTATCTTCAGCAAAATTTTACTTGAATGTGATATTAATGATATTGTTTGATGATTTTCACATTCTGTTGGTCACATTTCTTTGAATGGGCACAAATACAGATCTCTTCTAATCAGTTGGCCAGGTAACTGTAGTCATTCCATCATCTATACATATTTCCTGGAATAGAGGATTGAATATCTACAGTGCTGCCTCAGTTTGTTGAAACATTGCAATCTGTGTGTCATCAATACCTGGAGCATTGATTTTGCCAATGACTTCTTCCTTCAAAACCATCGGTTTATCATATGAAACCTCTCAAAATGGTTGAACATCAACCAGTTCCTTTTGGTACAGTGACTCTGTGTATTCTGCCCAATTTCTTTTGGTGCTTCCTGTATCATCGTTCTATTTTGCCTATAGAATCCTTCAGTGTTGCAACCTGAGGTTTGTGTTGTTTAGTGGGCACATGTTGGGTTAATCTGTTATGCAGCAATAGACAACTAGTACAGCTGGAACATCTTAGTGAAAATACTCAGATCACTTGTTGTTAGTTGCTATCAAGTACAGCTCTGACCAATGAGGACCCTAGGATGATGGAACAACATGCTGATTGCTCTGGAAACATTCCCATGAACCATCTCATTTCTTAGTGACAAATAAAGCAAAGCAGTAAAATAGAGAGCTTCACACTTTTTCTTTCAAATCACAGAAGGATTTCATACAGATGGACAAGTTTTGTGGAAGTGTTGACCAAGCCCACAAAGAAATGTGTGAAATCTCTATGACCTTCCTACAAAGATTGTACCGTTCTTTGTGGGCAAGAGATACTAACCAATGTTTACTCTTTTGAATAGAACTGTAAAGCTTTGAAGTTTAAATGTGCAATTTCTTTTCCCAATGCAGTGTGGCACACTGACATACTGGGGACTATTGCAATATAAAATGGTTTATATTCATGTAGCCAATGCTATATTCTTAGACACATCTGTCTGGTCTCAGAGTCTTTCTCACATCGCCACATTATGTCAGCAGCTTGTAGAGTTCTAGGCTTTGTGGTAAAATTGTTGACAGTCCCACTGGAGCCTTCAGAAAGAAATTAGCAGTAGATTGTCTCATTACTGGTAGTTGAGATGATTTGAAGAATGGATCCTATAGCAGGGTCATATAATTTGAGAACTATTTTATTATTTACTCAATTATCCACACTAATAGAAGGAAGCAGTGATTAAAAGTATTCATAGCAGTCAAGAAACCATACATCATCCATAATCAAATACTTTCTATTTTGAGATTTAATACATATATTTGATTTCTCCTAAGCATATTTACTTGACTATTAAAAAATTTGAGTTTCTTTGACTCATATCTACTGCTGGTACAAAAGGACCAGATATATGTTGGATAGGAAATGTACTAAACATTATTCACGGATAGAACATTTGTGATTTATCAAGAAGTGATTTATTTACAAAGTCAATAAATAATTTAGGATTTTAAACAAGAATGAGACTTTGTTCCTATTAGATTAACAAAGATTTGAGAAATGAATTATAGGCACACTAGGTTAGGGGGACAGGACTTGTATACAGTTTTCTTGGGAGTATAAATTGGCACCTTTTATAGAGCAGTTTAACAAAATACTTCAACATTTTTAAGTCCATTTCATGTGTAGGAATTGATGCCAAGAAAATAAATCTGAATGTGCACAGATGTTTAAAAATGTTTATATAAACATTGTTTATAAGAATAAAATATTTAATATAACCTAAATATCTATCAATATAGTTAAATACATTATGAGGTGTACATGGGAAGTCTAAAAGCATTGCTATAAAATCACAGAAATCTTTATTAAACAAAAAATATTAATATGTGATATACCCTTGATCTAGATCAATACACTCCTGAAGGGGATGTTTCCATTTCTCTCCTGGTGTGGCTTGGTAGGATCAGCACTGGACTGTGAACCACAAACCCACCAGCTGCTCCTTGGAAATCCTATCCTATACAGGGTTGCTATGAGTTGGAACCAACTCAATGGCACTTAACAACAACAAAAACCCTTCCCAGAAGAAGTCTGTACTCTTCAATCTACACCAGGTCAAAAGGGCAGTTTTGTCATCCTCAAGAGACTCAAGTCATGTTCCTTTTCAGTGTGCTTTGAATTTTGGGAACAAATACAAGTATACAATGTCATGATATGGTCTGTTGGATGGATGATGTATGGTTTCTTGAAGACATTCTCACAGGACAGTCCTTGCTACCCTTGAAGAATGAGCAGGGGCATTGTCTTAACGAAAACAATTTCTTGATGAAACTTGCCTGGCCTTTTTCTCATCAATGCATTTATTTTATTATTTTTATTTTTCTTGAAACTTCTGCATAATAAAACCCATAATTATCCTGTGTCCTTTGAGAAAATCTATTCAGAACTCTACTTTGGAGTCCCAAAAGATAATAATCTCCTTAGACTTCTGATCTTACCTCTCTGACCTAATTCATTTTTGAGGTCTTTCTGACCTTCCTTACAATTATTAATGCATCTAAAAACTGTTGTTTTATGTGGTACAGCATTTCCATAAGCTTGTTGTGAAGCTTCAATAGTTTGAGAAGATGTCCATTAAAGGTTCTCTAAAATTTTAATATTAGTCAACCTCAAAATATTTGTTTTTCATAGTATGAAAGTTATCCTGGCACTGTGGGCTAATGCGTCAGACTGCAAAGGTGTTTGAACTGCAAGGTCTCTGGTTCTAGCTCACCAGCTGCTCCTTGGAAACCCTATACAGGGTCGCTATGGGTCAGAACCAACTTGATGGCACTTAACAACAACAACAACAAGGAGACTAAGTGTTTACTGAGAGGACTTGTCTGCATCCATCCATTGATCACAGAAACATGTTTAAACATGTTTTATATTGAACAAACCCATGCATGTATGAAATGGAACCCTAATAACAATACTTTTTTATTTAGCCCTCAATCAAAATATAGACCATGATAGTTATTTCAAGGGAAACATTTGTCAATGTGGAAAGGTATCAGTAATATATCATTAGATTTTAAAAGTCAGTCATTAAGGAGAATACATATACTACAGTTCCGATTTTGATTTAAACAAAAAAGTTTGAACTCTGTATGTGCCTGAATAAATGACCAAAAATATATACATACTTCAAATCATTAACCATGCTTATCACTAATAGAGAAATTATTTGATTATTTTACAATAAGCAAGTATTATTAGTCAGAGAAGGCAGTTATTTTCATTTTAGAAAAAATCTAGGTATAGATTTCTGCCTTTTCTCCTTTTGATACAGAAAAAAAGGAACACATTATCATCTGCTTCATTTTGCTCTCCTATTGCTCCACTTAATTTTTGCTCATTAGTTCAGTTAAGAATCTATCCAGTATCCTGCACAGTGATAATCACTGAAAAAATAAGACAGAGTCTGACTGTAATGAAAATAATATATGTATGTTGCACATAAAAAAAATAACAAAACTGTGCAGCTATCCTGTTACAGTAGATACAAGATAAAGTGGGGCCACAGAGAACAGAATGATCAATTTAAAATTATGGAGCAATTAATTTGTGTACCATCTATATAAGTATTTCATTTCCCCCCAAAATCTAAGTGTTTTGAGATAGTTTCTATAATATTCTCTTAAAATATTTTCTCTAGAGAGCCTGCTGACGGCATATCAAGTTGTCAGTAAATATTCAAGGTACTTATTGCTTGAATACTGGTGTTCATAAATTTTTTTAAATGATTGGTGAGTCATTGTTCAGCAGGAAATCTCTAGGCTCAAAGTCAAGAGTTGTGTGTTCCAGTCTGAGCTTTGTTTGGATGACTGTGCAGTACAAATCACATTCAATGTCCTATGTGTATGGCAGTGGTAGTTCAGTGGAAAAATTCTTGACTTCCATGTAGGAGACCTGGGTTTTATTTATGGCCATAACACCTCACATGCAACAAATAACTGAATGTCAGTAGAGGCTTGTATGATGGAGTAGAAATAAAGGTCTAGCGATCTGCTTTCAAAAATTAGTCAGTGAGAACCTTGTGGATCATAAGGGTCTGATTTCATATGGTAACCTTTCATTCCATTGTGCGTGAGGTTGCCATAGTTGTGGGCCACTGGATGGCAGTTAACAACAGGTCTGCTTCAGTATCCCCATTTATTATTTTTTAAAAAGGAAAATAATACGAAACATGCCCATCTTACATACCTAATGTGAAAATATAAGAGGTATTAGGTAAATGAAAGTGTCTTGAAAGATTTCAAACAATTAGCAGAACCCAGACATTAGAATCAAATAAAGAGTTTTTAGGGTAGTTGTTGTCTGTGAAAAAATATTTCTACTAAATCATTAATGGATGAGTTCAGTTAGCAAAATTGTGTAACTTACCAAAAACTAGAACGGTATTAATTATAAAAATTGCATTATAATGAATGCACTCATTAACAACTACCAATCAATATCAGCTGTAGTTTTATTGTTTTAAGGAAGATAGGCAATTAGCAGTTTGACACCATGAAAAAGAGATAACCAACTGACTTATGGGTCCTCATCAAGTTTCACTTTAATTTGTTTTAAAACTATCTTCTCTAAGAGTGAGTTTAAATGCACATTACTCTTTCACCTTTCAGAAAATGAATACATATGTTGTTTAAAATGCATATCTGACTGACAAAGAACGAAGTCTGGCACATATAACAAGAAATGAGGCATCTTCTAAATGGGCTGGATGGTATGGTATAAGTTCTTTCTCTCGCACAGTAATATAACTGGATTGCTCTTTAAATTAAGTGAATTTGTATGTCCGTTTTCTCTTAATGGAATCAGTTTTGATATACTCTTTGTTCCTGCTGTTACTGGCTTCAGTCTAAGGGTTCTTTGTATTAACTTTTTAAAGTTACATTACAAAGAGGTTTTAAGATTTCCCAACAGGCTTTTATTTAACCAAAGCTTTTGATCTCAAACCTGCTGGGGCCTAGTGAAATCCTTACCAATTCTCCAGTAACTCCTCACTATTGGAATTTGAAAAGACCCACCTGAAGGATTTAACTCCCTGTATGGTTTCAGCCATCCTTTAGATCACTCTATTCAAGCAGGCAGAGAGGGGGTCTAGTGCACCCTTTGTAATCTGCTAAGCAGCCTAAGGTGTCCTTTGCATAAGTTGTACTGCTGAAAAAATAAAAATCACAAGGACACAGACCTATATACCTTATTTCCTGCTATCTTCAGTTAAAGGGGGATTACTGGGAGTCTGCTTAACAACCTTTGCTACCTAAATACCTTTTGGACATGGGAGCGCAATAAAAGAACTTTCATTGCATCCATTACCCTACTGTGGTGCATAACAAATTAGATTTAAAAGGCTACTTTTTTCCCTTACAGCTATTTCTATCATTTTCTTTAAATTTTCAATTTAGTGTCTAGTGATGAAATGTTCTATAATGTACTTTGGTACTCTATAAGGCCAATTATACTAACTGAACATTATTTCCACAAAATTAGGCTTATGTTATTAGAGACTATTGTAGTTTAAAAGATCAGGCACAGAAAAAAAAAAAGTAGAGAACTGATTATGTTTAAGCAATGTTAAATATAAAACAAATACTGTTTTGAAGGAGACTACACTAGTGAATACGTATGGACTTGGCAAAGGACATTTCTACATATGTATCTGTATGTGCTATAAATATATTCAGGAATATTGATGAGTATGCAGGGGGCCAAGTCATGACAATGCATTAGCCATAATAAACACCTTGAGGCAATGTGTGTCTGGACTGGAAAATCAGGGCCATCATGACAGGGCACTCTAAGGACTATAGATGTAACAGTCCACAAAGACAGTGTTCTACATCCTACTTGTTGAGTAGTGACTGGGGTCTTAAAAACTTGTGAGTGTTAAGTAAGGTGTAACTATTGTTCTCATCCCATATGGACTAAAGAAGAGCGAAGCAAATCAAAGACACAGGAAACTATTTGTCATGGAACCTCAGCCTCTATGAACCTGAGGCCAGAAAAACTAGATGGTACTTTATTACTCCTCCAGACTGCTCTGAAAGTGATCATGTTCCAAAGTCCTGGATAGAGTGAGAGAAAAATGTGGAACAAGACTCCAAATCATAAAAAAAAAATTAAAAGACCAGCTTTATAGGTCTGATAAAGATTGGTAGAAACCCTGGCACCATGGGTCTTAGTGAGCCTGGAACTGAACTCACCTTTCAGTGTATCTTAACTTTCAGCCAAAGGATAGACAGGCCTACAATATGACCAATAACACCAGAAAGGTACACACTCATTAGAACAATCAACCCTATGAAATCAAAAGGGCATTGATAAAATGCAGAAGGTAGGAAGGGAAGGGAATGAAGAATGAAGAGAAATGGTAAAAACAGGCCAAGAGTGGGAAGAGTGCTCTTATATTATGGGGATTGTAATCAACATCGCAAAGCAAATATGTATGAATTGTTGGATGGAAAACCAATTTGTTCCATAAACTTTAATGCAAATCACAATTCGAACCAAACAAATAACTGTTTGGGGATAACTTTTAAAATAATGTGTTATTTATATTATTATTTGGCCTCAAATGCCCATTTTCAGTAAAAGATTTGCATTTGAAGTTGAAAATGATTAAAACCATATACTGTTGCCAAACCGAAATGCGGGTTTGCTGCCTGTCACTGTAGTCAGTTACAGAGACAGGGAGAAATCCAATCCAAGCTTTATTAACAGAAAGCCAGCAGTCTGGAGGACAGGAGAATAATATCTCAAGATTCTTCTGTCCATTATGAAGAGCAGGCACATTATACAGGGTAAGTTACATTTGGATGTACACTTCATCTATCTTAAGATCAAAATAGCATTCTCTGGGAAAAGGAAACAATAAATCAATAAACTTTCTCAAATATTTTACCTTTAGGGTCTCAGCTGCTAAATTCCTGAGGTAACTAGCTGGGTGGGCATAAGCACTTCCTATTCTCCTTCTGGACTTTTGGTATGGCGTTGCCAGTTAATGCGGTAAACTGCAATGTCAGTATGGGCCATTAAGGCCACAGTTCTAACTCACCACTTACTCCTTGGAAACCCTGTACAGGGTCGCTATGAGTCAGATCCTGACTCAATGGCACTTAGCAAGCAACATTCTCCTTCTAGGACCATAAGGTCATATTAACTAATTTATAAACTTCCTCATTTGCAAGGTTCTCATTTGAGACTTAATGATTAAACCGACTCCATTTTGTTTAGATCAGTAGATCTATGCTATCTACACTAACCTACTTGGAGAAAAAGTAAAAATAATTCTGATAAAATTCTCAATTACAATGTTTAAATATTTTATTTGTTTCATTTTAAACTTCATTGCCCACAGTTATGCATATAAACAAAGTAAGCACAGAAAGTGAATAAAAACAAACGTCTGTAAAACTCAAACCAAGACAAAAACAATAGGAAACAATGAGTAGACAACTTTCTAATAGAAGACACTTTGGCAAAAAAAACAAAACAAAAAATAAATTAGTGACCTCAGTCCAACCATGTTGTTGTTGTTGTTAAATACCATGGAGTCGATTCTGACTCATAGCGACCCTGTACAGGGTTTCCGAGGCTGTAAATCTTTATCGGAGCAGAAAGCCTCATCTTTCTCCTGCGGAACCGCTGGTAGTTTCAAACTGCCGACCTTGAGGTTAGCAGCCTGATTCATAACCACTATGCTACCAGAGCTCCTTCATACACTCTGTAGGTTTTATCAAATTAACATCATAATATATTTCAGGGAGTTCAGCATCAAAAATAAGTGTAATGGCAGGTAACACATACTCAGCTCTATGGTGCTCCTTTGCAACTGTAATCTGGCCCATTTCAATTGCTCTTGGAACTGGCCTTTTGGGGAAGAATTACAAATAGTACATTTAATAAATAAGGAACCCTGGCAGCCAACCATAGTGACAATGTATAAAGTGAACCTACTTAACTACAGAAGAGTTTGCCTTGATTTGACTCCTTTGGATCAAAGAATAGTATTTGCTATTTGTGAAAAGAACAGATTTACCTATGGATCATGTATCATATTTAAGCATTTATCTTGGTTATTGTTAGATGCCATTGGGTCTATTCCAACTCATTGTACAACAGAATGAAATACTGGCTGATCCTGTGCCTTCCTTATCTTATTATGTTTGAGCCCATTGTTGCTGCCACTGAGCCATTCCATCTCATTGAGGTCTTCCTCTTATTCACCAACCCCCCACTTTAGAAAGCATGATGTCTTTCTCTTGGCGCTGGTCCTTCCTGACAACATACCAAAAAGTATAAGAGACGATCTTGCTTCTAAGGGGCATTCTTGTTACACTTCTTCCAAGATAGATTGTTTATTCTTCTGACAGTTGATGGTACTTTCAATGTTCTTCACCAACACCATAATTCAAATGCATAGATTCTTCTATAGTCTTCCTTATTCATTATTTAACTTTCAATCTATATGGTGGTGGTTGTGGTGATATGCTGTCAGTTCTGACTCATAGTGACACTGTATAGGGTTTCTGAGGCCGCCGATCTTTACAGGAGCAGAAAGCCTCATGTTTCTCCCACAGCAGGGCTGGTAGTTTTGAACTGCTGACTTTGTGGTTAGCAGGCCAGCTTGGAATCCACTACGCTATATGAGGTGGTTAAAAATATCATGGCCCTCAAAGTGACATCTATACTCTTTGAAACTTGAAATGGGTCGTCTTATACAACAACCTTGCATAATGACAATATGTCATTTGGTATCTTGGTTGCTGCTTCCATGAGTGTTAGTTATGGTTTTAAGCACAATGAAGCTTTTGGCAACTTCAATCTTTTCTCCATTTATCATGATGGTCTAGTTGTGAGGATTTTTTTTTTTTTTTTTCATTGAAATGCAATACCTACTGAAGGGTGTAGTCTTTAATCTTCGACAGTATTTTTCAAGTCCTCCTAGCTTTCAGCAAACAAGGTTGTATCATCTGCATATCATAGGTTGTTAATGAGTCTTCCTGCAATCCTGATATCACCTTCTTCTTCATATATTCCAGCTTGTTACATTATTTGGTCAACATACAGCTAGAATCTCTCAATTAGTATGATGCAAAACCTCTGTGCTTCTTGTTATGCTACATTTAAATGTGCTTTTATTTAATTAAATCATTTTTGGAACATTTCATTGTGGTTTGGGGGCAAGTTTACAATTAGTTTTACATTCAATAATTTGTACACATTTTTTGTTTGTTTGTTTTGTGACATTGGTTGCTGTCCCTTCAATGTAATAGCATTCTTGCCATTGCCTCTCTGGGTTCCCCATTTTCATTTATCTTTCTCTCTGCCTCTTCTTAGCTTCTGAAGTTTGTTTTGGGCAAATTCTGAGCTTTTGGTCTCATATGGCTGTTTGTTCTGAGAAGAATATTCCTCACAGGTATTATTGTTTACATGGTATTTAAATCTTCCTCTTCATTACATGTTAAGAAAGTTTTGGGACCTATGTTGATAAATAGAGATTGATTTCCTCCTATGTTACTGTCATTACATCCAATGTCATTATTCCTCTCAAAACCTCACATTATCTTGATGTTCAAGAAGTAGAATGAAATACCTAAGTACTTCCAGCAGCTGTAAGATGCGTGCAATTAGATGCTTTCATTTAAGGGCATAGCCTCTCATACTACACATCTAGCCCCTATTGCTATAGATAGTAGACATTAAAAGGTGATTGGGAGCAGAAGATTTCATTTTGTTAGGCTTTGGTGTAACTATAGAAAAGTAACATTGAAAAATTTCAATTTTGAATATTTTGTAGAGTTGTCAAACAATGCTTTCAGTGTGTGGTTCAAGAATATCTTGTTGCTGTTGTTGTCCTTGAGTCAGCTCTGATTCCTGGTGACCTTTAGAGAATACAACGAAATGCTGCACAGATCTGCACCATCTTCATGATTGTTGATATGCTTGAGTTCTTTGTGGCTCCTGTGCTGATCCATCTCACTGAGGACTTCCCTCCTTTGGGGGGTACCTTCTAATTTACTGAATATAATGCCTTTTTCTAGCAATGTGTCTTTTCTGAGGATGTGTCTAAAGTAATTGAGCTGAAGTCTTGTCATACTTGCTTCTAAGAAACATTCTAGTTGTATTCCTTCTAAGACTGACTTTTTAAAAAAAAGTTTTAATTGTCAATTGAGTGATAATTTACATGGGAGAACATTGGTTTTACACCATCATTTCATTGTAATGATTACAGTCTCCTCCATGCATCATCATTCAATGGTATTTGCTTCTATTCCCTCTGCTTTTGTATGTGTGTGTGTTTTGGGGGCGGGGGTGATGTGACAAAAACACTCAGGAATATATAATAACTTAAACAACCAAAGGGCACAGTCTGCAAGCCTGCCTCCTGGCCGCCAACACTCAGTCTTTCTCTTTCCATGAGTCTAGAGTCCTCACCTGCTCTCTCTCTCCTTGTCCTCATCTCTACCTCCATCTCTGGTGTGACTGCTTCTCTGGATAGAGTCCATGAGCATTCTGCTCATGCTCTTCTCCCTTGATGGCCCTGGGGTCCTCTGTTTCTTGACTGTAAGATTAACTACTCCTCTTTTTATGTAATAAAATTTCTACCTTTTACAGTTGTGACAGTTGCAATTAGTCATAACAGTTACTCACTATTGCATCGTAAGAAGCTTATTCCCATGTCTTTTCATCAGACCAGTCTAGACAAGATGAAAATTATTCAGTGGGGACTCCACCTTCCCCGGCACACTCTTAAACTAAACTCCCTCTAGAAAACTTGTAAGCCAGTCACTTCATGCATTTGTCATTCCCTCAGTTTAGGTAGCCAATGTCTAAGTTGCCCTAAGACTGATTTTTCCCTTCATCTGGCAGTACCCAATATGTCATATGTTCTTCACATTCCCTATAGCAAAACACAAATATTTAGTTTTCTCAAGTTTTTTAGGTGATGAAGATTCTTACAACCTTTCTAACATAAAAATACCAGTTTTATCCTTACAAACTACGCACATGGGTAGATAGTGCACTTTGGGTTCCTAGAGAGGGAAAAAATCTGTGTATTTTATTCAGCAGCTATAAAAGATATTTGATTCACTTCTGGATTAAACACTAGGTTTGGTCTGATTCTAGCCCTATTTTTTACATTCTGGCATTGAGACAAAAAGTTAGCCATGGGCAATACTTTCAAAAATGCTCATCCAAAGCTTTTCTTATGAACACCATACTTTAAAAATGTAATAGAGAACATTCACTGAAATCAAAGGCGAGTCAAGGAAAATGGCATCTAAGGGAGTAATTCAGCCAAACAGAAAACTTAACCCAACAGCAAGCTCATTGTCAGGATCACAGCTGCTGCATCAACCAATGAGACCAGGAAGGGAGGCAGCCAGGAAGTCAGGGGCCGCTGCTGGCAATACTGCCCTCCAGTACAACCCTGGTGTGGGCCCAGGGTTGTTGGTTCTGATTTTGATCCACAGGAGGGAAGTGATGTGAAGTGCAACCAGTATTGTCAAAAGTAAGATTGTCGAGTTTGTACTGATAATAATTTATGGGGAAATACCTTGTTTTGCAGTAGCGTTTTATTGGTAAAGAGTATGGAGCAGTAGAAAGCATGATCTCCCCACTTTGCTCATGGAAACTGGTTAGGGTTTCAGTTTTCCTTTAACCTTTTGATCCCCAGAGGTAGCATTTCTAAGTAAATTCTTCCAAAATAGGGAGAGAGAAGTTAATTCCAGGTTTAAAGGATGAGTGTGGTTAAAAATGGTAGGACCATCAGATTTAAAACAAAAACAAGTTTGGATTTGATATTAACACACAGCTGTCATGCTTTTTTTTTACTTCCAAAGAGAAAATCAGTGATTCCAAATAGGAAATAAAATGAGCCTCTATGTGATTGTTGTTGTTGTTGTTAAGTGCCATTGAGTCAGTTCTGACCCATAGTGACCTTATATAAGGTTTCCAAGGAGCAGTTGGTGAGCTTGAACCACTGACTTTGCAGTTCGAATGGCTTTGCAGTCTGGCGCATTAACCCACAGCGCCACACCAGAACTCCAGTTTATGTGATTAGCAACTCATTATGTTTGTTTAGTGCCAAGAATGTTTTTTTAAAGTAGTCTCTGTTGTTGGTAAATGCTGTCAATTGTTTCTGACTTACAACAAACCTGTACAGAGTTTCCAAGGACTGGTTGGTGGGTTTGAACCACTGACCTTATGGTTAGCAGCTCAATGCTTATCTTACAGCACCACACCAGGATTTCATAGTAGCCTCTATAAATTTATAATGATAGATATCCTCTCTAAACAACAACAACAATAAAAGAATCAATAGAGAATACATCTTTATGGAGAATCATTTTATGACAAATTGCAGCTAAGGAATCTGGATCTAGCAGAGTATCTTTCTAACATGGAGCAGACTTCATATTTACATGCCTGGTGTGGCACTATGTGGATAAGCATTGGACTACCAACCAAAAGGTCAGCAGTTCAAACCTAACAGTTGCTCCTTGGAAACTCTATTTAGGGTTGCTATGCACTGGAACCAACTTGACAACACTTAACAACAACAGCAACACAAGGCTGGAGATGAACAAGCACAATCCAGTGCAGATGTGACTATGAGGAGGAGCTCTAGCTCCAGCCCAACTTGGAGATCCAGGTCATGACAGGAGTCAGCTGACTTTGGGTTGAACACTGATCTCAGATCCAATTGGCATGGTCAAGGTTTTTGTTGTTAAGTACTGTCGTGTTGGTTCTGACCCATAGAGATCCTGTACAGGGTTTCTGGGGAGCAGCTGGTGGAATTGAACTGCTCAACTTGCAGTTAGCAGTCCAAGGCTTTTCTATCCTATAGGGTCACATTAATACACCAAAGAGAGTGATATCTGGTAAGAAAATCCATTATGTTCAATAAAATGAGAGATCATAAGAATGGAGACTAGCTAGTAGAAGCTGAGAAATGAGTGACAAGACTAAGAATACCTTAAATAAATAAACATGAGATGACTTTGAATTGGCACATGGCATACATATCATAAGGAAAGTTCCATTATATCTGAAGATAGTACTTCTAGTGAATAGGGGGTGGGAGGAAGAAAACCAGGATTACTTTATATGAATTCAGTTAGAGATGGGGATGAGAAACTTAGTTTTATTCAGTATTTACTAGCTATCTGCCACTTTTATGTACATGATCTCATTATTTACTGCTAAATCCTAACAAGTAGGAACTGAAAATTTAAGGAGATCAAGTAATCTGCCTCAGGTTACTCAGAAAGCATGCAATGGCTTTTCTTCTTCACTATGTTGTTGTTAAGTGCCGTTGAGTTGGTTCCAAATCATAGCTACTCTGTATGGGTTTTTCTAGGCTTGTAAATCTTTGCAATAACAGAAAGTCTCATCTTTGTCATTCAGAGCAGCTAGTGGGCTTGAAAATCCAAACTTGTGACAGAAATCCAGTGTTTATCCTACAGGGTCATCATACTCATCTTAACTATGGGTGGTGGTGGTGGTGGTTACGGGCCGTGGAGTCGGGTCCAACTCATAGTGACCCTGCACACAGTTTCTGAGGCTGTAAATCTTTATGGGAGCAGAAAACCTCATCTTTCTCCCACGGAATAGCTCGTAGTTTTGAACTGCTGACCTCGAGATTAGCAGCCTGATTCATAACCACTACGCTACCAGAGTGTACTCCATATAAAGTCTTTCCTTAATTGCTTGAATGGACTGAGCTCCCCTTCACCTTCAGACTGCTGCTGTTGATGTTAAATGTTGTCAAGCTGGTTCAGACTCATAGCAACCCTGTGTAGGGTTTTTGAGGAGTGGCTGGTGAGATTGAACTGCCGACCTTGTGATTCAAACTGACCTTGTGGTGTAGTGCTTGGCCTACAGTGCCACACCTTAGGAATACAGCACATGTCATGTCCTTGGTTTGGACAGCTGCCCATGATTCATGTTTCCACATCTTTTACATTTCAGCCTGAACATTCTTTTTGGAGTCCCTGGGTGGTGTAAACTGCACTATTGCCCCAATTCAAACACTACCTAAAAAGAAGTCAATTATTTGAATAATACTTCAATGTTATTTTGCTGTCAGTGGAATTTCTTCTCTCTAGGCTCATTACCTTTTTGACTTTTCTCTACCACAGTTTTGCCCAGAAGCCATGTTGTAAAATATATATGCAAAACTGGTGCCAGAGATTCTTCATCTAGGGTTAAAGTTTTTAAAGAACTATTAAAGCACACACCTCAAATATATCTTACAATAAGTGTGGATTCACCCAGAGCAATCAGAAATATGCATACAGAAAAGAATTCAGGTGTTTTGGAAATGCCTATTTGTTGTTAACTTCTGACTCATAGTGACTCTGTATAGGGTCTCCAAGGAGTGGCTGGTGAGTTAGAACCGCCAACCTTGAGGTTCAAATGCACCTTGTAGTCTAATGCACTATCCCACAGCAACACAACATGAGTTCTAATAAGCCTGGGAGACAATAGCTCCAAAAGAATTAAGGTGTTAAAATACAAAACACAGGCATAGCTAATAATAGAGAATATTATTAGTTAAATCTGTGGATTTAAGGTATTCCACCTAAATTTGTGGAAAATCAATATAAATTTATTGTTTGTGAATGTTGTATAAATAGATTCTAACTTATAATACAGAAAACAAAACTTTTGATCCACTAATCATCAGATTATACCTCTGTTTTGTATTTTAACACCTTAATTCTCTTGCTGCTATTGATTTGCTAGCAGAAAGCAGTAAGCTAAAAGCCAAAGTGTGTAAAATCAAAGATCATATATTGTATGCTTTTTTCTAAAGTGATTCTCCAATCTTGGAAAGTTAAAGCACCAGATGTTTCACCATACTGTAACATCTGCTTCAAGCTTATCAGGTAACCTTGAGGAATATTCAGGTATTAAACTTTTAGTCGTATATTTGTACAGTTTCTTTGTTCCTGATATTTCCTGATAAACAGAAATTAAAGGAATTTGTAATGACCAGACCAACTTTACAAAAAATACTAAAGGGTGTTCTTTGGACTGAGGATCGACAATAGCAGACAACCTGAGATAACTATGCATGACAACACCACCCAGAACTTAATCCAGATGCTTATTGTTGTTAAGTGCCATTGAGTTGGTTCTGATTTATAGTGACCCTGTATAGGGTTTCTGAAGAGCAGCTTGTGGGTTTATACTGCCAACCTTGTGGTTCAAAGTCCAGTGCTGATCCTACAACACCCCACCAGGAGTGTTTAAAGTAAAACAAACCTAGAATATTGAAAATAGGGAAACAGAGGTATCAATGTATAATGAACTACACTGTATAATGTATTACAGTCAACTATGAAGCAAAAAAGAGGGCATACTGTAAATATAGAACTTCCATATGGCTAAGAAATCAGGTAGATTTCAAGATCAAACAGACTGTTTAAAACAGGGAAAAATATTCATGAGCTAGAGGGTAGACACATGTTGGCATAGGTGACAGGGCAGATAATATACAAGAGTGAGGTTAGCAGAGGCAAAATGAAGTAGCAGGAGACACAGGGAGGAATACAATGAAGGGAACAGAGGTAAATGCTACTAACTGTTGGTACATGGAGAGGATTGTAACTATGTAATGAAGCAAAGTATATGATTTGTTGAATGTAAAACTGATGACCTGCTCTGTAAACTTTCACTCAAATCACAATAAAAAGTTAAAGAAACAAAAAAATTTATTGAAAACATTTAAGATCAACGATGAGATGAGGATTAACGTGTTTTTCAATCGCCTCATATACATTTGAAAGCTGGACAATGAATAAGGAAGACTGGAAATGAATTGCTGCATGAAGAATGGTGTTGGGGAAGAATATTGCAAGTACCATGAACTGCCAGAAGAAACGAACAAATCTGTCTTAGAAAAAGTATCATCAGAATTCTCTTAGAAGTGATGGTGACAAGACTTTCTCTCAACTACTTTGGACATGTTACCCAGTCCTTGGAAAAGAACATGATGCTGGGTAAAGCAGAGGTTCAGCAAAAGAAAAGAAGACTTTCAAGGAGATTGATACAATGAGTGAAACAATGAAGCCAAATAAAACAATGTTGAGGATGTTGTAGGACTAGAATGTTTTGTTCTTTTGTGCATAGGGCTGAGTGATGAGTTGGAGCTGACTTCCGAAGTCTAACAACAGCAATGCTAAATGTAATCTCTGCAATGTTGTTGTTGTTATGTGTCGTTGAGTTGGTTCTGACTCATGGTGACCCTGTATAGGATTTCTGAGATTGTAAATCTTTATGGGAGCAGAAAGCCTTATCTTTCTCTTGTGGAACCACTGGTATTTTCAAACTACTGACTGAGGTTAGCAGTCTGACTTGTAATCACTACCTTAAACTTGTTGTTAAGTGCTGTCAAGTCAGTTCCGATTCATAGTGACCTGCATAGGATTTCTGAGGAGCAGCTGGTGAGTTTGGATAACCTTGTGGTTAGTAATCAAGTGTTCATTCTACAGTGTAACACCAGGGTTATTTATCAGTTAAAGTATGTTAAATTGCAAATTATAGAAAAGTTGTAACAATAGCCTAAGCAAATAGAGTTTAATTACCACTCACAAATAAATGTCTAGAAGTAGGTAAGCTGCTGGCCTTGAGCCATTATCCAACAATGGTTGCTCATACATTTTTAACAATCACACTTAATTCATTTGCTTTAGTTTCTGTCACAACCCTCTTTCACACCCACATGTCTGTCAGTTTTGTCATAATTATGGTGGCTTGTGTGTTGCTGTGCCACTGACATTACAAGTACTAGCAGGATCATCCATGGTGGACAGGTTTCAGTGAAACGTCTAAAATAAGAACAGACTAGCAAGAAAAAATGGACTGTTCACTTCTGAGGAATTAGCTCTTGAAAACCTCATGAATAGCACTTATGATATAGTGCCAGAAGATGAGCCCCCTCAGGTTGGAACCCATTGTCACTGCCAAGGAGTCAATTTCAATTTGTAGCAACCCTGCTAGGATTGCTGAGGCTAAACATCTTTATGGGAGCAGAAGCTGCTTCTTTCTCCTGAGGAGTGACTAATGGATTTGAACTGCTCACCCGTGGCTAGCAACCCACTCAAAATACAAAATAGGAAGAATTACCTCCTCAAAGTAGTAACATGCCATGCAGTCGGTCCCAACTCATAGTTACCCTAATGGGGTTTCAACCTTAATGACATGGATGGAGCAAAGTTTTGGGGACCTTCATTTGATGATGGGGTACAACTAAAAATTAGAAGAAATAGCTCCAAATATCCATTAATAATCGGAACATGGAATGTAAAAGTATGAATCTAAGAAAACTGGAAATGATGGAAAAAACAAATGGAACCCTTATCTGAGGCATTAGTGAACGCAAGTGGACAGCATTGACCATTTTGAATCAGAAAATCATGTGGTTCGCTAAGCTGGGAATGACAGAACAAGAGGAATGGTGTTCTGTTCGTTGTCACAAAAAGAACATTTCAAGACTGATCTTGAAATACAATGCTGTCTATGTTAGGATCATATCTATATACCTACAAGGAAGACCAGTTAATATGACTATTATTCATATTTATACACCAACCACTTGAGCCAATGATAATAAAATTGAAGAATTCTACCAACTTCTTAATTCTGAAATTGATCAGATGTGCAATCACGATATATTCATAACTACTCATGATTAGAATGGGAACATTGGAAACAAAGAAAAAGGATCAGTAACTGAAATTTTGGCCTTGGTGATAGAAATGACAATGGGATAAACTGATAGAATTTTGCAAGATTTTATTTTAAACAATGTACATGACAATTACATACATAAACTTCACCAGCTAGAATACATAGGAATCAAATTGACTACATCTGTGGGTAGAGACAACCAAGAAGCTCAATATCATCAGCCAAAACAAGGCCAGGGGCAGAGTGTGGAACAGATCATCAATTGCTCATATGCAAGTTCAGGTTCAAGCTGAAGAAAATGAAAGCAAATCCATGAGAACCCAGATATGAACCTGAGTATATCCCACCTGAATTTAAAGATTTGATGTATTGAACACTAATGACCGAAGACCAGAGGGGTTGTGGGATGATATCAAGAACATCACACATGAAAAATGCAAAAGGTCATTAAGAAGACAGGAAAGAAAGAAAAGCCCAAAATGGATGTCGAAGAGACTCTGAAACTTCCTCTTGAACATAGAGATGCTTAAGCAAATGGGAAAATGATGAAGTAAAAGAACCAAACAGAAAAATGTAAGGACAATTCAAGAAGAAGTAAAGTTTTATAAGGAAAGGTGCAAAGACCTGGAGTTAAGAAATCAATAGAGAAGAATATGATCCTTGAACATTGATTCATTTTTCTCAGGGACTTTGAGATCCCCATTTTAATTTTACACCTCCTCCTTCTCCGCTCCTATTACACCAAGAAAGGTGAGAAAGATGAAAGGGAAATAGTGGAAGAATATTGAGGAATAACAGAAAGAAAAAGAATGAATTAAAGAATTGATAAAAGGGAAAGAAGTGTTAAAATTAGGAGAGTAAATTTTTAGGAAAGGACAAGATGAGATAATGGTATAGTGAAGGAACATGACTAAAGAAAAAAAGAAAAAGAGGAGGTGTGGAGTTCTCTGGGACAGAGAAAATATAAAGTATTGTGGGTTAAAGAAAAGAACAGATATCTTTTGTGCCTGTATATGGTGGATATCATACAAGACACTTTTGTATCTATGCTGTTGTTAAGTGTCCAGTCATTTCTAACTCATAGCAACACTGTATAGGGCTTCTAACAAGAGCCTTGTGGGTTTCAACAGTCAACCATGTGGTTAGCAGTCCAGTGATTATCCTACAACGCCACACCAGGACTCCTTTGTATTTATATGTAGCCTCAAAAATTCATATGAGCTATGATTTATTTGGTAAATCAATTAACTCAAAGAAGTTAACTCTTCCAAGATCTGAAGAGTTAATAAACTCCAGAGTCACAATTCACACCCAAATCTGTGTGAAACCAAAAAGCGGGGCAGAATTGTAATGTTCTGTGTGGAACATAGGACAGATGCCCTCACTTCTTTTTCTTTGGCAGCTACTTACATCTCAGATTATTCTAGGGCAAAGGGAAATACACAGAGGAGTAGCAGCTTGGCAGGGTTGAAAAAGAAGTAGCTGAGAGAAAGGGAGATGATTCTTTCATAAACTCTTTGTACTGTAGAAATGTAAACGGCCTCCTAGGAGGAGACACTGGTGTGGAGAGACAACCTGGGCCTTGAAGAAGGCATCCTCCAGAGAAGAGAACAGAAGAGCTGAAACCTCTTTAGACCTCCCTACCTAGGAAGTCACAAAATCCAACACATGTGCTAAAAGCTCTTCAGAATCCTTCCTCCTCTTCATTCACTTTATTTATATACCTGACCAACCAAAGTAGGGTTCCTGGTGTGGTGCTGTAGGATAAAGCACTGGACCACAAATTCGGTTTGAACCACAAGGTCAGTAGTTCAAACTCACCAGCTGCTCCTTAGAAACCCTTTACAGACTATGAGTTGTAGCCGACATGATAGTACTTAACAGCCAGTGTAGCCCATCAAAACCCAGCCTCCTTCAGAGAGCAGTGAATTAACCAGCCAGTGTTTCTTGAACATTTGAAGAGTGTATAATGCGGATTCCATCTTCCAGCGACTCAATGTGTGTCAGAATCGAACATTGCTCTGTAAGATTTTCAATGGCTAGTTTTTAAGAAGTAGAGCCCCAGATCTTTGCTTTTGAGGGGCCTCTGAGGACTCAAACCCCCTAGCTTCCCAATAGCATATTAATTGTTTGCGCTTCCCACAGATTCCTGTTAAGGCTTTGTTGTTGTTATTCTTAAATCCTCCAACTCATAGTGACCCAGTATAAGGTTTCCAAGGAGCTGCTGACCTTATGGTCCTGCACTTAGTTTAAAGCATCACACCAGAATTCCATTTAAGGCTTTATACAACTTAAATAGAGTTTGCTTCACTGTTCACCAAAAAATAGTACTTCACAGCAATTTCCAAAAATGAATTCCCAGTGAGGGGACGACACATCACATCTTTATGTTGTTAACAGTGGAATAAAAGTCATGTCAGATATAGGGTGAGGTCAACTTTAATAGTTATTAAGGCTCACAAAATATCAGAGGCAGTATCTCTCTCTTTTAATTCTTGCTAATTCTTTATCATTCTTATTGTGTGATTCCTCCCTTCCCCACCCCCAGAGGTGGAATTTTTTTTTAAAGGTCATTTTTAATCCCCAAATTCTAGTTTAGTGTTATTTCAAATCAATTCCTGATTCCTATAAATTGTCTCTTCTAATTAGAGACAAATTTGGTGTTTTTAATGAAGAATGAATATTTCTTTCTGTTCTTTTTCAAGTGAATGTAAAAACTGCTAAATCTTTTAGAGCAGGGCTGAAACTCCCACCTCAAATCATCCACACTTTTGAACTCTCTTTACTTTTTAAAGCTCCTAGGGTTAAAAATTAAGCCCCCACAGTGAAGGGCACCTGTATTTGCTTGCCCTATTATGCATCTATCCTGAATGCTTTACAGCTGTCTAAATTAGCATAATTAAATCCGCATCAATTAAAAATCTCAATCACCTCTTTCCCCTTCACATGTAGATGGTGACATTTGTCTAAGGTGGGAAGTAACAAAGGAAGTTTTTAACAGTTGAAGAACTGGCTGAAAAGAAGGTTTGTAGAATTGGTCTATTGTTCTAGGTTTATCTAATAGTCAGAGAAATGGTCCAGGAGTGTGGTTTGGCCAAAGGAGTTTGCAGTTTGCATTTCAATGCTGCTGGCAGGCAGGGCTGGCTATTGGAGATGTGCATTTTACAACAGGCCTCCCTTTCTATTGCTCCTTATAGTCCAGAAATGAGGGTAAACACCAAAGTTCAGACTTTGGTGGTAATTGTAGTGGTGGTGGTGTGGTTTTTAAACTGGGGAAGCCTTGTGACCTCAGGAAAGTGACAAGATTGCACCATGTGGTGCTGGCAAAGAGGATTCCTGGAGATGAAAACTGACGTGGGGTCCAGGGGTTAATTTCTGGAACAGACAAATTTGCATACAAATGAAAAATGATGGGATTTCTGTTCTCCTAAATTTTCAATGTCATCAGCATCAAACAGCAGCCCAGACTCCCTAGTCATTAGAAGAATATTCATTACTTTAGAAGAAGGGGCACCTTGCTTGGTGTTAAACTCAAGGCAGGTCAATGACTTAATTTGTAAAACTTCCTCTGGAGTAAGTTTTCTGTACATCTTTGTAATTCTTTAAAATATGCCTTGAGTAAGATTTATTATCACAATGATAAACTTTTCTGAATAACAATCGAGTGGCATGTGGAAGACTACTTTGAGTCTTTATGTCTTTTCAACCTCATGAACTGTTTAACCACATCTGGCTAACTTTTTCTTTTTACATTATTGCAATTGATGGCAACTATTGATATGTCCTGGTGTGGCCTGGTGTGTTAATGCACCAGACTGCAAAGTCCTTTGAACTGCAAGGTTGGTGGTTCAAGCTCACCAGCTGCTTCTTGGAAACCCTATACAGGGTCACTGTGAGTCTGAAACGATTCTGCAGCACTTAACAATGACAATGATTTGCATAAAGAGGGCATTGGTGGTTTAGTACTAGAATTCTAAAGTTTTAAGAGGAAGATCTAGGTTCAATTGTAGGCCATGCACTTATTCAAAGCCACTAACCATCTGTCTGTGGAGGCTTTCATGTTGCTATGACACTGAACTGGTGTCAGCAATGCTAGGACAAGGGAGAAAGTCCTGGTGATCTACTTCTAAAAATCTATGTAAACCCTGTGGATCACAATGGTCCAGTCCAAAACTAGTCACAGGAGATGATACAGAACAGAGCAGAGAATGACACTCCCTGTGGATCACAATGGTCCAGTCCAAAACTAGTTACAGGAGATGATACAGAGCAGAGCAGAGAATGACACTCCCTGTGGATCACAATGGTCCAGTCCAAAACTAGTCACAGGAGATGATACAGAGCAGAGCAGAGAATGACACTATGAGAGCTAACAACAACAATGCAAATTCTTTATTTTTTAATTCTCCTTTAATTTTTAAATAGAAAATTACAAAAATCTTCTTTAAATTAAAACAGATAATATCAAAATGGATCATGTTTACTGAATTAGGTTTGTGTAATATTATTTTGTAAATACATATTGAGAAACCATTTAAATTCTCTTGAAATACAGATTTCTGGGTCCATGGAGTTGGGGTGACCCACCCAGGCCATGTACACACTTAGGTGTCCTTTTGAACCTTGAGCTTTTAAGGAATTGATTTTCCTGGAGCCTCCTTCAGGTCAAACAGTAGTTTAGTTAGGAGCTTAATGGAAGCTGTTTTGCCTTAGGCCTTGGATTCTTTTGGAAACATATCTATGTGGAGTTAGTTTCCACCTGGTCTGACTAGAAGCTATCTTTTAGTGTATATGACATGTATAAAGGGACTTCAAAAAGATGGTGGAAAATTCCATTATCTTTTAATTCCATTTTCCCACATACTTTTTGAAGCACCCTCAGAGTCTTAGGGTGGCGCTGTGGGTTAATGCTCTGGACTGCGTAGTTGGTTTGAACTGTAAGGTCTCCAGTTCAGGCTCACCAGCTGCTCCTTGGAAACCTTGTACAGGGCTGCTGTGGGTAGGAACTGACTCAACAGCACTTAACAACAGCAACAGATGTTCTTAGAGTCCTGGTGTGGTTCTATGGATATGTACTGGACTGCTAACCTCAAAGTCGGTGGTTCAAACCTACAACCTCTCCTTGGAAACCCTATATAGGGTCATTATGAGTCAGAACTGATTCAACAGCACTTAATAACAACGGCATATGTTCTTAATGACTCTGTTTTTACAACTGACTGATCCTATAACCCTGCATATGTTCCAACTCAGTCTTCTAAGAAACTAATATGAAAGGAATTTACAATGACCTCCTAGACACTACCCTACCAGGACACTGCCTATTAGAACTGTTTTCATTTCCCCTCTTTGGAGGACTTTCCTTCAAATACTTTTGGTGTGAAACTGCCCTATTCAAATGGTATCAATCACAATAAATGTATCCTTTACACTGATTTCTGGTGATTCTCTGTGCATAGAGGCTTTTAACTATATTTTATATACACATATGCATTTTCCTTCTTAGTTCTTCAGAACTGCATACTGTCCTGGTGGGCATGCCTTAAGGTTGCAGATACTTTATATTTGCTAGCAGCTTCTGTGGGGAATAGTTTGTCCAAGTAAAACTTTTTTTTCAGACCATTATATACTCTTCAAAAATTTCTCTCTCCTAGGTGGGATGGTTCATTGGCAGTTTTCCTATTTTCCCCCTGAACTAATAAAAGGGCTCTGGTGCTGCAGTGTGTTAAGTAAGTTGGGTGGTTTGAGCCAACTTGAGGCTTCCAAAGATTTACAGTCTCAGAACTCTGTCCTAGAGATTCACTACAGGGATGTTATGAGTCAGAATTGACACAACACTATTCAATTTTCATTTGATTATATCAGTACTGGAGAAAGGAATTATGCATACATCTTTTTGTTTGTTAAGTGCCGTCGAGTCAGTTCTGACCCATAACGACCCTGTACAGGGTTTCCGAGGGTGTAAATCCTTACGGTAGTAGAAAGCCTCATCTTTCTCCCGCGGAGCGGCTGGTAGTTTCGAACCTCTGACCTTAAGGTTCGCAGCCCGATTCGTAACCACTACGCTACCAGTGCATACATCTTAGAAAACATAAAAAGGTTAAGGGGGACAGATTCAACTCTCAGGGCATGAAATGATTAAGAAATGTCTTAAAGAAATAGAACTTAGGCAGCCAAATTGCTGTGGTATTTAAACTATGAAGACAATAGGATAATACAGGGGGGAATAAAATATGTCTGCTTTAACTTCACATGAATATATGCAACCCATCTCTTGTATAAAAAGCACCTTTAACAGATATGTGAGTAGTTTATCAGAAATAACTTCAGAAAAAAACTCACACAAAAAAGATAGACAATGTGTCAGAATGTGAAATTTACCTGAACTCTTGATAAAACATTGCTTTGAGACGAAACAAACCTTTTACGTTTTTCATCAACTAAGTTAGTTTTTATTGTGATTATGGCTGGCTGATGGAAATTTTGAACCAACAAATGAAAAATTTCAAAGTCCAGATGTCCTGCTTAGACAATGAATTATATGTTGATTCTAGTCTGCCTTCACCTAACCTTATATAACAAATATCACAAAGACATAATTAGAAAATTTGGTACAATATTTAACCTTGGTTGCTGTGTGAAGGAATTGTTTGTCTGCTGAGTAACTGAAGCTTGTTTGCATCCCAGTGTGTCATGAAAGGCAAACTTCAAAGAAAATATTATATCTCCCAAGTCCAGCTCTTGAGGGTCTTGGAAGTATTATACAGCAAGACTTAAAACTCCCTGCTGAGAAAAGGGCAATTTAACACTGAAACTACTGTTAAACCACTATTGAAACACTGGTTAGTAAAAGAGTTCTTATTAGATAAATATAGTTAAATCCTTAAATGGCAGGGGAAAAACATACCAAGTCATTGGGGGAAAAAAATGGGGGAGAAAAGTCTTTAAAGTTGGACAGTATGTTTTGACAAAATTTGGAGATTTTAAAACATGTATCTACACATTTATTTTATAAATTGTGCATCAGACTGGCTCCTTTTCCAGTGCAAAATCAAATATTTAGATTTGCAAAAACCTATGGAAGCCAGATTTTAGACAAAAAGCGATTTTTTTTTGTCAGACTGTCAGTCTCTGAATTTCATCACAATCTGTTCAGCTGTTTTTGTTGCAGGCAGGCGTAAAACGTACTGGGTAAGTGTGTGTTTGTATTTATTATTAAAATAGGGATGCTAAATCCTGCTTTCTAGCAGGCTTCACATTCTTTAAGTCTATGTTGGTCCCAAGAAGCAGGTTCACGGTGCACAAGTATGAAAATCCTACGTAGAGAGAAGGGAGAAGTGGTACAGGGCAGGTACCAAGGACCAGTTCCAATCTGCAGAATATGTTTTTCAGCTTTTCTTTTTTTCTTTTTATCAAATGACCCTGGAATTTTGCTTGAATACGTTTTTTTGTACCTACATATCTTAATTTTTGCCTTGATGACAAGTAGGGAAATGATTTGCTGATGGCAGATCTGAATAGGTTTTGTTTAATTACTATGATTCCTCACTTCCATTCTCTGCACTAATCTAAAAATAATAAGTAACTTGGGCTGACAGTCTCAACGTCATTTAATGTACATGTATGATTATATGCAAAGGTTGCCTAAAAGAATATAGTAAAGACAGAACTTGAACATCTAGTAGATGAGACATTATCATAAAACAAACCCACAAAGGAGTACCAGATCGTATGTAATTTTGTCTGCATATGGACCTGATTCTTGGATAGGTTGAGACTTTTTGATATATGGTACTTGAAATTCAGAGCCACACTTAGCGGAGGTGAAGTTCAAGATGATATCATTCTTCATTCATAAAAGAAGAGAGCACAGTGGTTCCTAGTCACAGATCAATTAAGAAAGTATGAACATTTGAGGTCTATTTTCATATTTTACAGTGTTGGAGGAGAATATTGAAAGTGCCAAAAGAACCAATAGATCTGTTTTGGAAGAAGTGCAGCCAAAGTACTCCCTGGAGACCAAGATGGCCAAACTTCTTCTCTCATACTTTAGACATATTGTCAGGAGGGACCAGTCACTGGAGAAGGATATCATGTTTGGTAAGGTGCAGGGTCAGAGAAAATGAGGAAGACCCCCAACGAGAAGAATTGGCCAAGTGGCAGCATTGATGGACTCAAGTGTGGCAACAATAGTGAGGCTGGTCCAGGATCTGGCAGTGTTTCGTTCTGCTGTGTATAAGGTCGCTATGAGTCAGTACCAACTCGATGGCACCTAACAACAATAACAACAACATTAGAAATAGTATCTTAAACTGAGATAAATATACAGATTTAGTGAGACTCCTGATTTCTTTGCTTCTGGTTGGTTTCATTAATCAACTCAGCATAAGACCAATGTCTCCTTCTGATCAGAAGTTCTAATTAGCGATTTTGCATGTTGTTTAATAACACATGGGAGAAATGAAAGATTATGGTTTTATAAATGTATCTTATAGACAAATTCATTTTAAACATAGTTTCTAGAAAAAAAGAAAAAAAAATGGTTGAGTCAGGAATCTCTTAAGATTGCTTCCTATATCAAATCTATAAATTCTTTAAGAATGAAGAATTATATGGTACTGAGAACCCAACAAAATATAGAAAGTGGTTGTGATAGTAAAGGTTTTGAGTCAGTTTTGCTGGTCCTGGATTCTCAGTGATTTTTGCTGTTAAATGAAATCATGCTACGATGAGATCCAATATAATTACTTTAATGAGGTGATCCAATCAACTGAAAGGAAGCTTCCTCAGAAGTGTATAAAAGGAGAGCGATAGAAGGAAAGAGAAGTGAGCAGAGAAAGAAGGACCTAAAACCACCAAGAAAAAAAAAACCTGGAGTGGAACGTATCCTTTGGACCTGGGGCCCCTGTACTGTGAAGCTCCTAGATCCAGAGGAAGATTGGTGCTAAGACACGTGGAGATATTCAAGGAATACTAGGTCTACAGAGGCTGAAAAGACACATGGACCTTTCTCCAAAGCTGACAAAGAGGAAAAAATCTTCCCCTAGGGCTGGCACTCTGAATTCAGACTTCTAGACTCCAAAACTGTCAGAGAATAAATCTCTGTTTGTTCAAACCAGCCACATGTGCTGTTTCTGGTGATAGCAGTGATACCAGCACTAGATAGTTAAGATAGTAGTCCTCCCTTGAAATGTTTAAATAAATGAATATTGTTGGTTGATTTACAAAGAATAATAAAATTCCAGTGTACCTGTTTGTGCAAACATAATAATGGTCCCACAAAGAGGTTTAGCTCTTAATCCCTGGAACATGGGAATATGTTATTTTACATATTCCATACCAAAAAAAGCCTGTGTAGGTGTGGTTAAATTAAGGACCTCGGGCAAGGAGATGACCCTGGATCATTAGTGTGCATCCAGTGTAAACTTAAGGATCCTTAAGAGGGACACAGGAAGAATAATGGTCAGAAAAAGAATAATGATGAAAACACAGGTTACAGTGATGTGCTTTGAATTGGAGGAAGGGACAAATCAAGAAAAGCAGTTTGCCTCTAGAAGCTGGGAGAGACAAGAAAATAGATTCTTCCTGAAGCTTCCAGAAACAACACAGCATTGACAACACCTTGATTTTAGACTTCTGACATCCAAACTCTAAGAGAATAAATGTGTGCTGTTTGTATGTCTCTGTTTGTGGTAATTTATTATAGGGCAATGGGAAATTGATATACTGTTGCAGAGATGAGTGGACTGGATGCTTATTTCCTCTTTCTGAACACAAACCAAGACTCCATCTTCTGCATCCCACAAGTCATCAGTGAGCCTTCCAACAACCCTACTGCTACCTATTTCTTCATATAGTTCAGCATCTCATATTATTTGCTCAGTACAGAGATTAAATAAATATGGTGACAAACTAAAACCCTGGCACATGTTTCCTGATTTAAACCATTCAGTTTCTTGAGTTCTTTCGTTTTGAGTAATGCTGAGTGTATTCTTCCCTTTTAGTTCTGTAACTCTGTATCTTTACACATTGCATTATGATATTTGACTTTATATTCTCAAGCTGCCCACTGAAATGATCTATTGTCCTTTATTTTATAATTTTTCTCTAGTCCCCTTAGTTACTACATGTTCAAGAGCAAGTTTCAAAATCTCTTCTAACCTCCATTTTTTTCCTTTCCTGTCTTTTTAATGACTTTTTAGTTTCTTCATGTGTGAGGTCCTTGGTGTCAATATATTCAATATGCTAAATCTATTCTGGAAGTGTTCTTTATATTCAGATGGGATATACTCAAGGTCTTGCTTTGTCTATGTTGGGCTTGCTTTCTTCAGCTTCTACTTGAACTTGCAAGTAAGCACTTGATGTTCTTCAGTCAACCCTTTGCTTTGTTGTGAGTGATTATATTGAGCTGAGTCTCCATCACCTATTTCCAGAGAAGTTGTTAATTTGATTTCTGTGTATTCCATCTTGTGGGGCCCATAATTGCCATTTATGTTGTTGACAGTTACAATGAATAAGCTAATAGATCTTGCAAAATTCTATCATGTGATCTCTGGCATCAATTCTATCACCAAGACCATATTTTCCAACTGCTGATCCCTTTTGTTTCCAGCTTTCACATTCTTGTTAAGTTCCATGGAATTGGTTTCAATTCTGAGACCCTGTATAGGGTTCCTGAGGAGCAGCTAGTGGGTTTGAATTGCTGACCTTGTGGTTAGCAGTACACTGCTTATCCTATCAATAATTATCAATGCAGCTTGATAACATGTTTGATCAATTTCAGAGTGCAGAAGTTGGTAAATATATTTAGTTTCTTCTTCTTTGGCATTAGTGTTTGATGTATAGTTTGAATAATAGTCAGATGAATATTATTCTATCGCTGACATCATTGTACTTCAGGGCAGGAATTTTGACAATAAATATGATGCCATTCACTTTCCATTTATTGTTCCTGGCATAGTGGACCAGATGATTAATTAGCTGCTTCAAAATGGCCATTTCAGCTCATTAATGCCTAGGATATTGCTCTTTATTGTTCCATTTCATTTTTACAACTTCTAAGATTCATACTTCATATATGCCACATTTTGATGATTAGTTCTTGTTTTCAGCTGTTCCTTTTAATTTTGAGCTGTGCAATGAGGGTACCCAAAGTTTTACTCCATCTATGTTATTGAGGCTGACTCTACTTTGAGGAGGCAGCTCTTCTCTAGTAGTATTCACAGCAATATGAAAGCTACCACAGTGTGACAAATTGACAGACAGCTGGTGGTGGTTTATCAAAGAACCTACCAGATTGGTTTCTATGAGGATTCAATGAGTTAATACATGTAAAACACTTAAAACTGTACCTCACACATCTTAAAAACGATTATTGTCAGGGTTTTCTGGTGTTCTTCTGCATTAATCTTCTAATTTAATCCTTGTGACAGCCTGGAGAGATAGGCAGGGCAGGCAACATTACTCACATGTTCAAAAGAGCCTTTTCACAGTACTTTAAATGGTGTCTGTTCACACCTCATGGCATTTGATTCTCAAAACAACCCCATGTGGTATGTAGCACATGTATTCAAGTCTGCTTTGCTTATTTAAATTAACTACTGAAATACTTAACAAATAAACCATTTGTTCATGTTTGAATTGTTTTTTCAATAGTTATGGGTAAAATTGTTATGTGTTTAACTTCACATGGATAATCTAATTGATGGGATGCATGAAAGCAAAGTTTGGAGCGTTTGACTTTCCCAATATGGTTCAATGATTACATCCTCCTTGAAAATTCCCGGTAGTTTCTGCCTACAGACTTAGTTGTCTCTCCTCCAGGCTCCATAGCACTTCGTATCTGTTAGGATAGATATTTTGTAACAGTGCATGTAATATTGTAATATTTCTACATATTTGTCTTATCTCCTGTGGTGTGATTGCACAGCTGTCTCTGATTTTCCCATATCCAGTACTATATCAAGCACAAAGTGTCTACTAAATAAATGGTTAAAAAATTAACAAGGAACTAAACAAATTAAGTGAAACAAGGAACAAATTATTATTCTGTTTTATTCATTAGAAAACCAACACCCTGAATAGTGAATTGGGTTGTCCAATTTCAAAGAACTAGTAAGCGAGTAAGGCAGGAGTCAAATTCACATTACACAAAATCATATCCAGAATGCCATCAAATATGGCATAAAACTTCAGCCCCAAATGAAGCAGTAGGTGTGATCAGCCTTGAATGTGCCTACCAAACAAAACCCAGCCCAGATGGCATATCCAATTTAATCAACATCACCTGTGAGCCAAACTGAACAGTAAATGTTAAGACAGGATCACTAATAATGGGGACCTGGAATGTAGCCAGAATTAAAACAATGATCTGCTTAACAATCCCTCTGGGCTGGATGCATGTGGAGAAGGGATAAATGCTGGATATCGAAACAGCTGTTCTATGGCAAACTGAAATGGGGCAATCATAGATAGCAAAGGGAGAAGAAACACTTGAAAGTTGTCTTAAATAAAGGAGTGCTTTAAATAGTGTGTGACCTGGTGGTGGCCTTTAAAAAATCAACCATCAGCCACACACTCCGCTGGCATGCGTCGCTGAAGAATGAGATAAGTTTCGATGAGGAAAATCTATGGAATTACTAAAGGCAATGTCAACTGGAAACAACCTGTGTCCGATACACAGAACGAGTATAAGTCTGAACACCATTTTGTGTCAGAAAACCAGTGCTCCAAATTAAAACTCAATATATAACCAATTCCTGAACTTTGCCTACTATACATGACAGCTTTTCTGAAATCCTGATAGATATTTTATAAAATAGCCTTCACCTCAAATGCTTTTAAGAACCTTAAGGTCAGTAGTTCAAAACTACCAGCTGCTCC